>NC_142502.1:63695416-64001458 GCF_057876585.1 Rhinolophus sinicus
TCATCATGATGAGGAAAGTTCTTCCACAAGCCACTGAACTCTCCTCCCCAAACAAATGGTGAAAAATTTGAGTAGAGGATGAATGAAAAGTTATGAATGGATGAACCTTGCTGTTTCACCTGAGGAGATGATCACCTTCGGAGAATGGAAGCAGCTTGATTTCATTGTGAAAGAATAGGTTAAAAAAGTTCTCCCAACTCTGACACTGTGATAGATTTTTTGGTTTACTCCATACCTGTAGGCATTGCCATGGCATTTTAGACCTGAAAGGCATTTTAGACCGAATCTGGTAACTTATTTGTAAGGATGACAAAACTGAGGCCCAGAAAGGTTTGATAATTTTGCCATGGTTACAAAGATAATTCAGCAAAACCTTAGAACCAACAACAAAGCAGCTGTCATTATATTTGAGTGCTTATTATGCAGCAGGTGTTATGCTCAGAGCATTGTATGCATTTTCTCATTTTCATTCCAACAATCCGATGAGATTTGTACATATTATCATCATCATTGCATGATATTATTACTATCATTTTACAAATGTGGAAACTAAGGCAGAGGGTAGTTAAGTACCTTGCTCAGTGCCAGGAAGCCAAGAAGTGGCAGGGCTGTGTTTGAACTCTGACCTGACTATTGCAAAGCCCAGGGCCAGGGACTTCCCCCCACACCCTTATTCCTCCACACCCCCCATTTCTATCAGAACTTTCCAAGGCCTTACGGAAAACTTCAAGGAAGAGCTTGTATTTTAATAACAGGCAATAGTAGCTGTCTGAAAATGTTTTCAAATAATAGAATTTAAAAGTCAGCCTAGACTTGAATAGTATGACCGTAAATACATGTACCTTTTCAAGTAAGATAGTGGGATTTTGTTATAATTCAAAAGAATGACCCAACTCTTAATATTTAACAGTGACAAGGAATTTGAACATAATATTCTTATTCAGAAAATGTTTTATTCACTGTGCATTTAGGTATTAGACTAATTCTCGGTGGAAAAATTCACCAGGCAGCTGTGTATTCATTTGCCATATGCCACGTTCTCTCTGAGCCAGACGTGATGAAATCTGATTTACATTTGGGAGAGACCAGCTGCCTCTCCCAGCAAACATGCTCACCCAGTGCTCAGTAGGTAATGGGAGCCTACTAACTGAATAGAGAATGATTTAAGCATTCTGTAAGTGCAACCGGGAAGGGAAGGTATATTTTATTTACACAATAAAAAGCTGGGAAGAGTACCAAGTATTTCTTTTTCAGTCACTTGTAATAATAGAAATTGCAATGAAACATATTTTCATTTTAAGTAAAAAGTGAATTTAACTAAATTTCTTATAATAAAAGATATTCAGTTATATAAGTTATATTCAGAAATAAGTTATAAACTACAGTTCTAACAATAGGGTCTGGTCACTGCTAATAACATAAACCTATTTTGTGGGCTCCAGGTTTCCCTCGAATGCTTTTGACAGAAACATTCAAATATATAGACAGAAAACCTCTCAAAGCTTAATGCTTAAATCTGTCATAAAGATGACGGCGTGGTAAACTTTTGAGAAGGCCCACTAAGCAGAGACGAGAGAAGACCTCAGCTGGAATTTTAGCTTGGCCAATGAATCCCTGCATGTGAGAAATTTACCATCCAGTGTTTCACGTTCAAAGTAAGAACAGTAGCAGCAAGGCCACACTTCTAGAACACATACGAGGTGCCAGGCACTGTCCTAAGCACTTTTTTTTTTCTTTATTTTTTAAATTTTTTTTGTGTTAGTTTCAGGTTTACAAAACAATGTAACAGTTAGACACTTCATCCCTCACAAAGTGATAACCGCCCTCCCCCATTCTACTACCCTTCTGACATTGGATATAGCTGTTATAATTCCATTGACTCTGTTCCCTATGCTGTACTCCACATCCTGTGACCATATATGTGTATTAAATTATGGTTGACATTCGATATTATTCAGCTTCAGCTTCAGGTGTACCGAGCAGTGGTCAGGCATCTATACTGTCCATGAAGTGGTCTCCCTAATAAGACAAGTGCCCATCTGACACCCTACAAAATCTTTGCAACATTATTTTCACATAGTAACTTTAACCCTTCAAAACCTTGTTAGGTAAGTATTAGCCTTGAGTGGGGAAAGGTCATGTAGCTTGAGTGATGGAACTAGGGTTTAGCTCCAGATCTGTCTTAACCACACCTCACAAAGTTATAAAGTATGTACTTCTACTATCTTAATCACCACTCATTTTCATCGATTGAGGGTGGAAGATCTCTGGATCAGTGATGATCCTTTCGAACACAAATGAAAGAAATCCTCTTAAATTGTTTTTTTTGCAAAATAAAAGGGAATGTATTTGCTTGGGAAACTTCAATGTCCAGGGTAGATCTAAAAACTCAAACAAGTGTACTCAAGAACCTTTCTCCATGTTTTCTTCTCACCATGTAAGCTTTTATCTTTAGGAGGCTCTGCCCTTATGCCAGGTCCCAGTGGTTCCAGGCATAGGTCCTCATATCTCCAAAGCAGTATAGACATAATACCTTCATGGTCCCTGTGAGCCCCTGAACTGAGTTTCATTGATTCTGAATGGTCTGCTCTGGATCATGGGCCATCCCTGAACTAAGCACAGTAACCAGGAAAGCAAGATGATATGATTGGTCTGGGTCACATGCAACTCTTGGAGTAAAGGGTGCGTTCAGTTTGATCTGAACCATACAGAACGAGCGTGAAGAGACGTGGTTCCTCAAGGAAAGTCAGGGCACTGTTACCACAGAAGGGGGATGGGTGCTGGGTAGGCCAGAAACCACAGATGGCCACCCCAATTAGATTGTTGCTTCGGCAATTTCCAGCACTAAAAGCCTATAAACTTCTGCCAAAGAAGGGAAGGAAGGGAAGCGGGAAGAGAAGGTTATGATGTATATATAAATCCTATCCGCACTTAAATGACCAAACTTCATTTCCCCCTAGTGACTTCCTTTGCTACAGAACTTTTACTAAAATAATCAGAATCATGAAGGACAAAGATTTATGTGAAAATTTCTTTTCTCACTCTAGTTTTATAGTACTATATTAAAAAACAAACAACTGGTGACAACCTAAAAGTCCAATAGCAATGACTGGTTAAATGAGTTATGGCATATATATCCTTATGATAGAATATTATACACCTATTAGAAGTGATGTTTTTAAATAATATTCAATTATATGTGAAAGTATTGAAGATAAAATGTCAATTGCAAAAAGTTAATTGGATAAAAAATACATAGTATGCTTCTAATTTTATTAAAAAGAAAAATCTGTTTTCTGCCTATATAGAGGAAAAACACAGGGGAAGCAGAAATGTACCTAAGTCTCAATAGTAACTATCTCTTGATGGTGGGGTTTTGAGTAATTTTGATGATCTGTATACGTTTTTATATTTTCACATTTTCTACAATGAATATGTAATACCTTTATAATCAAGGAAAAAAACCCTTAAAGTTGTTGAACAGAGGGTTTTGAACTTTACTTGTTTTGTGCCTGTAAATTTGTGTCAGTTTACAGTGAGAGAAGAAATGTAGGTAGCACTAGAATCAAACATAAAACACTCTTTGAGATAACCAAGAGTTGGTTATATTTGTCTACTTCAAAAGGCTGTTTTGCAAGTTCCTTCTTTCATAAATATAAGGCTTGATTATATACTAGAAGAATATTTATACAGGTGTGTTTAATTCTAGAGCAGTTGATATAATGTCAGATAATTCAAGCTAATTAGATAAAGATAATGATTTACATTATAGAAATGCTAATTATGTTACAATATCTCATGTGCATGGTAAAATTCCACTAGATATATGGAAACCCTCTCTGTGCATTTGAATTATGAGTCCATTTCCAAAAATTCTATTTGCATCCACCTTTCAGGGCAGCATAGCTAATGTGCAAAGCAATATTAGATTAAGCCATACAAAGTTACTGTAAAAATTGGGAGTAGCAGGATTTAATGCAAACATTTAAATAAAACTGATAAAAATCACACCTATTTAGCTCAATTGTTAACACAGGAACAAGAAGCAGTAGCTGAAATACGTAATCTTTTTACATATTTTTGCCATCTTCATCATCATCATCTAATTTTAATCATCATCTAATTTTTAGGTTTCAGCATAATTTTATGTATACTATCACATTTTATCTTGGTAAGACTATTATTACCTTTGCTCTTATAAGAAAATTAAGGCATGATACAAATAAATGGTTTTCCAAGGTCACACACAGAGTAAGATGTAGAATTCAGATCTCTTAGACCTTGGTTTGCTGTTCTTATATCACCACTTGCAACTGGGAACTAGATTCTCAATGTTAATAAAACTAATAAAATCTTGATTTTTGCGTGGATCTTTACATTTTACCATTTTTTAAAACCTGGATGATCTCATTTCAGCGTAAGAACAGTTCTATGAGGTAATAATATCAACAGCCGACACTAAGTTGAGCCCTTATCAAACCGCTTTTTGTGTATTATTGTGTTGTGGTAGGCAGCCTTACGATGGCTCGCAGGGATCCCTTGCTGCTGGTATTCAGACCCTTCTTTCACTGTGTCCTCTTGAGTGTGGGCTGGAACTAGTGACTTGCCTCTAATGAAAGGAATATAGCAGAAGTGATGGGATGTCACTTCTGCGATTAGGTTACAAAAAGACTGTGGCTTCCATGTTGGAATCTCTCACTCTTAGCCTTTGTTTGGGAGAAAGCAAGCTGCAACCTCTGGGAAAAGCAGGGTGTTGATAATAGCCCATGTGGCAATGAGCGGCAGTCTCCAGGCAACAGCCAGCCAGGAACTGAGGCTTGTCAACAGCTACGCCAGCGACTCTGGAAGCATGTCTTCCCCCAGTTGAGACTTGAGATGTGTGCAGTCCTAGCTGACACTTTGCAGCCCTGTGAGAAACCTGAGCCAGAGGACCCAGCAAAGCCATGCCCAGATTCCCAACCTACATGAAGTGTGAAATAATAAAAATCTGTTGTTTTAAGCCATTAGGCTTTGGGGTAATTTGTAATGCATGTTTTTTGATTCTCATAATAGCCCTATGCGGTAATACTATTATGCCAGCCCCACCTAACAACTGAGAAAGTTACGTTTTAGAGAGGTGAAGTAATTTTTCCTAATGCAAGTAGTTAACAACTGACAGAGATGGGGTAAGAAGCTGACTCCCTGGACACCTGAATTTGGGCTTGAGTCCCATGCTGAATTGCCCTTGTAAATGATACAAGAAGCAGTTTGACTTAATACAGGTGATAATTAAAGGATGAATTTCAACAGCACACTTGGATTTGAGAAACTTCCCTGAAAGGAGACTAAGGTAGGCAGAGCAGGTATTACTGTCCTGTTGTAATGATGACAAACTAGTCAGCTCACACTGCCACGATGTGGGGACATTAACCCAGGTCGTCTGGCCCTAAGTCTCTGCTGCATGCTCCTCACCATTAGATTCATACTCATTTTTATTAGACAGGTAAACGATAAGCTACAAAATCCACATATTTTAATACAGCAACAATAATGTGTAGCAATCATAATAACCATAATATGGAACTGTCTATAATTAATTAGATGCAGGCTAATGTTACGTATGTCTGAGAAAGAAGCACTCAGTACACTCAAGGCAACGTGAGAGATTATTCTAAAGTCAGTGGGACCTGGCTGACCATCACCTTCTTGGTATAATGGTATAAATTGCCATGATGTGCTGGAGAAAATTGTTCCATTTGCATCACAGGAGCATTGCCTCTGCTACCAAATTGAAAAACAAATCAAGTCTTAAGAGCTTTGAGATTCTTGTTTTTGCTAGTCATTTTCATCCCTTTTTAGTAAGATGCTTTATTTATATGTAAATCACCAAACCCTGGAGTCAGTCCATTTTGGTCCTCCAATGCCTTAAGTATAAAATAAGGCCTCAGGTGGCCTTGGAAACAGGATTATCATGTCACGGAATGGGTGAGGAGATTGCATTGATTTACCAGTTTAGAATCTATGAAATAAAATATGCCAATACGAATTTTATTTAAATTTTTTTCTGAAAGATATTTACTTGTAAATTTATTTGCAAAATGGCCAATTACTTATTAAATGCTTTATTTAATACTAGATTTTTAAAAGAGCATCTGTATAAGGAATTGAATTAGTTTTGCAGGGACAGAGTCAGCAAAAAGTTAAAATAATTCTAACAAAAACATAATCAAAGAGAAAACCCTATTTCTTTCCCTGAATGGTTACTTAAATTATGCCGGAGTATTTATGGATCAAATTCTCTAAATGTCAAATTCTCATGCCAGGTGACAAAAATTTCCTTTGGTAGGGCGGAGTTCCACGTTGAAATTTGCAGTATGTAATAAAGTTTTAAGATGTAAGCTACTTAAGGAAGAATACAGTTCTGTTCATTTATGATAGTACAGGAGATAATTAATTACAATGCCACACTGTATTGTAGGGATAAATATTATAGAATTCATAGGAATGAGTTTTGGAATGTGGAGTCCTTTCCTACGGGGTCCTCTTCCTCCGTTTTCTTCAGATGAGGCAGGCTTTCATTTCTCATTCTTCTTGGACTCTGACAGAATCTTCTTCCATTTCTCAGGCCTGTTTTCTCCACAGTGATTTGCAAGCTTAGTATAAATCCCTGCAATTGTATCGTTGCCAGTCAGGCAAGCTAGTGGTTTTGTATATTTTGTAGCTACTCATCTTATTGAATTCTCCCATTCCTTAAAATGGCATTTTCATTTATTCATTTGAGTTTTCCTAGTTGATAATCGGTAAACAATAAACAGCTACTGCCTGACCAGAATTTATAAATTTATAACACGCCTTCCATTCCCTTCCATTTCCTTCCCTTCCTTTTTCTTTCAGATGAGTGTTAAATAATGAAGGCATGACAGTGCAGGCATCCTTGTTCTATCTTTATAGTGCTTTACCAATAAGAATGACGTTAGCTTTTGTTTCAGAAAGATGTTCTTATTGTGACAAACTGTTCCTTTCTAGTTTATAAGGAAATTTATTTCTTCTATTTCTAGTTTATTAGTTTTCAAAAGTTATGAATTTATACTGAATTTTATAAACTTTTGGTAATCTTTGAGATGGGCATTGGCTCATTGATGTGGTCTTCTTGCTCACCTCTAAAGGCAGTTTGCTTTCCCCATAAAGTAGACTCTGGTAATAGAATATTTGCAATATGAGAGCAACATGCTTCCTTGCTTAAAGATTACATATCTCTAATCAGGGCTGTAGTTCTTTGAGAGTCAGTTCCCTTATATGTTTTTCTGTTTCTTTAGCTGTAACAAAAACATATAGTTTTCTATGTTATGCTGACCCTGGTAGCTTCATGCCACCCAAAGCGTGGTTTGCAGATGAGCAGCGTCAGCATAACCTGGGAGTTTGTGAGAAATGCAAATTCTTGGCTTCATCCCACCCTACTGATCAGCGGATCTGAAGGTGGGGACCAGGAGTCTGAGGTTTAACATGCAATCCAGGTGATTCTTCTGCTCACTAAGGTTGAGAGCAACCCCTACAGAGCATGTGGAAATCATGTGACTCTCTGGGTGCCGAGCAATGGCCAATTGAACTGGAATCACATCCTGGGGTCAGTCTCTGCTTCCACATCTATAAAGGAGGTATCTGTGAGTAAATTCAGTGTGGAGATTCAATGGTTGGAGAAAGCACCACTCAAGGGCATTCTCTGAGGGCTTGAAGACATACCTGATCTGAGGCAGTATTATAAGTAAAAGGGAAAAAAATTCTTGTCAATAGGGTTCAAAGCAGTGGAACTCAGCCCAAACCCATTTCTCTTTATTTTCTACAAGGCCAGCTTCATATGCTTCACTTAAATTCAGTATTATTTCTACAACACCCATACAAGAATAACTATGGAGATAATAGTTGTAATAATACCTCCCATTTCTTCACGGTGCATGTTGCATTACCCTTTCTTCACTCCGCACAGTATGCTTATAAGGCAGGAATTGTCATTCACATTTTAGAGGTGGGACAACTGAGGCACAAGGCCATCAAAGAAAGAATTTGCTTTAGGTGATAAGAACACAGTGAGGGAGGAGCATCAGATTACAATCAATAGAAACAAACCAGAGAATTGGAGTAAGAATGTTACAGAAAAGTAATACAACAAAGGCCAGAAATCAGTGACAGTTTCTTAAAGAACCATGTTTCTTTTATAATGATGCTTCTGCAGACACTACAACTATTTCTGAAATGAGACCAAACTGGGAGAAAAAGTAAGTAGCACCCAGGAATGGAGCTGGATGGACGCAGAAAACAGTGTGATTCTACCCTTTCTGGGCCATTAAAGTTTTGTGGAGTGGCTCTTTTGGTCGGAATTCACTAAATAGGAAAGCTGGAAGCCACAGCCCCAGCACTGAACCATAAAGTCAGGGGCAGTGTCTCCAGTTCAGGGGCTGCTGTGTCTGACAGGAGAGCAGGGATATTCCCAGCAGAATCTGCTTTGAGAGGTTCTTCAAGCTGACAAGTATCAGCCAGTCCCTTGTCAAAAGTGTAAAGAAGTGTACAGCATAAAATCCCTTTTCTGGGTACTTACTGAGTTGCACAGGCTGAGAGAGTAAGAAGAGACTTTTCATGAGCAGTTTTTCAGTTATATTTCAGTTGTCACGCAGGTCCAAGCGTTAAATACAGGTATTATCCTCTCTCTCTCTCTCTCTCTCTCTCTCTCTCTCTCTCTCTCTCTCTCTCTCACACACACACACACACACACACACAGCCTTTATGATCATCTAAAAAGTTCTTTCTAAAGACAGTTGGCCGTATACCCTCTCTACCTTATGAGAAGTTCTGCATCAAGGGGCCATATATGTTTATGAGAATTCTTGCACCCACCCATTTTGAGTGGTTCAAGTGAAATATTTTAAGTAAATGCAGATCTCAGAATTGGAAGGAGCCTGGAAAGTTATCTAGTTTAATCCTTTGTGGTTGAAGTCCATATGAAAAAAGTCCTGAGATAGACACAGAGACAAGCTTCCTAGATCCCTCCTTCAAGAAAAGGCTTATAGCCCAGCTGCTGGGACTGGGTCAGGTTAGCCTTCAGCTGTCAGCCCCTTCAGGGATGTCCTCAGTGGCAGACAGCTGCCTCCTCAAGACTGTGCTCTTCTCAGGGGCAGTCCACATTCAGCTCCTGAGGCAGGAAGGGGTTGAAAAGCCTGACCCTTTTTGGCCTACCTTGGGACAACTCTGATGGACCATTTTAGTGCAGACTCCCCATGAGGTTAGCTGAGGCTGTTGTTGGGCCCACTTTGCAGCTCAATTTCTCCCTCTGCCCAGTTTGACTTCCTTTCCTTCCTCCAGCCTGATTCCCAAGGGCATTCCCTTACATACATCCTGCCTAATACACCCCATCGCAGAGTATGTTTCTCTTAGAGTATGGAGAACGCAACCTGTGACGTGCCCCCAAGGGTGCTGCACTATCCACTGATGCAGACTCCACACCTCATAGGCAGTCTCACTGCATTTTCAGATAGTGTCAGGCAGTTCTTCCATTAAGCGTTGGAGTCTGCCTCCCTATTCTTGTGTTAACTGGGTCTGTCTTCCTGAACCAACCAGAACAAGATGAGGTGGTCTACATTCTATTTGCTTCATTTCCGTTCTCTTGCCCTGGATTCTGTCTTGTAGTCTAAAAGATAAAACAAAATTTCAGCTGATTCATCATCATCTCCTTTTCTTGTGATTGTGCTGTTCGAAGGAGACAAAATTGAAGGGAAAAGCCAATGATTTATAGGGCAACAGTTCAGGAAATATGCAGTAGTTCTTGTTCCTTTTCAGGTTACTACCCATTGCAAATTGGGGTGTGAGGGGTGCTATTGCAGAAGGAAGGGGCATGATGGGAGCCAGGGGAGAAACAAAGTGCTTTGTAGCAGAAGCACAGCTTTGGAACCACCTTGGGCAATTCTTTTAATCTTTTGAGATCCAACAAATGTGTTATTGTCCATTTTCCTGTGTTCTCAGTCTTGGAGAAAGGAAATGTCACTCACCAGGTTTAGAAACCTCGGAATTGTCCTGCATTCCATACTTTCCTCCACTACTCACATCCACTTAATCTCTGCGTGTTATTATTTCCTTCTGCCCCTACAACCTCAATTCATCTTGTTTCCCTCTCTCCATGTCTACTACGACTGTCTTGGTTTGCGCTGTCATTACGGTAACTTCCTCCGGCAGACCTCTTTCCTTCCACCCCATATTACAGCCAGGGTGAGCTCTCTGTAAAATGAAACTAATTATTTTGGTCAACAGCTTAAAATACTATAATGAAGCATTATTTATTACAGCAAAAACCTGGAAGTAACTCACATAACTATCAATGGTAAAAATGGATAATTAAATGGTGGCATATTTGTACAATATGATGCTGTACTGCAACAATAAATGAACAACCATCCACATGAATAAATCTCATGAATATAACATTGAGCCAAATCACACAAAAAGATCATCCTGTACCATAGCTGAAAATAATCTATGACGTTGGAATACAGGTAGTGGTTACACTTAGGGAGGAGGGTGAAGTAATGACCGGGTGGGGACAGGACAGGAACTTGTGTGGTGGTGGTGTTGCATTTATTATTTTGGTGGTGCTTAGTTACATGAGTCTGTTCATGTTGAGAAAAGTTGCTCAGCTTAATATTTAGGATTTTCACATTTTCCTGTATGTACATTATTCTTAAAATAAATATATTTGAAACTCCTATAATGATTCCCCCAGGCCTACAGGATGAAGTCAAATTCATAGGATCCTCTCTATGAACAGCACACTTCTCAAACCTTCTCTCTAGCTATTTTCACTGTGTGTGTTCACTTCAATCACTCTGGATTGTTTGCAGCTTCCTGAAAAGGTCAGGCGGTTGAATGACAAATACAGGTTTTTAATGAATGAATGAATTGTGGGGTTGATAATACATACCCTTCAGTGCTTTTTTGAGGATTAAATAACAGAACATATGTGCAGTTCTTAGCACAATTCCTGAAGCATAGCAGGCACTCGTCCTGTGTTAGTTTCTTCCTCTTTTTTCCCTCCCCCCAGGACAGATAAATAGAATTCTGATATCTCTGAACATTATTATGGTATTGTAGCTGAAAACACTTTTTGGGAGGTAGTACCTATCAATCTCTATCCATTTGGTGGAATTTACTCCCCAGAGACACTCTGGCTTGTCTTGAATTCTCTAGAATACAAGTCTTGACACAGACTTCATTTTCCTGGACAAATGGTCCCAACAAAACCCATACTTTAATGTTGAAGTCAGCTCCTTCCCAAATCCCTGGAAATATTACCACATGCCCGTTATCTGATAAAGGAGTAAAGAACAGCTATAGCTAAGGAAAGATATTTCATGGGGTCTAGGTTTGCTTTATTCAGGCATGTTAGGTAGATGGGATCATAGGAAGATCTGAGAATTTAGAACTACAAGTGCTGCTGCTACTGGTTGCTAGTTTTCAAAATATTATCTTCTTGCTATAGAAATGCTTTCCTTCTGATGTCAGATTTCATACAGACCTTCCATCAGGTCTGCACTGATAACCAGATTCTTGAGATGCTCATTCCTCTTCCAACTTGTACTTTACAATGGTCCAGATTGGATTTTACAGCTTCTTCTAAAGGATTTTGTCTTCCTAATCCTACAACTGCATGTGTTGAGAATTGATCAACAATGAACCTATGAACAACAATGAACAACGAAGTGTGTTGCTGGCTATGTGTATTTTTCATTTTGCAAGTCTCAGGGGAACACGACCTTGAAATAAAAGCACTGAACTCTATTAGGACAAGGACCATAGTAAACCAAGTAATGCACAGTGGGTGAGACAAAAAAACAAAACAAAAGAAAACAAATATGAAAAATAAAGTTAGAATTAGACTGTATCAGACTTCTCAAGGATTATGCCAATTTTTATAAATTCTTTTTCTGTTTCTTAATCCACAAAATGTGGGAAGGGATACCAAGTTATGAAAAGTAGATTAGATATTGATAAAAGTTATTTTATTCTCAGGAAGATGGACTTTGGTAAGTGGACTCATCTAGGCCCCAAGCTTTCAGGGCCATGATACTGGTTCTTAGAAAATGACTCAGGGAGCAGAAAACAAGGGAGAAGTCAGCCACTCTAAAGAAACGCTGCCCCCTTCCCCCCCCCCCCCCCCCGCTTTTTCTTACCTGTCCACCCATCTGCCCTCTCTTTTATTTGGCATACTCATCTTCAGTGTTTCCTTGAAGTTAATGTTCACTTAATTTCACGTGTATGAAAATGGGGGAGGTGGAGAAGAAAGGAGCCAAAAACATGAGATGCCCGATTCACCTCTGCCCTGAGATGGCCTTGAGAACATATGGTATAAACAATAAAGCCTTATTTGGTTGAAATTCACCTCTTGAGCAGCCTCAAGCTTATTTTCTCATGTAAATAAACCTACAGAAATAGAGGGAAGGCCTCCCCATATTGAAGTATTAGATTTAGATCTTTTACTTTTAAAGGGTAGCATAGAAGTAAAATTCCAAGAAGGACAACAGAAACATGAAAAAAAAAAAAACCTGTGTGTAAAGCTGAGGTATAGGGAATACCTAGAATGTTTGCATAATGAGAAGAGACCTATCGGGTCAGGGCCTCAGGCTTTCTGAAAAGGGAACTACTTTCCATGAGACAACTTGGGATCTTGGCGGTGGTAGTGGTGGGGCGTAATATGGTGACTGAGCCCGGTGGGAAGGAGATGCTGCTAGTGATGCATCTCACTTTGTTCTCCATATTATATTAGGTTGATGCAAAAGCAATTGTGGTTTTTCCAATTATTTTTAACCTTTTAAACCACAATTACTTTTGCACCAACCTATAATAATCGCATCAAACAGCAGCAAATAGGAACATATCACAGTGTCATCTGGGCTAGAGATGCATCCTGGATTTTGTCTCTTCCTAAATACCATCTCTGAGACATCCTAACTTGGTTATTTTCTTCCAAAGAACAGAAATATATTTACATGATTAATGCTGACCGGGCATCACTAAGAAGAAATGGGGGGCAAGTGTTTAGAATAGCACATTTGACTAACAAAGGCGACAACAGGGTAAGCTGCAAGGGAGGCTGTGACTAATATCTCAACACGTGCTGAGGGAATGGTGTGTCCAGGAGGACACCAAGGAACACTGGGTCTAGGAACAGGCCCTGAGTAAAGTCACCATGGGCAGAAGAGAAAAGAATGAAAACTTGACTTTACTATGTTCATGATGTTGATTTCTGTGGAATTTAAAATTTTCCAGCTGGTGTATGTATTAATAAATTGTTGATATGAATACTTTTTAATATAAAAATAAGCTACGAAGTGTTCATCCCTGGAAATCTTCAAGAAAGGGACAATGTCACCTACAGGAATCTGGCACCATGCACATACCTGACTCTGAGGCTCAGTCTTACCTGCATTGTTCTTTGAGCCCCTCTCCCACTCTACCATCACAAGTCTCAATTTATAGAGCTTTGTAGCAATCCTTGTGTTTCAACAGCCCGTATCAGGTGAGGATGACATAATCGTGAAGTTCTCTCAACAATGATGAATCAGGATTTGAATGAGTTTTCTGTATAGCTCTCTAGTGATGAAATATCTGGGCTGAAGCACATCTCCCACCTCTAGGCAGCAAAATGGTTGGTTAGCTGTGGAGGTGCTATGCAGTTTCAGAAATGAGCAACATACTTTGCTTTAAACCTGCTACAGAAATTGGGCTGCTACCTAGGAGGCCAGCTTCATTTTCAGAGTTCTGTGGTCTGGGGGCTAAAGTTCTGAAGGGAGGAAAAAGGCAAGCGCTGGCATAGGCTTATTTTCTGAAATTGCTAAGTGGGCCTGAAATGCCTCCTCTCATTTATTTGTTGAAGACAAGGTCATCTCACTTAATTCAGCAGGAATACAAGTTCACCAGCAGGAGAAGAAAGGCGGGCTATAATCTCCTCTTTGTATTTGAAATATGATTTCAAAGGGATTTCGAATATACTCCCCAGGGAAGAGACTGCACAGGGAGCCAGACCCAGGCCCCTGCTTCCTGCCGCTTGAATAGGATTGTCAGAAAAGCCCCAGATTCACAAGTCCATCCTGGGTGTTTAAGATCATACACATTATGTCCAAATGTGTAACTGTGGCAAATATATATCCTAAACCAATGTCAAGTTCAGACCAGAGCATATACTGCTTGGAGCTGGGGGTAAAAACAGAATGATAGGAGAACCCTGAATTATTGAGGAAAACAGCCCTCTCCAAACCATTTGCCCATCCATTATCCCATCGTGGACTCTGAGAGATTTGGTGCAGGAGGCAGAGAAGGACAGTGAGGAAGGTCAGGAAGAAGCTCCCTGGGATGCTGCCGCTCTCCGCCTCATCATTCTCACCCAAGGACATGCAGGGTTGGATTGAATACATGGTCTTGCCCAAAACTGGACGCAGGCAGACGCATGAAGTATACATGCCGTATTTTAGCAAGGCAGAACCATGTATGGTCCTGTGATAGGAGCAGGAACCACTTGCATTTAGTCTCGATTCCCATTCATTTCACTACGTGGGGGGCCAGTCTCTCACCTTGCAGTATTGGGTGGAAATAGCTTAAGACCAAACTTCCCATCATAACTCGCACTTCCAAGCTTTATTTTGTAATTTAAGAAAAAGAGTCAGCTCCACCTGGGAATTTTCTTTATCAGGACTAAGCACATCATTATTTGGTGAGGGCTGGAGCAACCATGCTGTCCTCTCTAATCAAAGGGTTTTCAGTCGGCCTTGGCTTTGAAATCACCTCATCTGTACTCCAGCAGTCCCTGGAGCTCACCCCTCTCCGCGGGATTTCCACTTAAGTTTTTCCTCCTAGAATCCCTTCCACATTTTAAAAATCTTTAAGCCGCCTCAAATCCTTTCACAAGGAAGCAGGGTAAAATTCATAAACCACAGTTATACACAATGTCGACACTCAGGTTCACACATCTGGGGGGGATTGTTTGAGAAATGCATTCCTTATTAAGAGGTCCAGGGGGCAGGTACGGTTACCAGGCGACCCCCTTAGTTTCCCGCCTCCTGCCCCAACCCCCGCCGCCTCAGAGGTAGCAAAAATCCCCCCAAGGCCGAGCTGGAGCCCCTGGTCCGGGGTGGGGATGAGCAGGGAAGTCGCGGTCGCCCCCGCGAGTGCGCCCCTCACCTTGTGGACGGTGCGTGCAGCCGCGTCGCACTGGGCGAATTGGGCGTCCCGCTGGCTCCAGAAGTCTGACTCCGAACACGCTCCTTTTTCTCCCGAGCTTTTATCAAAGCACCGCTTCTCGCATTACCTGCCTCTGAGGTACGCTGAGTCCCGGGGTGCTGTCCTCTCGAGAGTCCCTTGCCCGCAACGATGCCTCAGGGCTGCGGCGAGACGGAGCCGGGAGCGCGGCGCGCTGGGTGGTAGGTGCTGCGCTTCGTCAAGTCTGGGCGCCCAGACTGGAAGAGGCAGCGAGAGCGGAGAAGAGGAGGAGGCGCAGGAGCAGGGGGACAGTCTATTAAATCAACCGGCCGGTTGCAGCCATTCAGGACACCCTTGACCCGAGAAGGGGATGGGTGGGATGAAAACGTGAGCCGGGATGCAATGCGGACGGTGGTGGTGGAAGAGAACTGGGGGTCTTAGCTCCGAGGTGCTTCAGGTCTTGCTTAGGCTGTAAAAGAAATTCTGGAGCTGATGGAGCCCTCAGTGCTCTCGGCTGCAAACACTAGAGGGCAGCGCTGTCCACACTATAAACCCGGCCGACCGCGTTGGAGGTGTGGACAAGGGTCCCACCTCCTGAGCCCTCTGTTGGCAGCGGCCCTGGAGGAGAAGGGGCCAGTTGGCGCCATGAGAGGCAGGTCCCATTCCCCTCCTGTGCGGTCAGCCTGGGTTGAGGAGAGAAGGAAGAGCGGGGAGGTTTGAACTTTGCCTCTGCACGCTCCTCCAGGCAAACCCTTCGGAGGTGAATTACTCAACATTCCTTGAGGGGAAAATTACAGTCAGCCTGCACAGAAAGCCTTAATGAGAGGGATGGGGAGAAGGATGTGAGAAAGAAGTGGAGGGAAATTGGGGTGGGGAAAAGTAAAAGGGGGCAGAGAGGTGGGGAAAGCTAAGAAGAAAAGGAGAAGGGGTGGGGTGGGGAGGTTGGAGCTGGTATTTCAGGTTGGCAGAAGGCTTTGTGCTCTTCCTAGTGGTCCAGGAGTGTCCACCTGCCGCAAGGCCAGAGAAGTTAATTTGGGAGGGACCTTATAGAATCGTAGCACTGATGAAGGAAGCTTCCTGAGGGCTAGTTCTAGTTGGTTACTTCCTGTCAGGAACTTGGGTGGCTCTGAAACCCTGAAGCTTTACATAGATCAATTCCCTAATATTTGGGGGGAAAACTCAAGATTATTTGAACTACAACCCTGGCAGATGGGAGAAGAGAGATGGGGAGCCAATAAATGAAATAGAAAACCTTATGCAGACAAAATGATCTGTAGACAGCCTGATACAATCTTCACACTGAAAGGAACTCGACCTCAGGAACCTCTGTAGACAACTCATGCTGTTCCCCCAAATATCTGCCTCACATTTGTCTGTCTTATGTGTAGCCTATGGCTGAATTGAGAAGGTTTTTTTTTGGTCTGTAGATTGGCAATTATAAAACAAAAACAAATGGAATTCTTCTTCAATTCAGAAAGCAAGCCTGTGTGCCCTTCTTCCTGCCACCTGGAATGCCTCAGGATCAGCAAGGGTTGGGTGATGGGTGTGAAAGGGAATTTCTCTGAACAAGAGAAAGAAAAGCTGGTAAACTATAGTCATGAATTGTGATTTGTTTCTGTTCATCCTATTACACTAACAGAAACGGCTTAAGTGGACTAAAACCTAACAGGACGATGGGCTGGAAGGATGTTTTCCTATCAAAGAAAGATAGTGCTTTCAAGTCATCATTTCAAAGGTGTTTAATGATAGAGGCATTACATAAAAATAAACAGAACAAGAATCAGTCCTCATGTTATTAAAGAACCTCAAAGGTTTTTTGTTTTTTGTGTTTTTTTTGTTTTTTGTTTTTTTAGATATCTCAGGAGTAAGTGAGGACATGGTCCTTCCAAAAGATGAAGGAAATTTGGGTTTGTTATATTCTTTTTTTAAGGAAATTAGCTTGCCTATTCTTTGGTTATTGCAGTGTAAGCAACTATAGAAACATATATTAGATTTGGAAACTCTCCTGCACATAGCTCAGAATACCCCAGCTTTGGCAGATTTCAGCTTCATGAGGTTCATGGCATTCTCAAGCTATTAATTAACTTCTGGGATATATTTTACCAGTGTTAATGAAAGTCAACATCTGCTTAATTAGTAGCTGATAATTCAATTTGTGGATTGTTCATTTGCATTTCCATGGGACTCTATGAGTGCTTTAAGACTGTAGGTATATGTAAATCACATACTGCTTTGATAATGAAGAATTCCTTGTCAGTTTAAAAAATCTATAACAATTGAGTAGAGCCCTGGGCACAAGGCATAACAAATTCATCAACTTGCAGTGAGAACTCAAAGGTAATTATAAAGGAATTAGTTAATCAAAGTCATCCCTTCCTCCCTCTCTCCCTCCCTCCCTCCATTCTTTCCTTCCTTCCTTCCTTCCTTCCTTCCTTCCTTCCTTCCTTCCTTCCTTCCTTCCTTCCTTCCTTCCTTCCTTTCTTCAAATAATGATGGTTAACACCCACCCTGTATCAGGCATGAGCCAACTCTAGGAATACAATAAAGAAGATACAGTTTCTTCTCTGACAGATCCTAGAATCCAGTGGAAACATTGATCCACAAACTAGTAAATCCAATCCAGAGTAATAGTTGGGAGAAGGGGGAAGTACAAGGTACTGGAGGAGAACAAAGGAGGGCAATCTAATCCAGCCTCAGGATCAGGGAATAACAGCTGGAGGTTAGGGCAGTGGTTTTGTGTGTATAGGAAGAGGGGTGGTTGGTAGTGGGAAAAATGATGAACATGGCTTATCTCCATCCCCAAGCCACATCCTAATCACATTTATTAGTTTTCCACTTGGAAGCTGGGACCTCACTGTAATATATGAGGAAACAAGCATGCACATGCTGCATTTTCCTGCTAGGAGTTAGACTGGGAGCCCTTAAGGTAAGACTGTGTATGACTTGTTCATCTCACCAGTATAGAGAAAAGTCAAGACCCTAGTGGACATTTGTCCATGATTTCCCACCTCCACCATGGAAGTGGGAATAAAATGGGGAGGGAAGGAGTAGTATTACGGAGGAGCTCACACCATCCTAGGTGCTCTCTGTGTGTTAGCCCACCAAATAATCCCAGGAACCCTAGGCATAGTTTTTATGTCTTTTACTGTTGCTTTCAAAGAATGAGCTTCAAATTGCATTCTGTATCTGTGGCCAGAAGGAAAGTCCAAAATGTCTATAGGTAGCTTTCTGCGCTAGTCAACTTTCAGTAAGTTATGCTATGGTAACAAAGTATAACCCCCAAATTTCAGTGGCTTACCACAGCAAAGGTTTCTATCTTGCTCACAGTACATATTAGCTATGGATTGGCTGCAGGTCTGGGCTCTGTAGGGATGGGCCTGGGAGTGTCAAAATGTTGTGAACAAATTATTTAATTCATAACAGTCTTCAGCAAAGCTTTTGAAAAAAAGGCATTTTTTTGTTCCTCTAAAATATTTACTTGTTGAGTCTACTGGCTAATGGTGTTCACTAACCTCAGGAGACAGGGAGCAAAATAGTGAATCTAGGTTTATTAACTTAACTGATCAGAACATGTCATGGGGTGCAAACCTTACGGGAAAAGTTGGTCTTGCCGTGAGCAAAAGCTCCATTCTGTGGCCACAGACTGGCGATTTCTCCATGTTGGCACATGCTAACATTTGTTCCCATAGAAAATCAGTAAGACCGACTAGGTAGATTAGGAGAAATCTAACATGGAACAAAACTTCAAGCTCTCGTATGGAGAGTGGCCCATGATCAACACACTCCTTCATCAAAAATAATTGTGAGTAGCAATGAAGAGTAGAAATAGTTGACACCTTTTCAATAACTATTTCTTGAATATCTCCAACCCGCAAGCTTAAAATATCTTTAGCTAGTCCCTGCCCTCAAGGAGCTCCAAGTCAAGGTGTGTGAAGGCACTTTCATGAATTACTACCTGAAATTACGGAAGGAGCAGAGTGAGAGCAACAGGAGCAGGGAAGCCTATGCCCGAGGAACTGGGGCTAACCTGGATTTGGAAAGATGCGCAGAGTGTGACTAGGCTCTCCTGGGGTAGGGCTCATCTTGCTGCCTCACTGTCTGTCTTCCTGCCCTCTGGAAAAGGAGGAGCTCAGGGTAAATACTTTGTCTACAGACGTACAAGTAAGTGGTATGTGGCTGAGGTGAGCTTTGAACCCATGACTGGCTCTAAAGCCTGTTCTTGTCTCTTCCATTGCAATGTGTTCCAGAGACGGGTTGATAGAGCTGTAAGGAAAGCCTGGTTATGGGGGTGAGGGGGCGGTGGGACTCAGGTTCACCAAAGCGGGGGATTCCTGCAGAGGTAGTTTATAGTGAGGGTGTGGGGCAGGCGGAGAGGTGGGCCAATCACAGAGTCCCTTCAACGGTGTTTCTTATTTTGTTATTAGTAATATTATTTTGTGTAGAGATTCAAAACTTTCAAAACTCTTTTGCTCCCTTCACAAAACCCAGTAACTTCAAATCATTTGAAAACAAAACAAAACAAAACAAAACATGGTTTACAGCAAAACATAATTAGGTGACAATAACACCTTAGCTTTATTTATTTACTTATTTATTTTAATAGCTTTACTGAGGTATAATTTATATTACATAACATTCATCCATTGTGAGTATACAGTTCAATGGGTTTATTAAATGATAGAGGGGGGCAGCCATCACCCCAATGCAATTGTAGAACTTTTCGTTCTCCTGAAAAGTCCCCTCGTGCCTGTTTGTAGTCAATTTCGAGCTCCCACGCCCCCTGTTCTAGGCAAACACTTACCTGGTTTCTGACTCTCTAAATTTGCAGGCCAGTGCATATAAATATGCAATATGTTGTATCTGGCTTCTTTGACTTAACAAAATGTCTTTGGGTTCATCTGTATGTAGCATGTACCGTTAGTTCCTTTCTTTCAATTACTGAATTGTTTTCCATTGTATGGATATGGCACATTTAAAAAAACCCAGTCACCAGTTGCTGGACATTTGTGTAATTGTTTAATTTTAAATATCTCTTTTAAATTTACAAATCACTTTATCTTAATTGGCCCTCATGACCATGGGAAGGGGTCCAAGCAGGTTGTTATTCTCATTTTGTCACAACAATAAAGATGGTAATAGTAACTGACATTTATTGAGCTCTTACCATTTGCAGTACGGCTCTAAATATGCTATGTGTAGTAATTCTTTTCATCTTTGCAACAAACTTATGGGGAAATTGCTATTATTGTCTTCATATTTTAGATGGGTAGGCTGGTGCAAAGAGGTTAACTAACATTCTGAAATCTTTGTAGCCAGTAGGTGGCCAAACTGGGGTTTAAAACCAGGTAACCTGGCACCGTAGTGAGACCTAGAGAACTTAAGAGATGACTTGATTTATTCAAGGCCCCTGCTAGTAAATGGAGGTGTTTCTCTCCCTCTCAATATAGATATATTTGATATAAATTCATTTATCAGATCCCAGAGACTTTTAGAAAAATTAGACACCTAGACATTAATATATAGTACACTTCTTTTTTTTTTTGTATAGATGAGGATACGGGCTGAGAAAAGAAAGATGTGTCTGACCTTTTCCAAAGTCACACATCTGGTCAGAGGCAGGGCCTGGATTAGATTCCAGGTCTCTTGACTCCAAAGGCGGTACTTTCGTCATTAGCTTCTTTCTTAAAGATTGTTGTGAAGCCTAATGTGGTGGGAAACAGAAAAAGAGTGAGCTTATATTGAGGAGGATGCTGAAACAGGAAGTAAAAGCCTGAGGGAGACATCATTGCTTGTCTTGGAGGTTGAGGCCCAACGAATGCATGTCTGACAGGGCCCACACCTACTGAAGTTCCAGTGAATTATTGAATTCACAGGTAACTGAGCAAACATGATAATTCCGTGTACCATGTCTACACGGAGGGCATTGGCCACAAGTCTTTCAGAAAGAGTTGGCATTAAAGAAAGGTTTTGAAATTTAGCTATATCGGGCTCTGGAAATTAATTAACAAGTACTTCTCAAAGTGAGTCCTTGGAAGGAAAATAGTTCTGGTTTTCTATGAGAGCCTCTCTCAACTTTCCAGCTCTAGGAAATGTCAAATATGACTGCAGTGCTGAGACAAATGTTGCAGAGCTGACTCTCTCCAGGCACCAGACTCTCCCTTCATCATGGCTTTATCAGATTCTTTGCTTTACATCCCAGGCTCTAGAGACATAAACTCACGGCTTGGTTTTTAACTCCCCATACTCTTTTTCTTACCAAGAACAGCCCTATCCAGAGATTTGAGTTAGTCACAAAACTTTTTTTTTTTTTTCCCTGTTAACCCTGCAGGTATTTCGCAGAGGAGGCAGCATTTAGGATGGTTTGGAAGAAGGGATGAATATGACTGGACAAGTTTTAGAGAAGTCATATTCCAAGCAGAGGGGCAATTTACAATAGAAAGTGTGTGAAATTCATTTGTATCATGAGAAAAAATTTTCAGAGAATAAAATAGTTCATGTGACTGGCCCTGGGCTGTGTGTTTATAGTTCAGGACTGGGGTCAGGCTGTGGGAGTTAAGCTTGAAAGGAGAAAAAATCCCTGCTGGTACCTGTAAGGAATGTGGAGGACCTTAACCAGGATTAGATCATCGAAGGTCAAGCTGTAAGCAATGAAAACTAGAGCTATTGCAATAATTGTGTGTGAAATCATAAGAATTGGAAATAAGGCAGAGGTTGTGGTTAAGTACAGAGGTAAGAAAGTATTTAAGAGAGACTTAAAAAGGCAAAATCAATAGGATTTGGTGACCGACTAGAGAGGAGGGGCAGGAGGGAAAAGGGTGTTGGAATTTTCACTTGTTTCTAGGCTGGGAGACAAAAATCTATGGTTTTAAAAGGCAAAGGTAAATAGAAAGTAAACAGACTAATCCAGGAGATTATTTTGAACCCAAGTGTCTGGAGATCTGTAACAGATCTGGTGAGCAGACAGAATTGATTCTGTGTCTTCCTGAGGTTCTTATCCTGCTCTTGTGTAGATTATCTGATCATTGGACCACAGAGTGGCAAGTTTCTTGTTCTTCATCAGAAAATTTCTACATACTGATTCCAATGTAACACTCTGATTCATTTAAACTCATTTTACTGGTAAGAAAAGGAGTGGGTGGGGTATAGACAAGTTTAGAGGGAGGAGGGGATTTCATTCATTTCTTCTATTATTTCTGAGAAGGTGCAATGGTTTCTGAACTTGGCTGTGCATCAGAATCATCTGGAGAATGTAAAAACACCAACAACACAACCCAGACCCCGCTCTAGACCTAGTGAATCAAAATCTCTGAGGCTGTAGCCCAGAAATCTGTTCTTTCAAAGTCTTTCCCAAATTATTCCTTAATGTGTTAGAAAGAAAACCAAAATATTGCTGAAGACAAAATATTGCTGAGGACAAAATATTGCTTCTTATCCTGCTCCTGAGGCAAGAGACTGCTGACTGGCTGCTGCTACTCCAGGCTCCTGATGCATCTCTCCTGCCTTTGTTTTAATACTATATTAGTGCATTAATTTCCTAGAGTACTATAACAAAGTACTACAAACTCAAAACAACAGAAATTTATTCCCTCAGAGTTCTTGAGACTAGAAGTTCAAAATCAAGATGTTGGCAGGGTGATGCTCCATCTGAGATTTTGGGTAGATTCCTTCTTTGCCTCTCCCTAGCTTCTGGTGGTGGGTGGCATACCTTGGCTAGCAGCCACATCACTCTAATCTGTGCCTCCATTGTTACATAGCTTTCTTCCTGTGTCTCTGTCTTAACATGGCATTTTCCTGTTTTTATAAGGACACAAGTCATATAGGATTAGGGCCCAATCTAATAACCTCATCTTAACTGCATTACATCTGCAAACATCCTATTTTTGAATGAGCTCACATTCACAGGTACAAGGGAGTGGGACTTCAATTCATCTTTCTGGGGACACAATTCAATCCATGACACCTGGTAAGAACCCCTGGATTTCTGTACCAGATAATCATCTTTGTCTCCATATTAATACATTAGGCTAACCTGCGGAAACTGTTCTGTAATTTAGATAATATCATTCCTTAAAAAAACAAAAATCTTTAAACTAAAAAGAAAATGCCCAGTTAATTTCTTCTTGATGGCTATGCATTCCTTTTAGGAGTAGAAAGTATTATTTTGTGGAGGAAAAAAGATAATCAGAACTCTCACCTTGTTTGTGAGCTTAGATCGAGCTGGTCAAATGCCTGAGTTCAGAAAGGTTTTCATGTGTCTATGGGAACACAAACTCTGGAATTATGGAGTTAAAGTTTTGTTCTCAGGATAACCATAAAAACTGATCTTGATGGTATATACCACTAATAACGGGTTACTTCCTTATTTTTAAGCTTTTATCAAGTATCTGTAGTGTGCAAGTGTTCCAAAAGAACAAATAAGATTCTGTCTACCTTCAAATGACACTCAGCGTTGCTTTCACTTCAGATGTAGAAAAGCACCAACAAAAACTATATTTGCCTTTAGCAAAACATAACTTAAAAGGATGTACTGTACCAAACAGGAGAGAGGTGATAGAGAGACAGAGAGAGAGATAGAGGAGAGAGAGAGAGAGAGAGAGAGAGAGAGAGAGAGAGAGCGAGAGAGAGAGAGAGAGAGATAAACTCTAATAAATAGTAATAATCCTGTTGCAGTCATGTTTAGATAATTTAATTCTGTTTCTTAGAGAGGCATTGATAATATTTGTTTTTGTTTAATTATTTTTAATAGTGTTTTTACAGTTGAATCTATCTTTGCTTCTAATCCCTTTTTAAAGCCAGACCTGATGTTCTCTCTCTGTGCCCCACCTTGGGAAATCAAGTTTGTAATCTGGAACTGACAGTTCAGAAGCTGAGATGATTGCACCAATGTGTGTATAATGGTTGTTCAGTAAATCATTATCAGTAAACCACAATCAGCACTAAAGATTACAGGTCACTAAAGGTTACAGCACATTTCAGGATCACATTGCCTAAAATTCAGAGAAATCATAGTACATTGCCAGAGTGAGGTGACACAATCTGATGGACATAATGAGACAAAATAAAGACAATATCTTGTATCCTATCTCAATTAAGGCTGATAGAGAGTACTACATAAATTGATGCAAAAAATTCAAGGTTGCTTGGTAAGCTTAAAAGAACTTCTGTCCTTGTATTTAGTTAGTCATTTCCAATGCATTCATAAAAAGAGAATTGGCCACACAATTGAACAGATTTAGTCTAGAGGGACAAGTTACAAATCTGACTCTCGATGTTCCTAGAAGCAGTCCAATGCTCACCTACTATCAAACAATGAGGCAGAGAAAAGAGGCAAGATTTAAAAAGTCCTCATTTGGCAGCTATAATTCATCATATGCTACCTACGTCCCCAAATTGGTTAGTCTGATTCTGTAGAAGTAAAAATGAAAGCGTTTTTCCAGAAAAGCAGAGCTGCCCCTGTTTAACTCTGCCATCGTGACCAATGCTGGTGAGCACTGAAGCGACTTGCTAGTTTAACCACTGATTTATTTCATTTTGCTTATTCACTCTCCTCAATTGGGCTTGTGCTGTTTTCTATGGGTCCTAGCTGACTCCATGATTTACCTTTGGGCATTGCTATATAACTCATACGAAAAACAGTATTTGCAAACATCACCC
This sequence comes from Rhinolophus sinicus, assembly GCF_057876585.1. Taxonomy (NCBI): domain Eukaryota; kingdom Metazoa; phylum Chordata; class Mammalia; order Chiroptera; family Rhinolophidae; genus Rhinolophus; species Rhinolophus sinicus. The sequence goes on from NC_142502.1 coordinate 63,720,284, forward strand.
TTTGTTTTCTATGAACGCTTGTTACCAACAGAACAAAGCCCAAATGTATTAGCTTTGCACTAAACACCCTGTCCAACTATATCACTCATGCTGTTTATTCTGCTCGAAGGAGGTAACAGTTAATTTAAGTTCTACCCATTCTTCAAGTTTCACCTCCTTCATGAAGTCTGTAAGGGATATCACTTCAATTTAGCCTTGCGATGATCTCATCTAGGGGATTTATTTGAAAAAGGCAAAGCAGACTTTAATCCTGGCATAGGTATCTTCTTTTGAAGATATTTTTTCTTCCCTCGAAGAGTCAAAGACTAGCATTCAAGTTTTTTGGCTCAAAAGGTACCAGGGATTATGAGGTAAAATTGTATATTGGTCAGCAGGACCCAGCTGGCAGAATGTTCTGGTTCAGTGAACTTGTAGTTGGTCCATCCAATAGGAGCTAGACCTCTTGATCTCCTCCCAGTCTTCAGAGAAAGAAAGCCAATGACAAATTTTCTCTCATGCAGCATTCCTGATATAACTCATTTGGGGCAGACACATGAGCTTCAGTAGCAGTTGGTTTTCCTGTGGAAGACAGAAGTCAAGGAGGCAGGGACAGTTCTTATGGTCGCAGTCCTGGGCTGCTTCAATGGCATCATATCCATTCCGAAAAAGACGACAGCATTCCAGCTCACCCACAGATACATCACTCTAAAGCCTGAAGAGTTTAGCTTTTAGTTTTGGCTTTGGTGTTCTCTCCAACACTCTTAACTTCAAGGCTGAAGTCTTGAGGACATTTGAAATAATGGCTCCAGTAGGAAGCGGCATCCTCAGGCTTGTCATTGCCAACAGATGCACCTTCCATCTTAAATACTGTTAATGTTGTAATTTCTTTTTTTTGTACTTCTACAACATAGGTTCAGGTTCTGAATTAACTTTATTATTTTTTAAATTATTATTTTCTCAGTTACAAATGACATTCATCACTATTTTATATTAGTTTCAGATGTGCAGCACAGTGACCAGACACCTATACAACCTACGCAGTGATTCCCCCTCCCCACCCCCAGTCAGTCTACCACCCACCACAACCAAACAGCAGTCACAACACTACTGGACCGAGAGGGCATTATGCTAAGTGAAATAAGTCAGACTGAGAAAGACAAATGCCACGTGATCTCACTTATATGTGGAGTCTAGAGAACAGAATGGGCAAACAAATGGAATGGAGGCAGACTCGTGGATGCAGAGAGCAGACTGGTGATTGCCAGAGGGGGTGGGTTTGGGGTATTGAGAGGTGCAGATTGGTAATTGTGGGGTAGTCGGGGAAGTGGAGTGCAGCATGGGGAATGTAGTCACTAGTGTTGCGAAGTCTGCAGTTTTACAGACATTTCTTATTACTGCTCTGGTTGAAAGTACAGAAGCAGTGATTGCTCTTACAGGTTGGAAGCTTTGAACTGTGAGTCTTTCATTCAACTTACGTTGCAGACCTCGGGTAGAGAACAGTTTCCTTGTTCAGGCAGTGTTTCCTTTAATCTCAATTTACAGAATTGATAGCTCTGGTCTGAGTTTATCTCTCCCTTGTAGCTTTTACTAAAAGCGACAATAAAGAGCCAACACATGTATCATTATGAATATTCCAACCATTTCTCTTAACACTGGAGTCTCTATCAGCACATGGACATTCTTCCAAAGTGCAGAGGAAAGCATTTAACTGAGCATTGTGCTACCTCCTTATAAGGATCACTAGTTTTCCAGCTGATTTGCCTCCACTAAGCCTTGACATATTTTGGCTTAAGTTCTTAGTAGCACTCCCCTTTCAGGTACCAGTTTCTGTATCACTAAGATTTTATTCAGCTGTTTATAAGAAAAATCCAAATAAATAGCTAAAGCAATATGAAAGTTTACTTCTCTTTCATGTAAAAGAAACCTGGAGGCAGGCAATTTGGGGCTAGAACTCAGTTTAATATTTGTCCACTATGCCATCCTTTGCACTTAGATTTTAGCTTTTTAGGTTGCCTCATGGTGCAAAATGGCACCTGGGGCTTCCAGACATTTTGTTCAAGTTTTAGACAGAAAGAATGCAGAGGACAGAAGGGTAAAGGGATCCCCTTCCTATTGAGTTTACCTCCTTAAGAGAGGGTAGGAGATATAGTCTTCTAGTTGGCATATTGAGGCCTATAACTACACCAGGAATCTGTTAGGAGGAAATAGAAAATGAATATTAAATAGAAAATTATCATATTATCCTAACCATATCTCTAGCATTTAACCATCTCTTATGCCAAATGCTTAAAAAAAAAAAAAAATTAAGCCCCTGAAGATATATCTTACAAATACAAAACAAAAATGTCCCAAATTACTCATGGCAAAATGACATGTATTAGTAAAATATTGGAAAACAACCTACACACATGTAAAATAATAAAACTAGACTGCTATCTGTCACCACATACTAAAATTAACTCAAAATGGATCAAAGACCTAAATGTAAGACCTGAAACAATGAATTGCATAGAAGAAAGCATAGGTACTAAACTTATGGATCTTGGGTTCAGAGAGTATTTTATGAATTTGATCTCAAAGGCAAGGGAAGTAAAAGAAAAAAATAAATGGATGGTACTATATCAAATTAAAAAGCTTCTGTACAGCCCAAGAAACCATCAATGAAACAAAGTGGCAACCAATGGAAATGGGAGAAGATATTTGCAAACAATACCTCCGATAAGTGGCTAATATCCAAAATATATAAAGAACTCATAAAACTCAACATCAAAAAACCAAAAAATCCAATTAAAAAATGGGGCGATGACCTCAACAGATACTTCTCCCAAGAAGACATACAAATGGCCAACAGATATATGAAAAAATGCTCAACTTCACTAGCTATTAGGGAACAGCAAATCAAAACCTCAGTGAGATACCACCTCACACCTGTTAGAATGGCTATTATCAACAAGACAAGTAATAACAAGTGTTGGAGACGTTGTAGGGGAAAAGGAACCCTCATACACTGCTGGTGGGAATGTATTGGTACAGACACAATGGAAAACACTATGAAGATGCCTTAAAAAATTAAGAATAGAATTACCGTATGACCCAGTAGTTCCTCTTCTGGGATTTCAAAAAAATCTGAAAACATTTATCCATAAAGATATATGTACCCGGATGTTCATTGCAGCATTATTCAAGGTGGTGAACAGATGGAAACAACCAAAGTGTCTGTCAATAGCTGATTGGATAAAGAAGATGAGGAACATATATATATATATATATATATATATATATATATATATATATATATATATATATATATATATACAATTCAGCCATAAGAAAAGATGAAATACTGCCAATTATGACAACATGGATAGATCTTGAGATTATCACGCTAAGAGAAATAAGTCAGACAGAAAAAGTCGAGGACCATATCACTTAACTTATATGTGAGATATGAAACTGAAAGCAACAAATGAACAAGACAAACAAACAAAAAATCATTGACACAGACAACAACTTAGTGGTTACCAGAGGGTAGAAGAGGGTAAAGGGGGACAAATATATGGTGACGGAAGGAGAACTGACTCTGGGTGGTTCACACAAAGCAATATACAGATGATGTATTATAGAATTGTACCCTTGAAACCAACATAATTTTACTAACCAATGTCACCCCAATAAATTTAATAAAACTTAATAAAAACTAAAACAGCTTAAATACCCACTCTTAGATTAGTTGAATAACCATAAAAATGGAGTAATTTTCCACCATAAAAATAGCAAGATCTTTATGAAACTATATGGAATGATTTCCTGGATATATATATAAGAGTACACACACACACACACACACACACACACACACACACCTGTTACTTAGTTTTTCAAAAAAGAAACACAGAATGACAAACAAAACTAATGTAAGTGGTTCCACAAGTAGGCAGGTGAGAATTGAGGAAGGGATAGAACTGGAAACTAGAATTCTCTGAATGTACTTTTACATAGTTTTGACTTTGATAATCTTTTATATATTCATTTAAATTTTTTATGTAATTGTATATATTCAAAAATAAATAAATAAAAAGTAAACAAACACTAAAACTGAGAACAGATACAAACGATTCTTACTGTGTGTAAGGTTGATATCATAACTACACACAAAAAGGCATTATTAATTCAAATAAGTTTTGAACAGAGGCTTTGATCATACATACTTACAAGTATATATTCCAAGGACATAGACAATTACAAAACACTTTTGAATTCTTCTTCTTAGGTTTGCTGTTGTTAGTGATATTGGTGTTGTAACTCTCAAACTATTTTGTGGAGTAGGACAGAGCGAATGAGTGAATACATAAGTTTTGGGGGAAAACAAGAATTTTCATTGTGAGAGAAAGGGGCTACAAATATGGAATGGGAGAAATTAAGGAAGAAACCTGGGATATTGGATTTGCATTGGAGGTAGCATGAACTAATTGTGTATAGGTATTCCTTGCTCTCTTAACTAAAATGTCTGAGAAGCAATTACATCCCATTAACAACAATTACACCTCATTAATTTTCTTAGATGAAATAATGGTGTTGGGGTTAGGTAAGAGAATATTGTTATTCTTAGAAGATGCATGTTGGAGTAGAGTATCTGTAAGTAATTATGCTTACAACTTATTTTCAAATGGCTCAATAAAAAGTTAAATAATGTAAAATTTTCTCTCTCTCTCTCTCTCTCTCTCTCTCTCTCTCTCTCTCTCTCTCTCTCTCTCTCGCTGTTTACTTGTTATTCCAGAGTCTTTAATAAAGCCTTGGTGAATTTTCAGGTTTTTTCCTTTCTGCATTGGTGATTATTGATCAGCATCAATAATAAGTGCTTGAAACCAGCAAGATGGTGGCAGGAACGTTCATACAGGTATCTTGAGATAAGAGCTAGGGATCCCCTCCCAAGAAGAGATTGTCCTTTTATTGTGAAACTTGCAATAGTTAGCTGCAATATTTTAAAAGAAAGTAGTAAGCCATCATTCCAGACTGGTATGGGTGAACAGCCTCAGCTTACTCATGTATATGGAGCTCAGAAAAAATGTTCATCTTTAATTTTAATACAATTTCAAAACTTAAAATAAAATTTTAGTCTTCTGTTGCTGTATAGAGCTACAGCGTTCTTCAAAAAATATTCTTTCACAGCAGCAATAATGAATGGCATCTTTTGTAAAATTAGATTCATGTCAAACAGCCAAAATTACCTTGAGATTAGAGGACAGCTTGGCTGTAATTACTTTGACCTAACCATTTCTTCTTCCCTGCCATACAGTATTTCACAATAAATGATTCCTACCAAATCAGAGTATTGTAGAGAACATGATGTGAGCTCATTGTTAGCTTCTTTGGACAAATTTTTCAAGGTCTTTGACAAGAATTCGATAGAAATGAAATTAAATACAATTGTAACAAAAAGAGCTGTATAAAAGATATTTTTAAAGGACAGGATTATTATTATGTTTTAAACATCTGAGTTAAAAACCCATAGTTTCAAGTAAATATTTAAAGTACTTCAGAGAGCATAAAAGAATGTAAAGATTTCAAAGACATATCTAATCTTTAAGTTCCAACTCAAATATCCTCTACTTTAGGAATCTCTGTGTCCCTGTGTTATATAAATATTTGTCTAATTCCCAACAACTATAGCATATTATCTGGACTCCACTTAGCATTTTCCACTATCTACGAGGTCTGACAATTAAGTTTGTGAACTCATCCTAGAAAAAGTGCTACATACCTCATTGCTGAGTATCACTACAGTCACCTTTGAAACACTCCCCTTGGGAAGCTATGCACTGACATTAGTGCCTGGTCCAACCTTCAAAGCAATTTTGGAATTCTTTTTCTGGAATGGCCATCAGAGCTGTCGTCGTGTTACCCTTGATGTCCTGAATGTCATCAAAATGTCTCCCTTTCAATATTTCCTTTATCTTCAGGTAAAGAAACAAGTCATCAGGGGCCAGATCAGATGAGTAGGGAGGGTGTTCCAATACAGTTATTTGTTTACTGGCTAAAAACTCCCTCACAGACAGTGCCATGTGAGCTCCTGCAAGAGCCATGAATTGTTGGTGAAAATTTCAGGTTATTTTTGTCTAACTTTTTCACACAGCCTTTCCAGCACTTTCAAATAGTAAACTTGGTTAACCATTTGTCCAGTTGGTACAAATTCATAATGAATAATTCCTCTCATATTAAAAAAGTTTAGCAACATCGTTTTGACTCTTGATTTGGACTGACGGAACTTTTTTGGTCGTGGAGAATTGGCTGACTTCCATTGGGCACTTTGATGCTTTGTTTCAGGGTCGTTTTGGTACACCCATGTTTCATGAACAGTGATAGTATGGACAAAAACATCATCTTGTTTCTCCAAAACGTCTGGGGAAACTTCAACTCTCCTTTGCTTTTGTTCATTGGTGAACTCCTTTGGGACCATTTTTGAACACACCTTTCTCATGCCAAGGTTTTCAATTAAGATTTTCCTAACTGTGTCTTTATCGGTGTATACTTGGTCTGCTATGCTTCTCGTAGTCAGCCGATGATTTTGATACACAATTTGATGATTTTTTTTCAATGTTTTCATCAGTTCTGCTCATTACTGGCTGCCCTGACCTCTTTTCATCAGTAATGTGTTCTTTCCCCTCAGAAAAACTAATCCATTTGTACTGTGCTGTTTTCTTCATGGCATTATCCCCATAAACTTGGACTAACAAGTCCCTGATTTCACTTCCACTCTTGCTAAGTTAAGAAGAAATTTAATGTTTTTCATTGCTCTAATTCAAGTTCAGACATTCTTGCGACGGCACACAAAAACACGCAACAACAATAATGAACACCTCCACACATTGACACAAACACAGCTGTGAGACACTGATCTACCAATGTTATAAAACCTTACTGAGCTAGTTTTACAGTGCTGCCAATGTAAGCACACGGTGGCAAGTTCGCCAACTTAATTGTTATACCACGTACTCCCAATGTGGTTTTATATATATAATCTTTTATTACAAAATTATAAGTTGCTTGAGGATGGATTCCATATCTTAATCATCTTTGTTTCTCCCTTCATATAGTGAGCACACAAAAAAAAGAAAAATTGAATGAAGAGACCATTCGAATGATTTATTTTGTAGAAGAGAGGTCTACAAACTTTGCCAATAAAGGGCCACATAGCAGATACCTTAGGCTTGGTGGGCCATATTGTTTCCCTCTCAACTACTCAACTTTACCATTGTAGTATGAATGCAACCACAGGTAATAGGTAAATGATAGGCATGATTGTGTTTTTATGAAACTCTGCTTACAAAAACTGTGGGTGGGTAGGCTGGATTTGTCCCATGGACTAGTTCGCTGATCTCTGTTGTAGAACATATATTCATTGGATCTTCAAACATGTTAACAATTTTATAAACTAGTATAAGCCCTATATTTCTGCCCCTCTCAGTTATAATGGCACAGTTTTCCCCCACTCTCTCAAAGCCCACTCCTTAGATGTCTAGTGATCTTTGGCTCTCTCCTCATATTTAAATGAGGGATCTATACAGCTGATTGGAAGCTGTGTGCATGTGGGCAGGGCTTGTTGATAGTGTGCTTTGTCAGGAGACCTGACTGGGCCATTTCATCAGGGAATCTGGGTGGTATCTTTAGGCTTTTCTCTTAGACTGATAACATTCCTCAGAAAAGAATCCTCTGAATGCTTTCTGTACAAGTGGTGTTGGGTGTGTGTGTGTGGGGGGTTGGGGATAAGTAAACACAATGAGCAAACTGTGGTAACAGTCTCAAAATATGCTTAGTCCACATTACATGGAGATGAAAGAGCCCATGTACTTACTTTATTTACCATGAGACTGTGAACATTTTGCAAACATAAACTATGTTCCCTTTACTATTGGGCTACTCCTTAGCATGGGATCTAACATTGGATAGATGTTTGTTGCATAGTTGCAGAACAGAAGACCAGGAAGGCTGGGAAGGATATTTCTCTGTTCCTAATCATTGGGAATCTAGACAGCTGATCTTCTACTTCTGTCATGTTTTCCACACCTTTCTCTCTCTCTCTCTTACTTACTGTCTTTCTTTCTTTCTTTCTTTCTTTCTTTCTTTCTTTCTTTCTTTCTTTCTTTCTTTCTTTCTTTCTTTCTTTCTTTCTTTCTTTCTTTCTTTCTTTCTTTCTTTCTTTCTAAAGATTTTTTTATTAAAATACAGTTAGCAAACAATGTTATATTAGTTTCAGGAGTACATCATAGTTATCCTCTGTACCCACCTAGTTCTATACAGTGTTATTGCCACATTATTGATTTTGTTCCCTATGCTAAAGAAGTGATCACCGTGATAAGTCCAGCAAGCATCTGACACTGTACAATGCTATCACAATATTATTGATCTTCCCCCGCTTTTTTAAATTTTCAATTAGAGTGGTTAGACATTTATATAATTTAGGAAGTGATCACCCTAGCCATTACTACCTAGCAGTATACATAGTTTTCACCATATTATCGATTATGTTCCCTATACTCCACATCCCTATGACTATTTTGTAACTACTAATTTGAATCTCTCAGTACCTTCACATTTTTCACTCTGCTCCCAAACCATTCCCATCCATCATCCCGATAGATCTAATACCAATCTGGCACCACACACAGTTATCACAATATTATTGACCATATTCCTTAGGCTATACCCCACATACCCATGACCACTGTGTAACAACCAATCCGTACTTCTCAATCTCCTCCTCTCTTCACCCACCCTCAACCCCCTCCCATCTTAAAGAAATCCCTCTAAGATTCCTTGTAATATTGGTTTGATGATAATGAATTCCTTTAGCTTTTTCTTTTCTGGGAAGCTCTTTACCTGTCCTTTGATTCTAAATGATAGCTTTGCTGGGTAGAGTAATCTTGGTTGTAGGTCCTTACTTTTCATCACTTTGAATATTTCTTGCCAATCCTTTCTGGCCTGCAAAGTCTCTTTTGCGAAATCAGCCAACACTCTGATTGGGGCTCCCTTGTAGGTAACTAACTGCTTTTCTCTTGCTGCTTTTATGATTCCCTCTTTGTCTTTAACCTTTGGCATTTTAATTATGATGTATCTTGGTGTGGACCTCTTTGGGTTCATCCTGTTTGGTCCCTGTTTGGGACTCTCTGTGCTTCCTGCCTTGTATATCTATTTCCTTCACCAGGTTAGGGAGGTTTTCTGTCATTATTTCTTCAAATAGGTTCTCAATTCCTTGCTCTCTCTCTCTTTTCCTTCTGGTACCCCTATAATGTGAATGTTGGTACACTTGATGTTGTCCCAGTAGCCCCTTAAACTCTCCTCATATTTTGGATTCTTTTTTCTTTTTGCTGTTCTGGTTGGGTGTTTTCTGCTACCTTATTTTCTACATCGATGATTCGATCCTCTGCTTCATCTAATATACTGTTGATTCCCTGTAATATATTCTTTATTTCAGTTATTATAGTTTTTATTTCTGACTGGTTCTTTTTCATGTTTTCTGTCTTCATTTTTATGTTTCCTATCTCTTTGTTAAAGTTCTCCCTGAGATCAGTGAGCGTCCTTATAACCAGTGTTTAGAACTCTGCATCTGATAGATTGCTTGTCTGCATTTTGTTTAGCTCTTTTTCTGGAGCTTTGTTCTTTTCTTTTATTTGAGACATATTTCTTTGTTTCCCCATTTTGGCTGCCTCCTTGTGTTTGTTTCTATGTATTAGGTAGGGCTGCTATGTCTTCTGGTCTTAGTAAAGTGGCATTATGTAGTAGGTGTGCTGTGGGGCTCAGTGGTGCAGTCTCCACCTTAGCCATGCATTCCAGGTGTGTCCCTTGTGTGGGTTATGTGTGTCCTCCTCTTGTAGTTGTGCCTTGGTTGATAATTGCACATTAGTGGGAAGGACTGACCCTTGGGCTCACTCATTGTGGGGCTGGCCTTGAATACAGTGGAACAGTTTTTGTTCAGGGGCTTACCCTATCTGCCTCAGCAGGACTCTGGTGCCTGCCCAATCTGCCCCTTTGGTGTGTCATACTTCAAGGCAGCTTGGTGATGCTTCAGCTCATTTTGAAGCTAGCCACTGGGGGCACCAGCCCCAGGACCACATTGGAGGGGATTCACTACAGGTTAAGTTCAGCCACAGTCTATGTACCAACCAGGGCCACCAGGCAGGAACCACGCAGAAATCTGCAGGTGGCCACTGCCTGTGCCATGCCCAGATGTGCCCTGAGAGGCCAAGCAGCAAACCAAGGCCGGCTGCTGCCAGTGCTGAGCTAAGGACTGCTCAGCCAGAGAGGTACAGGACATGCTCAAGCCAGATGCCATTTGTCTGGATTCTGCGAACCCTTGAGAGACCCTAGGAAAGTCTGGAGCCTGAGCCAAGGCAGGTGGCTTGTATGAAAAAGTCACTGGAAGTGTGTCTGTAAGGTTGTGTCTGTAAGTTGGGTGGTGCAGGTCTTGAATTGCCAGGGTGTGGCAAATAAACGATGGAGATTCAGATACAGTGGCCACCTGTGTTTGGGTGCCAGGAAGGGGGAGGGCTCAACAAACAAACAGTGGCCTCCACCGGCTCCTTCATCCAGGAGAAATCCACCTCTCCAGACCCTGTCCCAAGCCAGACAACTCAGTTCCCCACCATATGTCCCTGCTGCCTCTCCAACCGCTGCTCCTGTGCTGGAGCTCAGAGCAAGTGATTCCATTGGTGGGTAAGTCCGTGCAGTCCCTTTAAGAGGAGCACCTGGGAATGCAGCCACCCTCAATCTCGGTCACAATCTCCACTGGTTTTCACAACCAGAAATTGTGGGGACTTTTTTCCCTGGCACTGTAACCCTGGGCTGGGGTGTAGCAGGGTCCTGTAGCTCCTCTGGACCTCCATAGCCAAGATATCCCTCCTGATCTTTCATGGTCACATAGGGTTGTGGGACCAGCCCTTTGGTGTCTCTGCCCCTCCTCCCAGTCTTGAGGTGGCTTCTTTTGCGCATCCTTCATTGTAGAGCTTCGGTTCAGCATGATTTTAGGTGATTCTCAATGATGGCTGTTTTGTAGTTTAGTTGTAATTTTGATGTGGTTGTGAGAGAAGATAAACACAGCATTTACCCTCTTTTCCACACCTTTCTTAACTGTAATTTGAAATGATAATATCAATGAATCCATACTTCTTACATGTATATCTTCCTGCGGGGCTTGTCAGAAAACATTACAAAATCCAGGAGAATGAGCAGAAATAGGAAAAGAATTATATTCCAGTAAAATGCTGGTTTATATTTATTCTTTCATTAATTTTTATTTTTTAAGTACTGTCTTCTTAATCAGCTCTTTAGAACAACTTACAATCATTACTTAACATTAATTTAGGGTATTTTATTAACCTAAGTAGTTTCTCATCTGTTCTTAAAAATTCTTAGTTCAATTAGATTTTAGCTATGTGTCAAATAAAATGGTAACTTAGAATAGCTTCCCTCCCTTTCCATAGTCAGCTCTCTCCTGTTTCTCATGCCGGTGCTTCCACATTCTTTACTCTTCTTAAATCTCCCTACATCTCCCCTGCTACTCCGTTCCCAATACTCTCAGCAGATGACCTTTCCTTCTGCTTTGTACAGAGAATAGTTATAAATGAACCTACAGCTTATTGCTTCATCCTTACTTTCCTTTTCATCCTTCCCTCCTGTGATAACGTCCCTTTTCTTATCTAAGGCTCTTCTCTCCACCTCTGCTTGGCAAAGCCTCCTGCCTCTTCTTGCCTTTCACTACAATTCCAGCATACCACATCTCTCCTCAATCTTTAAACATTTCATTTGTGTACAGACTTTCCCCTTCCTTTTAAAACTGTGCAAATCCTTCTTGTGTTAAAACAAAACAAAACATGCCGTTAGAATTTTGATAGGGATTGCATTAAATAGCTTTAGGTAATAGGGCCATTTTAACTATGTTGATTCTTCCAATCCATGAACATGGAATATCTTTTCTTTTCTTTGTGCCTTCTTCGATTTCTTTCAACAATGTTTTATAGTTTTTAGTGTATAAATCCTTCATTTTCTTTCTTAAATTTATACATAGGTATTTTATTCTTTTTGCTGCATTTGCAAACAGAAATGATGCAGATGATGTACTATAGAATTGTAAACTTGAAACTTGTATAATGTTATTAAACAATGTCACTCCGTAAATTAAAAAAACAAAACAAAACAACAGCCTTCCTTGAGCCCATGTGCCTTTTTCCATTTATTGTTGTTCTTGTCACCTTTTTATATTCAAATTTCTTCCCTTTTTTCACCTCTCATTACTTCTCAAGCCATGGCATTCTATCTTAAGTTACCAACACAGGGAGCAACCTTTTACCAGCAAATAGTTTGCCATGCATCCAGTCCATATGCCTTAGTCCTTTTTTACTTCCCACTTGGCAACATTTTACACCTTTGCTACTCTCTGTTGAAGCACTTTCCTTGCTTTCCAGAACCCCGCCTTACTACAGTTTTTCTTTAACTCTCTGGTCATATCTCTCAGTTTCCTTTGCAAGCTCCTATTTCTGAACCATCCCTATAATGTTGGTGTTCCTTTGTTAGCCATTTCCTACCCCACCTCGTCACTACACACTCTCCCCAATTTTACTACACTTCCACATCTTTGACCATTATCTCTATGTCAGAAATCCCCCACTTCCATTTCTGACCTTGACCTCTCTTCTGAACTATAGACCCATCTAAGTGGCTCAATCTCTGCGTGTCCAAATTTGAACTCCCGGTCTTTTTACTCTAAACCTGTTATACTTTCTTTTATTCCCCAGTTTGGTGACTCTGCCCTCCATTCCTCTGCCTACATCCAACAAATTCTCAAGTCTGGGAGATTCCAACTATTATAATCTTGAGTTTTTCCACTTCTCTTTATTCCCACTACAAATACTATTTTTTTCAGCTCAACATTATCTTTTGCCTCAACATTCCCAAGTGCATTTCCTGTTTTACTGCCCTTTAATCTATCTATTCCCTACACTGTCACCAGAGGGAGCTTTCTACAACGTAAGTCTGATCACATATGAAGATTAAAATTGATGGCTACCATGCCTTATGAATTAGTCCTATGGATTACAAGGTTCTTCATGACATAGCTTCTGCTGATTAGTTCAGGCTTCTCTTTACTTCTTACTCCTTTGCACCTTATTTTCCAGCCATACTAAAATTAATTCATTTCCTTAAATACAGCATGTGTACTCTCTTTTAAGTCTATCTCTCTATCTAGTAATAAATGAGTGAATAAATCCTATTTTCTCAATTGATTACTAAATACACTTATTTTCTTCTGATGTGGGGAAAATTTGTTTACATTTACATATGATATCACATATATTAGGTTAGTGCAAAAGTAATTGTGGTTTAAAAGGTTAAAAATGATTGCAAAAACCACAATTACTTTTGTACCAACCTAATATGATAAAGTGAAAATCTTGTGTATATCTCCTTTAAAAAGGAATATTCTTTGGAATGTACCTACATTCAGAGTTCTAGGAACCATAGTTTATTTTAATGACATTAAAATAAAGTTGTTTGGTTAGGTCATCATGACTTTAATGTAGGAAGAATGATATGGCATTTATGCTGTCACTTCCCCACCCTTCCCGATATTGCTCATCAATCATGGCCTTTTTTTGTGAAGAGCTTAGACTCGACATCACAAACCCATCCCTATACTCTAGGAAGTTCCTGCCAGTAGGAGCAGTTTCTAAGATGAAACCTGTGGGAACAGAGCCAGGAGAGCAGTTTCCAGGCTCTTGACCTCACAGGGAAAGGTGCTGGCTCGGGTATTAGATGGTCATCAGCTGTGACTAGTTGGCCATCAGCTGTTACCAGTTAGTCATTAGCCACTAATATATCTGCTGTGGCTACAGCAGGGGGTTGTTTTGGTTGGTTGGTTGGCAGAGAAACGGACGATGGATTGCAGATCGTGTGGATCCTGCTTCCTGTGTCTCCAACCCAGACGCCAGCGAGAATATAACGGTATGACTCCCCTGTCTATGGCTCCATTGGTGTGTCTTTTTGGCCTCGCCATATCCTGCGTTTTTGTGTGGGGAGCGGGAGCTGAGTCCCTGCATGACAAAACCTCTTTGCCATTTGTGTGTGGGGGCATGGCAAATAATTTTGCCCTGAGGGCTTGAGCATAAATGGTCCAGGGAAGTGAATTCTTACTTGAATTTGATTTCTGTCTCATTCCTTCCAATAAAGACATCCCAACTTGCTGCACATACTTTTTTCCCCCCCAACCCTATAGAAATCTCAGTCCAGATATCTTTAAATAGGACATACATACCTTAGGGAACTTGAAGACTTTCTAGGGGTACACAACTTGGGTAGCTTTAGGCAAATCATTTTGTAGATGCTCAACTTCCATTGTGTCCCTTTCTAAAGCTGACCAGAGAACCACACCTGCAGTCAGTTTTTCTCCTTTCCTCCCTCCTTTTTTACAGTAGACTTTCTTCTACTTAAAAAGAAAAGTGCACCTCTCTCCCATCTGAATCGTATTATGAGGCAATTTCCAGGGTATGAAAAACTGAAGGGCACTAAACAAAGGGATGTTTGAAAATACAGAGCTTCTGAATGAGAGTCCCTAGATTTGGTAACACAAACAAACAAATTTTTTAAAAAAGGATGAAAGTAATGCTTGATTTTATTCAGGTCACAAATTCATGGAAAGCCTCTATGTCCACCTTGCCTCTGTCTGTGTATGTTAGAAATATTAATAGGATTCAGACATAAAAGCATGGCTATGGAGCACACACTGACATTTTACTAAAGATGAAGTTGGGTTTTTTATGGCAAAAAGAAAGTCTGATTTGACTAATTGGTTTGACCATGAGGACTGGCTTTGCTAGTGAAGTTTTATATAGCAGGTATGTTTCATTAATTGAACAGGCGAAATTTGCAACTCCAAGTATATTTTAAAAACGCATTTAACTACTGCACATAATATGCAATATACTAGAAACTGCATCTTCGTAACTATTACATTTGAGATAAAAATTCAGACTCAATAGTATATGAGGAGGCATAAAAGTTTTTGAAATTTTGGTGTCAAGCTGATAATATTTTAGGTACGTTGTGAAAGAAAGCTTCAAGTTTAGTATCCTATAATAATAACAAAATTTTGCTTTGAATAATAAGGCTTGAACACTTTCGGAGACCATAAAGACCCCTTCAACTTAACAAAGAGAAAGCTAGGGTGTAGAGAAGTCAGTGACTAGCTCACACCAATCCTCTAACCTAAGGGCAGATCTCTCTTATGTCTCCCAATTTGTCAGAATACTGACTATTATACTCCTTATTAAAAGCCTATATAACTGGCATTGATATTCACAAACTTTGATTATACAGGGAAGCACAAATATGCTATAAAGTATAAGAAGCACATGCATGCAGCTCTACTGTGTTATAAATTTAGCCTAATAGTGACATAATAACTATAATAAACATTAACTGAGCATTTAATTAACCACAATTTTCTTACCTTCTTAACATTTAGAAGGGCTTTTAGAAGTTATTTTTATGGTATGGATCTTTTAAAATGCTATCCAGGGAGCTATGGATTGATTTTCCTTTCAATGATTTTCCCCTTGGCAAATAAAGACATTTCAAGCTGTTACAAATGTTAATGTACTAATAAGCCATCACAATACTTTGTAGAAGAAAGAGTGCTAATCTCAGGAAAGAGAAATCCTGGACCCTAGTCCTAGATCTACCACTAATTTTTCATGTGACCTTAGATCTGTGTGTGTGTGTGTAATTGTTAGAGTGTTGAACAGTTTCACTCTGAGGACCAGTTCTAATGGATGACAGTTTCCTGGGGTTTTGTATAAAGAATGATTTCAAGACTACTTCTGGCATTTGTGGTGAAGGGTGCTATGACTGGTTTAGAATATTTCTTATGGGCGTAGATGATGTATAGTGTATACTTATCAACCCATATGATGAAAAGGATTTTGTCGTCAGTGTTTGGTCTTCTGGTACATGTGGTGTGTGCATGAGCGTTTCTTCTAAATAGGAGTTTGTTAAAGAAAATAAGAAACCAAGAGCAGTCGTATTACTTTAATTAGTGTTGGAGTCGTTCCTATTTAAGTGTTTTAAAAAATAACTGGCAAGGGGCCGGCCCGGTGGCTCAGGCGGTTAGAGCTCCGTGCTCCTAACTCCGAAGGCTGCCGGTTCGATTCCCACATGGGCCAGTGGGCTCTCAACCACAAGGTTGCCAGTTCAATTCCTCGAGTCCCGCAAGGGATGGTGGGCAGCGCCCCCTGCAACTAAAATTGAACACGGCACCTTGAGCTGAGCTGCCGCTGAGCTCCCGGATGGCTCAGTTGGTTGGAGTGCGTCCTCTCAACCACAAGGTTGCCGGTTCGACTCCCGCAAGGGATGGTGGGCTGTGCCTCCTGCAACTAGCAACGACAACTGGACCTAGAGCTGAGCTGTGCCCTCCACAACTAAGACTGAAAGAACAACAACTTGAAGCTGAACAAAACCCTCCACAACTAAGATTGAAAGGACAACAATTTGACCATTGTTCCCCAATAAAGTCCTGTTCCCCTTCCCCAATAAAATCTTAAAAAAAAAAAAAAAAAAAAAAAAAAAAAAAAAAAAAATAACTGGCAAGATCACACATTCCCCTAGATTTACAGCTCACAAAAGATCTACTGACATGAATTAGAAACACATTTATAGGAGTTTCAGGGAAGGCCAATGAGTTTGCTGTACGGAAGACAATTCAGCTGTAAGTAGAGTCTCCTAGAAAAAGCATCTTGTTTGAATCACCATTTTTCTACTGTTTGTCCCACGCCCTTGTCGGTCTAGAAAAAAGATTTGCTTGGTTAAACCAGAGATTATTGTCTCTTAATTACAGACTCACTGCTATTAAATGTACATGCAACTCATGCATAATAACGTTATATCCAATTTATGCTCGGCGACAGACCTTTCATGAATCCCTTATCCATGATATATATTCTTGGTATCAAAGTGTCTGGGAAGTGAGCTTATTACTTATCAGAAGATAAGCATGGAATTATAGTCCTAGAAGTAGAATGTCCTAGAAGTAGCATTACACAGACTCCAACGGAACCCTTGGCACCTGGGTTAAGGGGCAATAAACTATAATCAGTAATGGACTTGTTTTCCATTTTATCTTAGAATGCTATGTATCACATTTATATGACTATGTTCTGAGTAATAATATTCCCACGAGTCATACTTTTGGTTTTGGTGGAATTTAGGGAGGATAACATTTGGGCTGAAAAGGTTGGCAATGCCCAGATCCATCTGAAAACTGTGCTGTTGCAAATGAGTGGGTGCTGTGTGACACAGCATTCCAAGAATTTCAGCATAACAAAAAGGTAATAAAGGCAATCTTCAAGTACAAACATTCCAGAATGGAAGTAATAGACTTACATGCTAGTTTGCTTCCTTCTTCCCTCCTTTTTATGGGATGTGAAATATTATGGTGAATGGGAGGCTGGACTGGGATTGTGTAATGTGTGTGGGTGTTGTAATCTATGAAAACTCATCAAAAGTGAGTCTTGAGTCTCTATTTGAGATACTACATTGCCTATTCTGCTTTGCAGACTGTTGGGAACCTGCGTTAAAACAGGGAATCAGAACAATAGACTAATGGTGGGCTGGGATTTTGAAGTCCCATGCGGCAGAGACTAGTGATGGCTCTTCACTAACCCTTTTCCCCTTTGTTTTTAATAATAGAGTCCTTCTCCAGCAAACTTTAGTGGAACAGGTGGTTATCTAGCTAGAGAACACATTAGAATCAAGTTGTGGCCATGTAAATAAGTTTAAGCCAATGGGATGTGACCAGAAATGTGTGTAATTTCTAAGTCATCTCCTTAGAGAGAACCTGTGTGTCTTGGGTTGTCTCTCCCCCCTTGTGTGCTGGCTGAGAAATGGTGACAACTGGAAGAACCTTGAAGGCCATGTGTCACCAATGGTAGAGCCCCTCTGGGAGCTCTCGATTGACTTGTGGGAAAGAAATGAACTTTATTCTTATTATAAGCCACTGTTTGGGGGTCTTTGGTTACAGCAGCCTACTAACAGGAAGCGATAACCTAGAAGTGAGTTCCTACATACCAATAACTAAAACTGCGCTTAGCAGTCCCCGCACAGGGGACAGATATTG
This sequence comes from Rhinolophus sinicus, assembly GCF_057876585.1. Taxonomy (NCBI): domain Eukaryota; kingdom Metazoa; phylum Chordata; class Mammalia; order Chiroptera; family Rhinolophidae; genus Rhinolophus; species Rhinolophus sinicus. The sequence goes on from NC_142502.1 coordinate 63,738,423, forward strand.
CAAGGCAACAGATACTGCAGTTGTCATGTTGCTGACTGTAGGCTGTGAAAAAATAATTGGTAAAATTTAGTCTACAATAAGTTGGAAGACAAAATACATGCTTACTGAGTCTGTTGGCATAGCGTAACTACATGGAAAAACGTAAAGGTTTGATGTTTATTGGCTTCTTCTTGCTGGGTTTTTACAAAAGAGAGATGAAAGCAGACAAGATTAGCCAGTTTCAGAAACAGAGATGGGAAGGAATATAGATCTGCTAAAGGAAAGTCCCTCTGCTTGTGACCTACAGGTTAAATTTGGGATTCACAGGGTTAGAAAACTCAACTCTTCTGTAGCAAACATCTGAAGATAAAACTGTCATTTAGAGAGCTTTTCTGAAAAATCGGTTAAGACACCATATCCAGACCTGGGAGTAACTCAGTGGCAAGGATCTGATTAAGGGCAATGCTTTCCCTCCCAAGCTTATTGTTTTGAATGGCCTCCGGGTAGCAGTCATGAAATTGAGGAAATACAGAGGTCAGTAAATAAAGGGAATAGTCACTCAATTTAAGAACTATGCCTGGAGGAGAACTTTAGGAATGGTTATTGCACTTGGAACTTGGCAGAAGCAAACCCACAGAGCTTACTACATTTTGAGGGAATTGTTTTGCCAAAGAAACCACAAGTCTGACCTACAAAAGCTTATAACTGTTCTTCCCTGCCCCCCTGAACCTGTACCATCAGAAAACTGGAACATGTGTCAATGACCCCTTCTTTAGGTGTGGGCCACTATGATGGTGAACAAGAGAAAACCATCCAGAGAGCAATGCCAGTGGCCACAGAGAATAATTGACAAGGAGGTGCCAATCAAGAGAACTGGTGAGCAGAACCAGGTTCCAATCAAGAGAACTCCTATGCTGAATAATACTATAACTACTAGGCTTGAACTTTGAGTCGGGGGCTGGGGGGTACTAGACTTATTGGGGGGATTAGTTTATAATATAAATGTCTAACTAATATGCTATACACCTAAAACTAATATAATACTGAATGTCAACTGTAATTAAAAAAAACAAACAACAATTTTTAAAAACAGAACTCCTAGACTTCCAGGACAGGGTGTCTTCATAAATTCCACCCAGCAGGATTCCTCATTGTTGGGACCACTCTGCTGTGCATGTGCCATTCTTGTCTTTTATAAATAGATTTTATGGCAGCTATCCTGTTCCTTCTCTACCATTGTTGTGTGTGTGTGTGTGTGTGAGAGAGAGAGAGAGAGAGAGAGAGAGAGAGAGAGAGAGAGAACCCTTGTATATTAGTCTGTAGCTCACTGAAATGTAAGGCGCATCACTTGGACCTGACGGAAAGGACTTCGTTTCACTCAAAGACCCAGGGCTTTGAGCTGGATGAAATGCAGGGGGCATGGGGAAGGTGTGAGTGTTCTATATGTGCAAAAATGACTGTGCATGCATATTTGGATGATCGGAAGGTTGGAATGTGACAAAAACTAATCACTTCCTCCTAGTATCCTTTCTCTTCTTCTTTTTCAGTAAGAAAATCCTCTCACCTTTTCCAGCTAGGACTGGCCTTGCCTTATGTTCTTTGCAGCTAATTGCTGACCAATTGTATTTGAATACAAGGGATCTGTGTGGTTCCTGGAGCCTCACCTTTAAGATTAGTTCTCTCATCCTAGACACTCTTTTTCCCCCCGATACTGACTGGGGAATGATGAGAATTAGAACAACCCTGAGAGCCTTATGTAGGGGATGGTAGAGTAAGCTGCACCAGTCCTGGGTTGTTCACATCCAGATGGCTGTGCGAGAGAATAAGAAACCTCGATCTGATACAGGCCATTATATTTTGGGGCTGTTTGATGTACTTTGTTATAGTGGACTAATGTCTTTCTCCTCATATTACTCAAGAAACCCCAGGTACTGCTGATAGTAACAACAGAATGATTTGCTTGGATGTTTCTACTGAGCTCTGAAGAAGTAGTATGGCGTGTTAGCAGACCTCAATGTAGAATATCTCTCTAGTGATGGGATTGCTTGCCTCTGTCTTGAATAGTGCTAGATAAACAATGCCATGGTTTGTTTTCCTGAATCTGGTATTATTAGCTTGATTATGTTTTTTCTGGTGAGGCTTTCATTGAATGTATCTATACACCTGATTATATTCTTTTAGGACTAGAAGACATTCTGTGTTATTTCGATACATATTTATATAATTAATCCAACCCCCAGCATTCTTGGAGCATCTTACTATAACAGGATAAATTAATGAATTAGTATGAGATGACCTTTAATAAACAGCAACAACAAAAATGAAATGAAATCCAACAAATGATGGATACTGTGTAGATTCTATTAATATAATAATAACGATACCATACTAATACCACTCAAATAAGGTTATAAGAAGTGATTTTACATTTGGTAAAAATGGAAAAGGTATATTAATATTATTATTTAAATAAATTAGTTTATAACACTGAGTCTGAAAATAGAACACAGGTGCCTTGGACACTTATAAGATGACCCATTGCTACATTCACATTGGGGTAGAGAGAGGAAGAGAGACTCAAGAGAGTCACATTATTTTAACTTAGCTAAAATTGTGGATGATCTAATTTATAGTGTAGTTTTAGTGAAGCTGTCATAGTTATTAATTATTAACTGATTTGAAGTGTTTTGCATCAAAATATGTCACACATATAAGGAAACTTTTTTGTATAAGTATGATCCATGGCGGGGGATGTACATATTCTTCTACCCACAAACACATAGATGGTTCCATAACTCTACCGTAGTAGGCAGTCTTCATATGTACACTACAAAAGGATTAATAATATTTGCAAGAATGAACCCAGAAGTGTATTATAAACTTGTCACTCTAAGATATTTTGGGATAGGCCAATAATTATACATGCCTATGGAGGAAATTGAGAGAGATCAAAAGAGATATTTTTCTTAATATCGAGAAATGTTTCTAGTCTGAATGACTGGAAATCATTCAGATTTCCAATCTGAGCTCCAAGAGCTCAGATTTATCATCGTGATCGATAAAGTAGTTTTGAATATTGGTTATGAAACTGTGCCATATAAAACATTACCATGATCTGCTTTCTATATACAGAGATCATGATGGTGTCTGAGCCACTCTTCACAGAGTACTCATTGAATTGCCATTGTAGTCGCTGCTTTGGCTGTGTTGTTCTTTCAGCCCCTTTTCTCTCTTCTTCTCATAATGGAGGGGTACATGTTTATAAGAAAATGGATGGGTGCTAGTGGGAAACTGACTTGCTTTAGTGTTAGGCTTGAACTTTGAGTATGAAGTTTAGAAACTCATATTCTCACTCACTGAGTAGCATATCAGTCCAGGCGCTACATAATTATCATGCCATTGAATCTGCCACCTATTGTTTTTCTGTAATAAAAATCTAGTTAAGCTGGGAAATCAAACATAACAGGAAAGCATCATTTATAGCACTGCCTGACATCTTTCATAGTAGTACAAAAACATAAAAATAAACCTTTATTTCAAATATTTTCCTGTGGTGGGTCATGTGCATAGTATTTATTTTAATGCCCTGAAATTTAGAAAGGTCATTTCAACAGTGAATAGAAGAGTCGCTTCAATTTTCTTTATTTGAGTTCATTGACATTTAGTTGTTCCCAGCGCTCCTATAAAAACAGAATAGAAACTTCTCTTCCCTATTCCTATTTTTCTTTCCACTTCTTTGTAACTTTTGATGAACCACTTGGCCTATATCTGAAGCCTGGTGAGGTGGTTTTATGCACAGATATTTCAAGGGGCAGAGCTAGTTTTAGTTGTGCAATCTACAATACTTTTCTTGTGTCACATTGTTAAATATAACTCAGTTACAGAAAAGTTATTTTTAACATGAAGTTTCTTATATTGTTTATTCGTAGCAGATAATGATCTTAATAGAAATTTTAGGCTTATAGTTCTACAGGCTGACATTCTGTATCATTAAACTGTGACGATTCAAGCTTTGCCCAAATGTGTCAGGATGACCCAGAAAGAATGTCAGAGATAGTGAACTTGATGTTTTCTCTCCCTCACCACATTCGGTGTCAGGAACTGCGTTGGCTTTGGTAGTGAGTTTATTTTATGTGCCTGGAACTATGGAAATTGATGATAGAGAAGGGGAGTTATGGTGATGGAACATTGGGGCTATATTGGCTACTTATAGGGTTATAGGATGAAAATGCAAAGGATTTCAGAGATTACTGAATCTCTCACTTTTTAGGTTGGGTTAAATTGAGCTTGTGTCACAGCCTTACTAGTCCCAGTGGTTAAAGAGATTGGAGCAATGTATGGGGTCAAAATCTGGTCATGTTACCTAAGGAGTTCAGCCCTACTCTCTCTCCTGGTGTTGGTTTATCATCTCTATGTGGCCTTCTCTGTCTCACCATCAATGTGGACCAGTCTTCAGTCCATCCAGCCCACCCATAATGAGAAGCCTTGCCAACAGCATTTCCCTGAAGCCTTTCATATGCCTAATGTTCATACCACCAAAGGCCTCATTACCACCTGCACTACCATTTTAATTTCTGTCTTTTTACCCTTAGAAATGTGTTAAGAGTAGAGAAGAGAAGACACAAGAAGGAAAGAAGTGTCTTGCAATGACAACTTGCTATCTCAAGGAAACACACCATTTCTCCTTCCTGGGCTCCCTTCCTATCTGAGTAAAAGCTCTCCACACTCAGCACTTTGAGTGCTCTTGCTCATTTCCCTCCACTCCACAGAAACCAACCTGGAATAGGTCACCAGCCTCTCCTGGATTGCCCAAGCCAATGGATACTTTTCTAGTCCTTTGATGACTTGACTTTTCTGTACATTGATATATTTTGAAGCTTCTTCCTTGATATTGTTACTCCTTTGGTTTCTATAATAAGACTTTCTCCTCATCTTTTTACTCCTTAAATATTTATGTTTCATATGCATCCTTCCCAAGACTGTACTATTAATTGGGAGGCAGGATAATATAGTACATATGAGCTTTAATTCTGGAACCAGATCACCTGGGCTTGAACCCTGACTGTTCCACTTGGATTGGTCACTTAGTCTCTTGGTACCTGGATTTTGTCATCTGAAAAATGGGCATTGTGAAAAATGAAATTATTTAATATTCGTAAAGTGCTAATGAGACAGGTTAGTTAGTATATTGCTAGGTAGACAGGGTTGGGGGTGGGTGGTGGGGGGTGGGATGGGGTGGGTGGGGGGTGTCCCTATTGGAATTAACAAAAAGCAGCCATATCCTGAAACTCCAGGTCCTGGAATGTCTCCCTCACTCCAGGACAAAGATATGAGACTGCCTCGAGGTTAACAAATTATCTCAAATCCTTTTGGCCAAACAAAGGAACAGATCTTATAGATAGGAATGGGTTATTTCGTTAATCCCTTCAGGATTACATCACTAAGGATAGTGCCTGGCAAATGGCAAATGTTTTGTAAGTTTTAGTTGAGAAAGAGAGAGAGAATGAGAGAGAGAAAGAGAGACAGAGAGAGGAGAAAGAAGAATTCTTTGGTTAAGGATATCTAAATGTGTATGGTCCCCTACTGGAACTCCTGAACAAGATATATGCTTAAGAGACACAGGACACCTAACTCACAAACACATTTATTTTTCCTTTAAATGTCAAAGTTTTGATATTGTGCCTGGCTACTTTTTAATAATTCTCTCCATCAGAACATTTGTGATCAAACAAACCCTAGAGTCTCTGTCACTATGTTCCTTATCGGTCACTGGTCTGTATCAAGCCTGTCCTGGCTGCCTGTTCATAGTCCCCCATTGAATGTCAAGTCAGCCTTCTCTGCCCTCCCGAAATGTGGAACTTTCAACTCACTACACTAAATCTAACCTTAAATAAAAGTGATGGGATAAAAATTATTAATACAGAGTCTACAACCTTCTCCCACCCCTATAGAAATGAAGAGGATGGGGGAGGGGTTTGTTGCAATTATCACAGGAAGCAACCCTGGGGGCAGAAGACATGATATTTCCCAGAGGTCCTGGTGCAGGGAGCTGTTGGTGTTGTTGGTGTTGGTGCGGACAGAGGTTGTGCTCCCAGATGGTTGGACCTCCAACTTGTGGTGGGGAGAGGGGTGACATACTTATGGGCTATTTCTAGCCAGAGTAGGTGATTTCCAGATGAACAAGAAATATTCTCCAGGACTGTTGTGCTATGAGAGGGAAGTGTTGCGGGGTGAGAGGGAGAAATGTTCACAAAGCTTTGCTATGGTCTACGTGTACCCCTCACAGTATTCAATAAATGCAAGAAAAGAACTCGGAATAGTTTTGAACTGACATTGGCTGTTTCACTGTATTTCCTCATTGCACCATTGAAAATGAATTACGTGGTTCCCGGCCTCATAGGTGTTAGATAAGCCAGTATCTTCTCAAAGCATGAAATGATCTTTTTGTTCATCACCAAACCATATACCCTTGTTTGTATAGCCCCAAATCTCCTTTCTGTTTTGCACTCTGTTGTCTTTTAACTCTCCCACCCTGGCCCTTTAGCAATTATTGAAGACACTGTACAGCTTCCTGTCTGTGGTGTGATTCTTCCCACTGAGAGTTATTCATCTATTTATTCATCAATATGAGTTTTTAAATTTCACTTTGAAATTATAAACTTCTTATGGATAAGGAAGCTGGTATATTCTTTGCCTCTGTGCACATTTTATATAATTTTTGTATTTTTCTTAGTGATTTTAAGGCATGTTTCACATATATTATCATAGTAAATCCTTGACAAACTCTTTTGTGCAATAAAGAGGGAGGCTATTTATCACACTTTAAGTGGAGAAACTGAGTCTATTGATATGAGGTGATCTATCCAACATCACGTGGCTAAGTAGCAACAATATTCTGTTTTTGAGTCTAGTGACTGTCTTTACTCAGCTATATCATGAGAAGTTGGACCAGACTTTTGTGGGTTTCTGTTTACTCATTTGATACTACCAAAAAGAGAAAAAAAAGAGACCAAAAAGAGAAAAAAAAGAAAGAATAAAAAAGAAAAGATAAGAAAACTCCCAGCGTGTTACAATTCTGTGAATGAATAGTGCCTGGATATTATTTTAGAATCTCTGGAAACAGAACCAGATTTCAACCTTCTTATTTTGCTTCCATCTCATTTTACACTGAGGATGAATCACCAGTCAATTCAGTATTTTGCAAAGTAGCTCAGTGTGTGTGGGAAATTATTGGACATGACAGAGGGGCATAAATCACATGAAAATTGTGGGGAAGTTTAATATTATAGATTTCTAGAGAAATAGATATACTCCTTCAAGAAAAGGAAAACTAAGACCTGCTAAAATATTTGTAATCTGAAAATGTGGTTGTGATAGACTTTTTTTTAAAAAAAAACAGAATGTTGATTGTGAGGTTAGAAATTCCATAACAAGGAAAAAGACACAGAAGTGATAGTATAAATTATATTACTTATTGTTTTTTTTTTTTAAAGTTCAGCCTCTCCTTCATTTCTTAGAGAGAGACAGAGAGAAATCAAAAAATGTATTTATTGTGTGACCTTTCTTATTATTTCTAAGATTATTGATAATAGATTGCATTTATTGAGTGCTCACTCTGTGCCACCCTAAACAAATTTCTGACGTAGGTACTGTTGTTATTATACTCACTTAATCTGAGGAAACTGAGGCTCAGAGATATTAAGCCACACATCCAAAATCACTCAGCTAGCCTGTGAAAGAATTGAAATTTGAGCCCACATCGTCCTTGGTGCAAGCTAATGGGGGTTCTGCCATCTTGAAGCTGCAACATCTGGAACATGCAGACTCCTCAGTCTATGCATCATGGGATCATGTGCTGGCTCTTAAGTGCTTCCTCTTGGCAGTGACAAAAGCCACTTCTGCTTGCAGTCTGTTGTCCAGAGCTAATCGTGTGGCCCTTTGTACTGCAAGAGAGTGGGAAATGTGGGACAGCAAAGAATACTTGATGAGTAGCAAAGGTCTCTGCCACAGCTATTCTCACTAGAAACTTCTTTGAAAGTTTTAAATAACAGAAAACCGTTGAATAATATGAATTTCAAACTTTAAGCCAGGAGAGAACTTGTGTTAGATTTTCAGAATTTCTGGGCAACCTTAGCCTGCCTAGGCTCTTCACCTCATTTGTTCCCCCTGCGGTGGTACTCCTTTCTCTGGGTGGGTGTGCAAGACTGGGGGGAACATTTACTTCTTCGTTCCGTTTTCTGGCACTTTCTGGACTCCATTGGATATGTAGAATCTTAGAATGACTGAAATTCTCTCTCAGCTTTGCCTCCTCCAGTGGTTCTTCTCTTCCCATTGAGATTTGAGTCTGCCTTGCAGAAGACTGACTGTCAGACTGAAGCGCTTGCTTTTTGCCCAATTCCCTGAATACATACATACAACAAAACTATCTTCAAAACTGGCAGAGGGAATAAAGAGTGTTACTTACTTCATTTTTCCCTTATTGTATTTTCCCCTTCCTGCTTCCCTCACTATGGTCTATGACCATTTGTTCTTCCAAGAGTGCTTTTATCCACCCATTGATTCATCCATCCATCCATCCGTCCATCTGTCTATCCATCCATCCATCCATCCATCCATCCATCCATCCATCCATCCAAAAAATATTAAGTTCTTACTAGGTATCTCAGTTTTTGATCCTTTATTTCATTCAAGACTTTTTGTCTGAAAATGAACGTCCGTTGTTTTTCAGCCCCCACCAATTCCTCAGGGAGTAAACAGCTTGCCCTGCAGTTGACACCAGTGTGCTCTATCCACGGATTTCTCTCAGGAATTTGACCATAGTAAATACTCGATGGACATTCAGTGTCTAGGAATGCAGAGAGAAAATAATGTCATATGGATCCCTAGTATTATTTTAAGGTAGTAAACACAAGGCAGAATCCTTGACTTAAAATCTCATTGTTATGCAACTAAAGTAGGACAACAAAAATACAAGCCATAAAACTCACCTCCTGAAATATGAAATGTACAAAGGAGGTTAGACTAGACACTTACATTGGAACGTTTTTTTCTGTGAAAGCTAACACACAGCTGGAATAAATGCCGTAATATAAACATACCGATTGCTGCAGTTATGTATTTATTAACATTGTGGTGCTCTTGTCAGGCTAAAATGAGCATTACAGCCAGATAACCTTGGGCACACCTGTGAGTTCTGGTTCTTAGCCTGGATTTTGGTGGTCTCTGCAGCATCAAAAAGGTATAACAGGACTTTACAGAGGTCTCAGGGTGGGGATTATTGGTGCTCAACAAAACTCATTGTGGAAGGAGGATAGATTTGCGAGACAAAGGGAGGGCTTGTGCATAAGACAGCCTTTGTGCTTTAAGGTCTATGGGGAAAATCCTCTTTCCCAAGATACTCCTCTACTTCTCCACACACTGCCAATAATATGCCGGATTCACTTAGTCATAGCAACGGAAATTTCACTAATTAGAGATTCATTTATGTTAACAAGAATGTTTTTTAAGATGCAATTACCTCAAGATGGCAATTACTAATTCACAAGTTCATGCACATTTTCTTAATCAGATTGCTTTTCTCCTTAACATCTAGCTGAGATTAGTGTCTTTGAAAGAAATGGAAGGAGAATTTGGAGTTGGAGGGGTAGAGGCGGGCAGAAGGTAAAAACAGGAGGAAAAAAGATAATTAAAACTATGTTTTCCCAGTTATGAAAATCCTTCATGCAGTTCAGTGCTTAAGCGCATAGGCTCAGGAGCCAGGCCACCTTTGCCAGCCTGGTGATGGCAAGTTACTAACGCCTCATCAGAGAGTTGTTGTTGTTGTTAGGTTAAAGGAATTAATGCATGTAAAGAGTTTAGTATATAGGAAGCACTCAATAAGTATTAGCTACTTTGAATAATTTAGAAAATACAAAAGAAAATGAGCCCAAAGTTCCATAACATATCTTCAGACTATCATACCTTAAAATGGGCACCATTAACATTATAGCTGATTTCTATCCAGTATGTTTATATACCAATACAAATATACATGTGAATTGGGATTACAATGCAATTATGTTTTAGTGTCCTATTTTTTTTTTATTTTTTTTTTTGTATTATTAACTTATGAGTACTTTGTTGAGGGCTTTATGGAGGAGGCAGCCAGTAAACGTATGTGCATTTCCACAGTCAGATTTGAAAGGAGTTTCCAGTCTAGGGGTACAGTTTAAACAAAATCATAAGTCAGGAAGCTCAGGAAGAAATGAGGACACCAATGTGGGCCAAGAGGGCTCAGGAGGTGGGGAGCCTGAAGGAGAGCTTGGGTCTAATGATGGAGGAAGAAGAGTGCTTACTTTTTAGACACTTATAGAGGGTTGGGGTGGAGGAAAGTTTAGGGAGACCAGATAGGAGTGAATTGTAATAACCAGGGCAGAAGGGGTGAAGGACTGAAATTGGGCCTGACCTATTCTTATTGGAATAAATAGGAAGCTTCGGGTATGAGGAACAGCGTAGAGAAAGACTTGACAAAACATACTAACTGATTGGATAAGGGACTGTTGGAGAAAGAGGGAAGAGATTAATAAAGATGACTGAGAATTCTAGAAACTATGACTGAGAGGGTGTTTTACTATTCAGGCCTTTGAGAGAAGACTTTTTAGAAGATTAATGAAGAGCAGTAAATGGAAACTAGGTTATAGGATTAACAGCACATGGCTAAGAAGTTCAGGAAACAAGTACAGAATATTCTTTTAAGGGCTTGGTGTCAAAGAAGATGTAACATGAAATGGGAATGTAAAACAGGAATAAAATTGAAGTAAGTCTTTGTTTGTTTGCCTTGATTGATTGATTGATTATTTATTTATTTTCTTAGAGATAAGAAAGACTTCCATTCCATAGGAAAGGAACACACAAAGATGAAGGAGAAAGAGAAGATATGTTGTAGGGGAAAGGAATGGAACCCCAGGTGGAAGAGTCCACCTAGGAAATGAAGGAATTCCCACCCTTTTCTGAGGAGAGATGAGAAAAAGATGGGGTGGGGAGGGAGGGTTGGAGAGATATTGCTCAAAATGAGCTGAAGGACATCAGGTCATTGGCTAAGCGTAGAAGGCAATGTGGAAATGGAGATTTTCCTAGAATGAAAAATATTTTGAATAACCATGGGGAAAAGATGGGCTAAGGTTAAAAAATTTTTAAAAAAGGTATGCAAGAGTTATCTTATTTAATCAGAGGAGCACATATGCCAATTTTGAACCAGACTTAACATTAGATCAATATGCTTTAGTTATATAAACCTAATAGTTGCTGAAGACATCTTTCATAAAGTAGCAAGAGCAAAAGTAAATCTTCATTAAAGTTACGTGTTAATTAAGTTCATCTTAAAATTCTTGCTTGGATGAGGGTTCAGAAAGGGTTCATAGGCTTCTATGTCTATCTTAGGAAACAATTATGAAGAATCCTTCCATTTGTCTAGTGACTTTCAATTTACAAAGTATGTTCACTTAAATTATCTCACATGCTAAAAGTATTGGAAGAAATAAAACTCTTGAATGTAAATCACACTGCTAAAATATTTCCAAAGAATCTCCTCATGCTGAGTTAATTTCCGTTTCCAGGAAGGGTGTGTAGCAAAGAGCGTTGTAGAAAGAGCATCTCAAGGGCTGCTCGGAGTTCCTCTAAGCCCTTATTAAAGAAACCTTCTCCAGCTGAGGCACATGTTCTGGGGTTGTGATACTTGGCCAATATTTCCTTCTCTTTAAATTTATGTAAGATGCATGGAAATCTCTAAGCTTCTTGAAATTTCAATTGGGGCTTTTACATAGTATAGCAATAATTATTTCTTGAACAACTTTGAGAGCTTTACCAAAAATGGTGATGAGTTTTTCACAGATTAGGCCAAATTTCTGTGTAAGCATTTTTTGTTTGATATTTAGGATATGCTATTGTCCTTAGGATGAGTCAGATTCTCTAATCATTCATAGGGTTCTGAAGGATTGGCTTTGGCCTTGACACGAATATAAAAAATGGAGTCAGCATCACTGTAGAGGGCTCTTGGGCCTTCTACACTAATTTCTTTTTATTTTTTGACATTTTATGTTAATGATTTTATTAATTTTCAACAATTATCCTATGAGATGCATTATTAATCTGTTTTATAAATGAGTTCAACAAATTGCACAAGGTCACACAGTAAGTGGAGGGTAAAGATCCAAACCTTGGTCTACCTTTGAATCCAAAAGCCTATGAACTTTGTATTAATACCACCTACATTATACACTAATTTCTAATGCTACTGTTTCACATTTGAAACTTGGAAATGTGGCTTGTTGGATTTACCATATATATATGTGTGTTGTTTATATAATCATTTTATGTTTTATATCCTTTACAATTTTATATACTTCATTTGCTCCCCAAAAACACTTTCTATAAAGTGTTCAGGGCAAGCCAATTCTAGTTTTTCAACAAGGAAATAAACCCGCAGTGAGGTGATTTGCCTACTAATTTCTCACTGCTCGTCAGTGGGTAAGCCAGGATTTGAACCCACATCCTCTGATAACCTGTTTTTAACCTTTTAACCTGATATTTTGATGCTATTTGTCATGGTACTTGATTCAAAAGTAATAATGGAAACTAATTTTATTCATATTAGATGGAATCACACACAATTTCCACTATGTCTAAAATGGTTGACTATTGGCAATGCCATGTGGTTCTACCCAATTTAGAGCCAAGTCTTGTGTGGAGTTAGAGTAGACTTTGGAGTCAGACAAGCCTAGGCTGGAAGTCCTTCTGTCCCAGGCCAGAACTGTTACATCTATAACATTATATAACCTCCGTAACTTTTGTTTCCTCATCTTTAAAAAAGGTTGACAATGGTACTTACTTTTGAAGTTCTTACGAAGATCACACAGTACAATATTTGCAAAATACCTGTTTCAATACATGGTGCATTCTAAGTTATAGATAGGTCAAAGCAGATATCATTGTCAATAAGTGTTAACAAATACTACTTTGGAAAATAAAATGAGCATTTTAATTATTTATAGTATGTTTAGCATTGTGCTTTTCATAGTAGATACAAAGTTATAAGATAAAATAAAAATTAGTTTAAGCACTAAATGATAAGTTATCAAGAATGTGAAAAAGGAATATCATCCTAAAAAATCAACAGCCTCTATATAAATAGAAGTGTTTTCTGTTTAAAGCAAAAGTTCATATGTCTCTTCCTTCTACTCACTTGTCTCATGTATTCATTTATACAATTATTCATTCATTTAACAAATAATATTTAAGTGCCCACTATGTTCCATGAACTGTGAGAAGATAGAAAGATGGAATTCTTAACTTCTAACTTATATGGGTGACTTATCTGTTCATCAGAATTGTGGAAATACCAAAGAGATTCTTCTGTTTGGGGCAGCCAGATGCACATACTCTATATGCATATGTGAGCTCATTAAAATGGATCAGGGCATAGAAATTTAGCTTCATGAAAATAATAGATTATGCCTATCATACATACAATGGCAACTGGTAGACTTTTTTATAGCAATAAGTCTCTATAAATTTTGCCATTGAAAAACCTTACAAAAGATGCTAAGATTAGGTATTAACTTACATTAAAAGCCTTATGCTGTTATTAAAGAAACGAACAATCAAAAGAAGTCACACAAGGAAGAATACAGTAAGATTTTAAGTTTTTATGAATGTTTACCTTGTGATAAAGAAATCCATAACCGATATTTAAGGAATCCTTTAAATGATCGACAACAATTGACCTGTTATGAGTTTTTCACTGTGTTTGGCACAGGCCCAAAGAACATATTTCTTTTCCTTCCATGATGTAGGTCACAGTAAAGACATTTTCTGGTCCAATGTTTTAAAGTTGAGTTAAGTGACATTGGTCTTTATCTATTTTTAATATTGTGATTAGAAAAATATATAAATATATTTTCAGATGGTGCCTGTAACATAACAGGCAGTGGAGTTTGAATCCTGTTTCTGTCCTAATTAGTTGTATTCTCTTAGGCAGCTTAGTGAACAATTCTGAGCTTCAGTTTTCTCGTCTATTAATGAGACACAATGGTTTCTAAGATACAGGATGGTTGTGAGGATTAAATGAGGCAAGATAAGGAATGTGCCTAGAACAGTATCCAGGAAACAGATGAGATTCAAAAATGTTATCCCTGTCATTCAAAAAATATTTGATTTATGGACTGTGTGGTTTTCAAAGATTTGCTATGATTTTAATTCTACTTTTAATAATTTTTTAGAATCATTCCCCCTGCCCCCTGTGGAAATGCATAACCAAATTTATATAACAGTCAAATGGGTAATATGGTCTAATTCCTTAAATTTACTTCATTTTCAGCTGGCATTTTAGAAAAATGTCTTTTTTTTTTTTTTTTTTTTTTTTTTTTTTTTAAGAGAGGTAATCTTGTATGTTTGCAAACATTTCCAAATGACACAGGGATAAGAGTACCAACTGATCCTTCATTCAACAAATATTTATTGAGTGACTACTATGCTTCAGGCATAATTCTGGGATGTGTACACAAACATGGTCCTTATTCTCAAAAAGCTTACAGTGTGGTAAGTGCCATAAAATGAAAGAAGAGGGTGCTGTGATAGGGAACAACAGGGGAGGACAACTGTACAGTGGATGGGCAGAGAAGTCCTCCCTGAGTGAATATGACAGTGAAGGACAAGAAAAAGCCAGCAAGCTGTGAGAGAACAGTGAATAGTAAGCCAAATGTCTGAAAGTTGTGCACAAGGAAATGATAAAGATCAGTGAGGCTGGAGCAAAGGAAGTTTGGGATGAGTGGTGAGAAATATCAAAGTGTTGGCGGTGGACCCCGTCATGCAGGAGCCTTGTAGATCATGGCAAGGTGTATGGATTATAGTTTTAGAGAATGGAGAAGCCATTGAAGGAAAGTAGATATTGTAAAAGAACTGGCCTCTGTGTTATAATTTAGGTTAGAGATGGTCATGGACTAGGTTGCTGGCACGAGAGGCACAGAGAAGCACATAGATTAGTCATCTCTTCTGAAGATAAAAGTAAGGTGTGTGTGTGTGTGTGTGTGTGTTAGCCTGGATTAGATGTGAGAGATGATAAAGGAGATAGATTAAGCAAAGATGATTTGCAAGTTCTTGGCTTAAGTAATTGGATAGTTTGTGATACCATTTACTAAAATGGGGAAAAATGGAGAAGGAACAGGATGATTTTGTTTTATTTTTGGTGGGAGAGAGGTAAAGTGTTCTGCTTTGAGTATGTTAAGTTTAAGATGCTTGTGAAACACTCAAGTAGAGACAGTAAGTAGACCACTAGGTCAGACCATATCATTCACTTGCTCAAAACCCTCCACTGGCTTGCTTCCGTCTGAGTTAGAATAAAATCTGAAGTTCTTATAATGGCTGACAAAGTCTTGTTTTGGCTTCTGCTTACTTCTCTGCTCTCATCTTTCTTCTTTCTTCCCCTTACTCACTTCTCCAGACAGGCTTATCTTCTAAATCTTTGTGGAAACTCACCACATCCTTTGTGCCTTTGCACTCACCCTACTTTCTGCCTGGAAAATCTCTTCCCTCAGATATTTGTCTGTCTCTCACCCTTTACTCTATTCAGGTCTCTGATCAAATTTACCTCTTCAGATATTCTTCCCTGACCACTTTTCCTAGAATGGTTTCTACATTCAACTCAACACTCCCTGTATCTTGATTAATTTTTCTAGATGCTATTGCCTCTAACACATAAGTATTTTACTTGGATATTGTGTTTATGGCTTGTTTCCCCATTAGAAGATGAGCTTCATGAAAGCAGGGACTTTGTTAAGCTCACCTGTGTATCTTCAGATCCAAGTTAATACCTTGTACATCACGCGCAATCAATAACACAAAAAGTGTTTACTGAATGAATGACTATGTAAGTCAAAGTGCAAAAGAGAGGTTGAGACGAGAATGTACAGTTGGGAGCCATTAGCACATAGATGGTGTGTAAAGCTCCAGGAGTGACTGAGATGATCCATGGGAGAGTATGCGCTATGCAAAGAGAGGGCCAGGACCTAATGCTAAGGCACTCTCAACATTTAAATGTTGGATTGAGGAGGTTGGGGGAGTGTTGAAGCCCACAGAGACCAAGGGGTGATAATTGGAGAAGACTGGAAGATCACGAAGGAAATCAGAAGAGTTCAGAGACATGATTACAAAAAGTGAGTGCTACTGGAAAGTGGAAGCAACCTCTTCTTATTTTATCTTTTCTCCAACAAAATTATTTTTCAACTGTCATATTGTTGCTCAAAGTTAATTTCTCTACATAACTGAAACTTAGCCACATTAAGACTATTCATTATAAATTGAGAGAAAGTACTCAAGTAATTAATCTGCAATTGCTTACCATAATTACAGTCCTTTCATTAAACTTTTTATCTCCTTACTATTTATTGAGATACCTATTTACCAAATACTTAGAAATATTTTAATCCTTAAATTGTTCCCATTTCCTGTCCTTTTGTCTTTGTGCAGATAATTGTAATTACAGCTGGGTTGGGGGTGGGGTGGGTGGATGAGTGAAATCAAAGTAGCACCAGAATAGTTGGACTTTCAGAGGAAATAGTATTATTTGTCATTGATCACTTACATATCAGTTCTTAAAAGTTAAAACTGCTGTATGAAGAGATCAAAAAAGTTGTTTGAAAACTAGTGGGTTGGATACTAATATTTGATCTATTCAAGTAATATAGATTTAATAAATCAACTTTTCAGGCTGGGTGTTACTTAAACAAAGCTAAGTTTGTTTTAATTTTTTAAAACATTTTCAGAAAATAAATTTTCCTTCATTGTTGATGTCACCCAATTATTTCCTTGGTTTTGAGCTACTCCAGGGAGGTCTTAAATAAATAGAACGAAACATGCATTTTTGTAGTTGATTTTATCTGTTCTCTAATAGTCTGACATTATTTGAAACGCATTTGAAGCCACAGTCACCTTGGTCACTGGTCAAATGCATGTTATTTGCTTCTGTCAGAAGAAACTATTCTTTCAACTTAGATACTGTGCAGTGTTCCAACATTGTTCTCGTGGACCATGAAGAAATTATTGCATTCTCTGCTTTATGGAAAATCATATTCGGTTATGGAAGGCAGCTTTTGCTTGAAATCACAGGCAGTGTTTATGATTGCATATAGAATACTTTAGCTTTAGAAAACTCTAAAATCGATTTTTATTATCTTTAAGATATCAGCAAATTGGTTTCTCTTATAATTATTATTTCTGATACAAGTGGGACAAAGTGTTCTAAATTTGTAACTTTGTGTTAATTTCAGTTTGAAAATGTAAGAAATGACAGCTTAAAAACCTGAGTCTTATCATCATAAATGGGTATTAATCTTTCTCTCCCTCCCTCCTTTACTCTCTCTCCTCTTTCTCTTCTGTTTCACAAAGATTTAAAGTAGTATACAAAACTATAAATAATAAGTTATAGTAAATATAAGACCAGTAAGATATATGAGGTAAAGGGGAAAAATAATGGATAAAAAGTAAAGGGAATTTGCAATGAGGTTAAGTGCCAAAATTCTAGTCACAAATTTCAATATATTTGTTAGAGGCAGGCTGTGAATGTGAAACTAGACTCCTAACTGGCAATTACAGGAGGGGAACACAGTACGTTTTTCCAAAAGGAAAAATAAGCCAGTCACCTAAGATAATCATTATTTTTTCTAACAGTGAGGCCAGAAAGCCTTTTTTTCTACGCTTGACACTCATAGAGGGGACACTTCATAGCATAATGAACAAAGTCTTGGACAACATTCTCAACAATTAACATAGGGGTCATTTTCATGTGGGCTTATGGTATTAAGCTAAAGTACAACTCAGTAAAACAATTCAGGTCCATGGAGATGGGACCATGGAAGGGGTGCTTATCATACAATGTGGTCAAGGTGAAATGCTTCCTAATGATCTACTCTCACTTGGTTTATATAATATTTAAATGAATGGTAAGTTTCATATCCTTTAGGGCATAGGTTTTCAAACTATAGGTTGCATCTTTTAGTGAGTAGTAAAACTAATTCAGTGGGTGGCAATTTTAAAGAGGAAAAAAATAGAATAGATGAATGTGAAATAGAAAAATTAGAGTGTCTTGAGAAATGTTTTATGGTGTATTTCAAATGTGTGTACTGGGTAATGATGCAAAATATATTTCTTACTGTGAATCTAGTTAAAAGGTTTGAAAACCCCTGCATTGAGGCAATTCTCATAGACTATTCTCCTTCCTTAATTTTGCAGAAGGTATTGCTTGGCAGTAACTCTAAGATTATATCCGTGGGCAAGTGCCTTGAGAGCTGCAATTCTGTGTTAATCATCAGCTGGGGGCCAGGAGTTGGGGTGCAGAGGTGGAGGGTGGAGAGAGAAGCATTGAAATACACTTGGAAAAATGGTTGCTGGTAAGTCCTTCACACTACTAAACTGAGGGTGAACCAAGACAGTACACACCAGGGGAGGAAGAGGCTCTCTGGAGGCAAAAGAAAAGCCCACATAACTAAATGCACAGCTTAATATGGAGTCTCAGATAATAACCCAGTTAAAAGTTGGAAGTCACTCAACCAACATAAAAATTTGGGTCCTCTTTGCAGCTAAGTATAGTGCAGGTCTGGTGATAAGCAATAAGTTGACTGCCTGATTGTGATAAAAATCACAGCATTTACAATAAGAGAATAACCTATGAAAAAAGCACCCTTGGTTTCCACAAGGTAAGTCTCCCTCATGCTAAAGACTCTTTCAGCTCTTTAGAATTTGATTAGATTTAACCAACTACAACTGGAAAATTTAAACTGTTTCACTTCAAAAGTGATTTCCTGTGTATCGAAGTGCCACAATTTGAAATGCCTCAGAAAATATGACTTCATACGTGATCACTCCTAGATTTTATTTACTCCATAATTAAACCCAAGAAGTACATAAGGGGAGATTATTACAGTGCATGTTTTAGGAAATGTTCTACTTTTGAAGAAAGATATACTTGGTTATTGTGAATTGTCTTTTCGCTGATCTTGCCTTATCCACCACCCACAGGCTCTCTGAGCTCAGGGACAATATTATAATATATACCTTTAAAAAGAGAGTGAGTTTACTGGTACATAATTTATGTACAGTGGAATTCACTCTTTCTATGTGTATTATTTTAGCGAATTTTGACAAATGTATACTGTGTTGTGTAACCAACATGGAAATCAAGATGTGGAACTTTTCTACCGCAAAGTGGTTTCCTTTCTAGTCATTCCTGTTTCAGCACTCACGATCTTGGCAACCACTCATCTGTCTTGGTCCATGTTACAGTCTTGCCTCTTTCAAAATGTCATTTAAAAGGAATCATACAATATGTAGGCTTTGAGTCTGTCTTCTTTTACTTAGCATAACACTTTGAGACTCATTCATGTTTTTGCAAGTATTGGCAGTTCCTTCATTTTTAATCCTGAGTTGTATTCTATATATAACTTATTTATCCATTCACCATGATGGAAGTATGTGTCTTCTCCAGGTTTTAGTGGTAGTGACTAAAGCTACCATAAAAATTTATGTACAAGTGTTTGTGTGGACATACATCTTCATTTCTCTTGGGCACATGCCTATTTGGGGGATTGCTGGGTCATAAGGTGAATATATATTTAACTTCATAAGAACAAGTTCCTTTTGACTACAATCACTCATCGATTATTTTGGGCCAAGGATCTACACTGATATGGAAGAAACTGGGTACATGTGAATGAAAACCGCCGATCAGCCATTAATCCCAATGAAATTATTACCACAAAACACAAGAAAATTGACTGAATTTTTTTTCTAGTACCTGCTTAGTTACCCTGGTTACTCTGAATTAGCTGCTAATAAATAATGAAATGGCTCAAAGGCAGCTGAAAACAAGTTAGAGAAGCAACTAAAGTTGTGCTAAATCTATCAATTGGAAAATAAGTGTCTAGAGAAGGATTAGCTATGCTTTTGACAAATCATGCCGAGTGCTTGCTTTTATCATCTTTGTACTTTGAGTTAGAAAATTAATATTTTTAAAGATTCTGACTTTAAATAAAATGAGTTGAATTTATGTGTAAGTAACATAAATGTGAACTAGATTATTTCTTTTTAAAATGTGAACTAAAGAATCAATTTTGTATTTATTGTGCTAGGTTTTAGCTACTTGAACAGAGGCATGTCATCAACTGCTGTCAGATTGAAAGCTGTTTGAAGTTCAAGTGTTTCAGTGTATTTCCATAAATAAGAAACCAGACACAATAAGAAATTCACATAATTTTTTAATTCTCTCACACATATTTGTTAAAAAGCCTGGTGCTAAATATCATATTTCTTAAAACAAAATTACTACCTGCAAGGAAATAGCTGTTTTTTAAAATAATTTTTTAAGTTTTCAATTACAGTTAACATAAAATATTATATTAATTTCAGGTGTGCAACATAGTGATTAGAAATTTACATAACTTACAAAATATCACCCCAATAAGTCAAGTACCCATCTGATACCATACATTGTTATTATAACATTATTGACTACGTGTACTCCTTATGCTGTACTTTACATCCTCATGACTATTTTGTAACTACCAATTTGTACTTCTTAATCCTGTCCTCTTTTTCACCCATCCTCCCAACTCCCCTCCCATCTGGAAACCCTCAAAACGTTCTCTGTATGTATCTATAAGTTTGTTTCTGTTTTATTCGTTTATTTTGTTCTTTAGATTCCACATATAAGTGAAATCATATGGCATTTGTCTTTCTCTGTCTGACTTACTCCATTCAGCCTAATAGCCTTTAGATCCATCCATGTTGTTGTAGATGGCAAGATTTTATGTTTTCTTAATGACTGAGTAATCCATTGCATGTACTCGTATGTACCACCTCCTCTTTATCCATTCATCCATTGATGGACACCCAGGCCCCAGGCTGCCTCCACATCTTGGCCGTTGTAAACAATGCTGCAATGAACATATGGATGTACATATCCTTTCAAAGTAGTGTTTTGGGTTTCTTCAGATAAATACCCAGAAGTGGGATTACTGGGTCCTTCTTTTTCTCTTGTTATAGCCTTGTTTTAAAATCTATTTTATCTGGTATAAGTACTGTTACCCCAGCTTTTTTTTTTTTTTCCGGTTTGTTTCCATTTTTATGACATATCTTTTTCCATCTCTTTACTTTCAGTCTGTGTGTGTCTTTTGATCTAAAGTCTCTTATAGGCAGCATATGTAAGGGTCTTGCTTTCTTATCCATTCAGCCACCTTATCTCTTTTTGATTGGAGCATTTAATCCATTTACATTTAAAGTAATTGTTGATAGATATGTACTTATTGCCATTTTATTGTTCATATTTTTTTTTTCCTTCTTCTTAAACAAGTCCCTTTAATATTTCTTATTATACTGGTTTTGTGGTGATGAATTCCTTTAACTTTTTCTAGTCTGGGTAGCTCTTTATCTCTCCTTCAATTTTAAATGATGGCCTTGCTGGGTAGAATAGTCTTGGTTATAGTTCCCTGCTTTTCATCACTTTGAATATTTCATGTCAGTCCTTTCTGGCCTGGAAAGTTTCTGTTGAGAAACCAGCTGACAGTTTTATGGGAGCACCCTTGTTGGCAACTAACTGCTTTTCTGGTGCTGCATTCTTTGTCTTTAACCTTTGGCATTTTAATTATTATGTGTCTTGGTGTGGGCCTGCTTGGATTCATCTTATTTGGGACTATCTACCCTTCCTGCATATCTACATCTTTTGCCATGTTAGCGAAGTTTTCTGTCAGTATTTCTTCAAATAGGTTCTCAATTCTTTGTTCTCTCTCTTCTCCATCTGGTACCCCTGTGATCCAAATATTGTTATACTTGATGTTGTCCCAGAGGTCCCTTAAACTATCCTCATTTATTTGTATTCTTTTTTTTTTTTTTTGCTGTTCTGATTGGGTGTTTTCTGCTATCTTGTCTTCTAAATTGCTGATTCGATTCTATGCTTCATCTAATCTTCTCTTTATTACTTCTAGTGTATCCTTCATTTCAGTTATTGCATTCTTCATTTCTGACTCGTTCTTTGTTTATGGTTTCTATGTCCTTTTTTATGTTTGCTATCTCTTTATTGAAATTTTCACTAAGTTCTTTGAACATCCTTGTAACCAGTGTTTTGAACTCTGTGTCTGGTAGATTGTTTGCCTCCATTTCATTCAATTCGTTTTCTGGAGTTTTCTCCTGTTCTTTCATTTGGGATATGTTTTTGTTTCCTCATCTTGGCTTCCTCCCTGTGTTTGTTTCTATGTATTAGGCAGATCTGCAATGTCTCCCAGTCTTGGCTGCGTGACCTTATGTAGTAGGTGTCCTGTGGGCCCCAGTGGCACAGTCACCCTAGTCACCTGAGCCAGATGCTCCAGGAGTGTCCCTCATGTGGATTGTGTGTGCCCTCTTGTAGTTGAGCCTTGATTGCTGTTGGAACATTGGTGGGTGGGATTGATCCTTAGGCTTACTGGCTGTGAGGATTGGCCATGACTATAGCATACGAGGTGCTGTATGGGGGCTCACCGCATGGAGAAGGATTCACCCCAGTGGCCTCTGATGGCTGCTGAGACTACCATTTGTGTGTACCACTTGTGGGCTAATTGGGTGGTGTTCTGTTGTGGTTTGAAGCTGGCCACCAAGTATGTTGGTTCTGGGGCCTCTTGGGGAGGGGCTCCTGTGAAGGCCAAGGTCAACTGCTGCCTGTGAGTAGTCTGGGGCTACCTTGTTGGAGCTACAAAGTGGTCTGCAGATGGTTGCTGCCTGTGCTGGACCTGAAGGTGCACGAGGAAGGTCACACTCTGAACCAAGGCAGACCATCACAAGTATCAGGCCTGGGGAAGCTCAGCAAAAGTCCCAGGCATCCCAAGCCTGCCATTGCCTGCTGACTGTCTGTAAGGCTCAGCCACTAAAAGAGCCTTGGGTGGTATAGGAGTTGCGTGGGGCGGAGTCCCAGGGAGTCACGAGGGTAGAGTGAGTAGAGCTCACTAGGTCAATGAAAATTTAGATTTGGCCATGTAGGGAGTGGGCTCAACACAGAAAAGATGGTTCCTGCCCACTGGCTATATGGGAGGAGAGCTCAACACAGGGATATAGGTCTACTTTTGTATGGTTTATGTTATTTCCATGAAAGTAGGATTTTTCTCCCCACTACTGTATTTACAGAGGCTGTCAGAGTGTTGGGTACATAGTAGGCATATTGGCAGAGGAGTACAGCTTAGTGCTTAGGTGTGCAGGCTCTGCGGTTAGACAGCTTGAGTTCAAGTCCCAGCTCCAGCATTAGTATTCATGTGATCCTGAGAAAATTATTTCACCATTCTCTGCATTTGTCCTTTCTTACCCAATCTGTAAAATAAAGAAAGTGGTATTTATCCCATAGAGTAGATATGAGGATTAGAAATAATACATGCAATTGCAATACCTACCACAGAGTATGTGCTCAATAATTGTTTGCTAAAGGATGCAGCAAATAAACATTCATTCATTCAACTTAATAGAATTGCTATAGAAAAAGTTCTTTTAGTTGCCCAACCACATTGTCTCTAATATTAAGTGGTCAAACCTCCTCAAGGTTCAGTTTCTTTAACTACAAAATGATGAAGCTGGGTATTGAGATGACTATGTTGTTTTTGTTTATTTGTTTGTTTTTTCTGGTTCTAACATCCTCAATTACATGATTACAAAATAGGTTTTGTTTTCGTTCTTTGACTTGTCATTAATGTAGTCATCTTTAATTACTTAAAACCGAGAGGTGCTTTTTTTGTTTGTTTTAACAAGTGATAGGGGATAGTGGAATCATGTAGGAAGCTTTTTCAAATTACAGATGTTTTCCCTTTTCCTTTGCCTCTGATTCTGGTACATATGGGCAGGGGGTATTGTAGTTCAAATACTTTCCCAGACAAATCAAACCTCCTTCTGATATCTCCCACTGATCACCTTATTCTACCTGTCCTATTAAGAACCATGGTTTTAGCAGGTATTATGAAAGGAGAGATGCTTAGTATTACTGCAGGCATATGAGCCAAACATAACAGGTTTTCTTTTTTTGGACAATGTGATAGCGATGGCCATGTAACATTTATTCTCCCTAATTGGAATTGTGTGAATGTTGCTGTCCTGAAAATTATTCTGTTCACAACTCTGTACCTACATCTCTCCAATCTTAGAACTTCTGTATCAAGTGGCATTTTATTATTACAAATCTCTCTAAAAGAATTACACTATAGTAACAATAGTCACTTGAATTTCCTTGTGTTCTATTGCAGTGAAATTTTATTTAGGTTTTGAGGAACATTACATATTTGAAATGTGTTTCAATCAGATCCCAATGGAAAAAAACACAACAAATCTAGGTTTCAAGTGTAAAATTTTGAATAAATGTTTTATTCTGATTCTTTTGTCTGGTCAGCTTCAACTCTTTTGACTTACCTCCCAACCAAATGGTAAAAAGGGGGAGGCAGATTCACAAACAACAGGAGACATGGGAGTTGGGTCAGATGTGGATGCTTGGCCTTAGTAACCACCAAGCTTAGGGGCCTGGGAAGTCTGAGGTGGATTTTGGCTTCCCTGATGGTAGGAATTGATTGTTGGCTTAGATGGTGGCCATCAACGTGGCTCACTTGTGGCACTTCCTCTGTTTTGATAGATACCCTCTGAGGCCCTTGTTTTCTGCATTTGCAGCCAGGGAATTTTCTACAGCTTGAGGAGGACTATGCTACAAAAACCAGCATAAAGAGAAACATTCACTAGAAAACTCTGAACTTAGTCTTACTTATATTCCATTTTTCTTCTTATAGTCTTACATTTTTAATTATAATCAAGTTTGTTGTGTGGCATTTCCATTTCAATCAACACGTGTCCAGAAAAGCTTTCCAGATTGTTTCTAATTTATACCTGCTAAAGCTGATTCCTGTTTTGCAAGACATTTGGGTAGGAAAACTTCTTTCTAGACTGAGGAATTTTTTTGCAAATTCTTGTTTACCTTTCCTATTGCAGTTATGTAACTGAAGCTCTAATCACCTCATCTCAACATTCTCTTAACAAAAACAAAATTTCCCAGTATTTTTGTTATCTGTGAACATCTGAAATAGGAAAAAAAAAAAGGTTCTGTGAAGTTTTGAATAGAAAAAACAAACTGGCTGTCCATTCCTTGGTATTGAAAAAACTCAGGCAATTCACTTTATGTAGGTTTAGTGAGAACACTTCAGGAGAGAACTTGTGTAACTGGGTGTATCTTGGAATATTCCAACATCAAGAAAGAATTGTGTCTCATTCTGTGCTTAGGAGAGTAAAGTCTAATTACCTTTTAGCTCCAAAACACAGAAGTAAGACAGAATTACTTCACCATTCCAGATGTCTTCTTTGAACTTAACAAAAAATTTTAGTACATATCTGTTTGTGAGGGTAAGATCAGAGCATAAAAACATGATAGAGAGCACTTACCTCCCAGATATCCCAGGGAGAGCTCCCACTTTTGAGTGTGGGTTATAAGCATACTTTGATTCAATTCCACAATATTTAATATGTGCCTCCTAATATGTGCAAGGCATTGTGTGTAAATCTCACGTAGTGTTTTAGAACTGAGTCACTTAAAAACAGATTCCAAAAATTACCAGATGTTTAATTGTTAAAAGTTTAATAAAGGAGTTGTGATATTACACCAGATTCAATTGTTTCTTGTTGAAATTTTACCTCTAAATTTTTGGATTATACTCAGCAAATTTTACACCAAGTAATGCACATCTGTTGTTAAGATGCACTGATGTGTTATTTTCAAAAAATTTTTTTATCTAAGTGTCAGAAATATTATGATAATGTTCATCAAATAAATGAAATACCAGGAGTCTGCAATTCTTTCCTGGGCTCATTTTCCTAACAAGCAGGGATTATATTTATATATGCTTTGATATTTTATTTTCATTTAATGTGGAAGGTCTTTCATTTGCAGCCTATATGCCTTTTCCTTCTTCAAATCACCAAATATATACAGTGAGAAGTACTATATGTTTATTTTTGTTTTTCGTGTGTCTATATAGCACTGTGATTTTATTTTGGGTGCTTTATTTTTTTAATTAAAAAGGGATTATTAACTCAAGTCTAAAATGCCAACCAGTCTTTAGAATGAATCACTTGGTACTAAAATGTAGACTTTAAGAATACAAATAATTCAGTTCTTATTCTTGGTTAATTATGTAGCATCATTTTATGGAGATAAAACTTCTTTTTGTAATGAAAGCTTTAAGGCCATTTGTTAAAACTGACTAGCATTATAAGATAGGTTACAGAAGGATACATGTTTTTGGTGTCTGATTCTGTCTCTAGTTAAGGCTTAATTCTGTAGATTTTGTGAACGGATGTATCCGTAACAAAGAAATTGAATGATATGAAAGTTCAGAAACTGATGTAGCAACTGATTTGGGACTAACCACACTATTTTTTTTTGCAACCAAATTGGCAATAGAGGAATCAATGCTTTGGACAAATTATGCTGCATAGAATACCACCATGAACATACAGGATCCTTTACAGTGATATACTGCATGGTCAGAAGCTTTGTTACTAGAAGGAGAAATAAAGCAGGAAGGTTAGCCATGCATTCATTATCGAGAAGTGACGGCGGTGGATGTGGGCAGGACTCAAGTTACCAAAAACTATTAGCACTCTCTAAAACACTGATGTGACTATCTAGCACATTTAACCTTGAGACTAGTTCCTTGTTAATCTGTGTGCAGTTCAGTCATCGCTTATTACTTGTTTAATACTATTAATCTTCACACCGAACCTTAGTCTAGAGACCCTTGCTCCTCAAAGTGTGGTCCACAGATCAGAAGCCTGAGTCACCTGGGAGCTTACTAGAGATGCTGAATCTTCATTGTACCTCAGATGCAGACTTACTGGATCAGGAACTGCATTTTACCAAGATCCCAGTGATTCATTTGTGCGTTAACGTTGGGAAACACAGTGCTTAAGAATCATCTGAACATCTTATTAACAGGCAGATTATGACATAGTAGGTGTGGGGTGGAGCCTGTGCTTCTACATTTGTGACAAGCTCCCCGTGTAACAAGCAATGCTGGGGGTTGCTGGACCACACATGGAGGAATCAGGATCAAAGCTGTGGTTCCCAAACTTCTCAGATGATAAGAACCTTCCAGAGAGCCTGTTAAAAATACAGTTCCAGGCACCTTACTACAACTACTGAATAAAAATGCTCTGGGGAGTGACCTGGGGAAAGGGCTTTGGCTTTCAGTTTTTTTGGTTTTTCTTTTAATTCTTCAGGTAATTCTTGTCATAAGATGTTTGGGACACTCTTGTAGGCCAGTCCATATATTTTGTTCTCACTATCCAATGCCTCTGAATAGGATACACTCGCCAATGTCTCAATGATGAAGGTTGTATAAACACTTCCATTTGAATCTTCAATGAATGCTTGGCCATTTTGTCTTCCCCAAAATCTTACTCAGTGGAGGAAGGTAGTATTACAGAAACCATTTATTGCTTTTTTTTGTTTTATGGTGGCTCTCCAGAAAAGGGAAAGATGATGAGAAGAAAAGAAGAAATCCAAATGGCTTAAAACACTTCCTCCACCTGGAAGTGAGTCAGCCTGCCATTCTCTCCATCATCTTCCCCAGATTCTTAGAGACCATGGGGCTGCTCTAGACTCTCTCACCATGTTTTCCTGAACATAGAGGCTTTCCCAGGGGCCTCAAGCCAGGCTGTCCAATCAGAAGTGAATCTGACTGGAGACTGCTGGTCATTTTTGGATGGCACCTTCTTCCCTCGGGGCAAGGATCTGTGACCATCACAGACTTGCCTAAACTCTGCAGTCATGTTTTCGACCAGCCCATGTAGCCGCTAGTGCCTTGCAATATATATTTTGACCTGATTATTTGTGGTTATAAAGAAAATCATTTTTAGATAATTTATTGATACATCTCAACTATTTTCAGTCCAAAATCCATGTTTGTTTATGCTATTCCCTTTATTTGGAATGGTTTTTCTTCTTCCTTTATTGGCCTAGAAAATACATAAATGGGACGGGGCGGGGGAAAGGCTTGAGTTGAAATTAGTTCGGGAAACATTGCTAGTTATAGCCTCTTCATGATTGATGATTAATATGAAAGACTTGCTGTACAGAAATCTGTTTAACCTTGTTTAACCAAGTGTTTTCCAGATGTTTTCATTGTGGAACATTCTTTTTCAACTAACATTTATGCACAATAAACCTTTGACTGGTGCAAGAATCCATTAGTATGATCTTCAGAAACAGCTGTCTGATCTTTGTTCTATTTTTAGCAGCTTTATATTGACAAAGTACTAATCCAGGCTGTGTTAACCTACAGAGGGCAGGGGTGTGTTCGTACCTCCATAGACTATCCTATACCTTACTCTGCTGTAATAGTCTGTTGTGATGAGTTGCACCTGGCTCAGATGAGGTAGTCCCCAGCACATATTTAGGCTAGTCAGTTAGCAGAACTGCTCCAGCCATGTGTAGATAAACGTGTATATAAGACTGACAATTAAGGTCCATTTGAAGGAGGGCAATCGAACCTCACTCACTACATGCGCAGGTGGTGAAAATTGGGTTTCTTTGAGATTATAGCTCCATCTGGCCAGGAAAATATTGCTGATATCTCCAATACATCTCCTTATGCTCTCCTTACTGACTTTCTTCTCTATCCTTCAGGTAAATAAAACTTATGATGTCTGTGCCTGGCCTTTCTATCAATCTAAATCTAGTCTTGGCATTTGTCAAATCGGGGTCATACAGTCCAGTAAACACCAGGAATATTGTCCTAGGAATAACCCAGTCCTTCATTTTGATTTAGAAGCAATTTATATCTTTCTGTGTTTTGTACCATTTGCCATAATGTAACAGATAAAAAAAAAACGCCACATTTTTAGCTTAGAAATTATGTTATAAAATTAGTCTTTTAACTGTCATTAAACTAACTTGCTGGTTTAATTACAGTCTTCATTGAGTTGTATCCTTACCTTTAAAAATAGATTGTGCTTGATCTCATATCTGTTTATGCTAGTTTTACTTTTTATTGCACTTTATAATTTAATTAATTATATATCCAATACCAGGAATGCAGGAAAGAAGAAAATTGTTGTTGACTGCATTGTATAGAGCTAGATAAAAAGTAACTTGGCAAAAAAATAAAAATAAAAACCCTCCCCCCTCAAAATTAGGTGTGGGCAAAATAGTTATAAAAATTGGGGAGGGGAGTCATAAAAATGTGCACGTGCCAACAGAGACAAAAGACTAAAGCGTAACTGTGAAGGCAGCTAAGCTTTGCATGTACTGCTCTCAGTTCTGTTCTTTATATTATTTTGAATCTGGAGGCAAGGATAAAACGGGAGGGACGAATCTTTTATAATTATGTAGCTTGTTCACAAACATCTGTAGTTACCACCCACCGTATGATCTTAAGTTAGCTCTGAATTATTGATTATACGTATCTTGATCATACTTTTGGGTTTTAGGAACCAAGGTATTCACCTCAACCACAAAAGGCTGGTGGATTTTGCCAGTAAACAGATGAAGAGGAGTAAGATGGGGTGGTTGTGGTAGTGGTGGGAGTAAATGACTGTTCCTTGTTATAAAGATAAACTATTCTTGAGTCATTGGTAGATAATAGGTGACAATATTTGGGCATTGAAACTGGGCATCATAGATAGTGTGTGATTGAGTTCATCAATTATGAAAAGACAACGCAGAATTTTAATCAGTGAATCCACATGCTAAAGTAGGTTGGGGCAAATGTAATTGCGGTTTTTGCATCATTGAAATTTGCTGTTTGATATTCGAATACATTCTTAAGTCAGTGTGGTTATGTTATACATCATTTTAATGCACATTTCTCGCTTTATGTTTTTTGGCTAATAACTTGTTATTTGCTGTTTATTTTATATTTATTTTAGACTATGGAAATGATCGCTTTATGTTTTTTGGCTAATAACTTATTACTTGCTGTTTATTTTATATTTATTTAAGATTATGGAAATGATGTTAGACGTTATTATGAATACAAAGGCTGAAAAAGAATAAGAAAATAATGTTTGTGCTTAGAATAATTTGTAGGAGTTTAAATTTTAAAGAAGAAACCAGAGCAGTTTAAAACCTATTTTAGGCATAATATTACTATAGGCACGGAAGGAGAATGAGAGCATGCACCAGCCCATAGTTCTGGTCCTCACACCACTCTCCAATACCCACACGCGATGCCAAATCAGGGCTCTCCAGGGTCATAGCGAATAACAGGCTTTGTACTTTGAAGAAGTACAAAGTTCAGTAGGCTTTCACCAATTATTAACCTGAATTGAATCGCCAATCTAACCATTTACTTTCAAATAGACTTGTAGGTGTTATATGGTTTTATAGCTCATTCAATATTGAGACTTTCAGTTTTTCTGTTTGGAATTTATCAGTTACATTTAGATAGCACATGTGTTGGAAGTTTTAATAAATGTGACTTAGTCTTGACTAAAACATAATGTATAGTCATTCTATCTCTACTATCTTTCAGTTCTTGATGAGCAAGGCAAAAGCTTAGAAACATGATTCAGGGAAACAGAAAATAAACACAGAGCATACTGCATACTATGCTAAAAAACAAACAAAAAACCCTAGTATGCTGGGCATAGGTATAGTAATTCCCACATAAGAAAAAGATAGTGTCTTTAAGTAAAGAAATGCTGGTGTGTAGGTTTCTCGTTTAATACAGTAATGTGCAATAGTCAAACAGTGTAAATTGTGCTCTCCAGATAACTTTAACAGAGAGGCAACATCCTGTGCCATTCAGCAATAGGTCTACAAACAATAAAGAATCCCATTGGTATTACACCATTCCTTCTGCCACTTGTACTTGATACAATGAGGGGTGA
This sequence comes from Rhinolophus sinicus, assembly GCF_057876585.1. Lineage (NCBI taxonomy): Eukaryota > Metazoa > Chordata > Mammalia > Chiroptera > Rhinolophidae > Rhinolophus > Rhinolophus sinicus. The sequence goes on from NC_142502.1 coordinate 63,769,302, forward strand.
TCATTGAAACAGAAAGGATTCAAATGAATTTGCCTGTTTACTAGCAAATGCCAAGTAGCAGGAATTTAAATTACATCCATTTTCAGATACATTCATTGTTAATATTATGCTAAGATTTTAAAGCACACATCAACAATTTCTTCATTGATATATACAAAATGCTGTACATAAAAGCTTTTCTGCCACTTAATAAGCCACAAGGCAAGATCAATCTGGAATCTGCTTGCTGTGCTAAAAATATAAGGTAAAAACAAAATATAAGGTAAAAACCAATTCCAAAGATCTCGGCAGAGTGTGGGTTTTTTGATAGAAAAAACTGAAACAATGTTGAGGCATATCCAGGGCTTCTCATGAGGTCTGCTTTCCTCTTCTTGTCCTAAACAGAGTTGCTCTGAGGATACCTCAAGGAGGACCCCTCTGGCTTATATGAACAGCAGGCAAAGTGCTCCAGCACCTATGAAGTTATGTTTATGTAATCTGTATATGACAGCGATTCAGCTATAAGCAAGTGCTCTGGCGCTTTCACTATACAGCATTTTTACTAACTGAGCAGCTGTGGACCTGTGCCATAGCCTTGCCTAGTCCTTGTATGACAGTCAGAACCAAGTTATCTACTCTTACTAACCTCTCTCCTCCTGCCACATCATGACCTCTTTGAGCACTGGCTATGTAACTGGTATACTGAATGAGTGGGTGCAGGAAACTCAGATGCCAAAGCAATTTTTTTCTTGCTTATCACTCCATTTAAACTTAGTTTCTGATTTTGTTTTTCCACACTCCTGGATTTAAAAAAAAAAAATCCCAAGGCAAGTCCTAGAATTTTTGAGACTGAAACGAACCGTCTTATTTTGGTAATGAAAATGTCCAGTTGAGTGTAATAGTCAAAATTTCAAACCTCATTCAACTTACATCTCTTCTCCCCTAGCTTGGGCCTGATTCAACCTGGGGGCTTGTAATGGGGAGACCAGGTGATCGGCTTCTCTCTCAAGACCACTGCCTCTCTTCCTCAGTTGTTTTGTGAGATTTCTGACCTTTTTGGGTTTGAGCCAACTGGGAGAGGGAATTAACAAAAGGCATAGCTACATTGTACATTTTAAGTGAGGTTATAAGGTTCTGTGTTGCCCTGGTTCCTTCCGGATGTGGTGGAGGCATTTTGGCTAGCTCTTTGTCTGGTGGTGTGGGGTGTGTATGTGTGTGTGTATCCAGAGTGGTACCTTTAAACCCAGGTACAAAGGGCCCCTGCCCTGTCCCCCCCTCTATAGTGTGCCCTCCTCCAGTGATGTACCTCCTTACAGAGTGAAGACTCCATAAACCCAAGGAGACTAGAAGCCCACCCTTCCAGACCTGTTCTTAGTACCAGGAACCCTGGGATTCCTTTTTCTTGTGGCGCCGACCCTGCTTTCCATTCCATGCTCAAGTCTCTTCTGCAGGTCTTTCTTCTAAGAGCAGGCCACAACCACTGTTCTAAGCCCAGGGGATGGCCAAGGGTGACTTTTGCTGGGGGTGGGAAGTGGGCAAAGCTTGGTGGTTCAGGTTTGGGTGTTCATATGCATGCATAAGATTTCCTGGCACTGGAGAGAGGGATCAGGATAAGGGATCTAGGCTGGTGATTGGGGATTGATAACCCCCCACCTCCCATGCTGCCCTGTTCTGCTATGGAACTCAGAGGAATCTAAAAATTATAAATCTGAACCCGTCTTCCAGATCATTCTGAAATTATATTTTTAATGTAGGGAAATGAAATGTTTTATCCCATAATTTATTAGGTTCATTTATACTTTTATATGTTTAGGTTATGGTAGGTGGGTTTTCAATTGTATTCTTGTCCTAGGCCCCTCAGAGGTGTGTGTGTGTGTGAGTGAGTGTGCGCGTGTGCGTGATCTACTTCCCAGGGACCTCTAACTATAGTGACATTGCTGTAGTCAAAGCTTATTTTTCATATATATTTAAACTTTCCCTAGCTTAACCACTGGAATTCTTATGGACAATCTGAAAAAAAAATGACGTTTGTTGGGTCCCATCCCTTTCAGGCAGAGTGAAGTACATTTTAAAATAAGTAAAGGCTGACTCCCCACCATAGGTTCCTTGGGCCATGAGAAATCTCAGGCATCCTTTCCGCATCACCAGAGAAAGTGAACCTCACACCATAGAAGCTCTCTTGTTCCTTAGTGCTGGAGGGGTGGTTCTAGCTACAGTCTCTCTCTTAGTTTCCTACTGGCCAGAGTCAGTCTCCATCTCCTCAAGAAGTGAGCCCAGGTAATTCACATGCACAAGACAGTAGCTGTGATTTGTTGCAGCACAGTGAAACATTAATGATGCAAGCAACAAAGTTCTCTTCCTTACAGCTTAACTGTAATCATTTTAGCCAGGAAATTTTCTGAAATGGGTATTAGAAAAAAGTCAACCCAACCATGAAAAATAATTCAGCAAACATCTATGAAATACCTAGCTTTAAATACATAAATTCTTGGTGAACTTTTCAAAGAAAACATATTGCAAAATGTATCCTAAAAAGTCCAATAATTTCACCTGCTTCTAAACGGCTGTAAGATATAAGCCAGGGCAAATGTGACAAGCTCTCCCAGTGGTTCTCTCAAAGTCACTCTCACTGGGCCTGGACTCATGAGGAAACATGGCCCTTGCACTCTCCATAGGGGTGTGAGGTTCTGCCAGTCCACTGACAACCCTCTAAAATGGTCCTTCCTCCCTGGCATCTCTGGCATCACCCCCATTGGGCTGGAGGTAGGAACGTGTTCTTGCTGGCTGAGCTGGGTTCCTACTCTCTTCAGCTTGCCCAGCATAGGTAGTCTAAGGCCTCCCTTTGAGGAATCCTTAACATTGTTTTTATGGGCCTTTGGGGTCTCTACCAAAATTGCTCAACACCAGGAAAAGCCAAATTTAACATTTATGTTAAATTTATGTTACATTTGCATTTGAGGGAGCCCAAATCCCATGTCTTTATTTCTCCCACTCTGGGCAGGAGTTGAGGCAGGGTGGGCGCTACCAGAAAGAACCTCAAGTGTGTAAGAAAAATAAATGTTTAGCTCTCCAAACAAAGGGAAAAGAAAAGATAAAAAGCCTTTTACTTTCATTCTTTTCAGGTGATTGCTGTTACCTCTACCCATGGGGACTGTTTTTTGCTATTAAAACAAATCTTGAACTAGTGACTGGGGAAAATATGTTAGTTTCATGTGCTGTTTGATCCTACCTGCTGCCTAGACTGAATTGCTTTGATTCTCACCCTGATGCCCAGTGTTCTCAGCAAGGTCTTCTCTTTTGCCTGATTTATAATCCCTTTTTCCGGGTAGCTGCCCTGAGTTCTCGATCTGTTGGATGCTGACCTTCAAGAACTATTCTGTGCCTTAGCTTAGTCTGGAAACCAGGATCCATGTCCTAATGCCTGCTTTGAATTTTGTGCTGGAGTATGTGTGTGCTGTCGCCTGGGTACTAAGTTAATACGTTTGGGTGGGCCAGTGTTCCATCATTGTGTTCTCAAAATAAGGGTGGTTTTGGGGTGTGTTTACAAGCATGGAAACTTATGGACAAATCTCTGAATACCCTAAAGCCTGGCTGTTAGCAGTTTTGCACTGCCTTTTATTCTAAAGGGCTATGCAAGAATTTACAAGTATGAAAACTAACAAACTAAAAGACAAAAACAGAAGAAAAATAGAGTAAATAAATAAGAAAAAAAGAGAAATAGTATTGGAAAAAAAAAAGATGAAACCAGGGATGGGGTTGCCACGCACAGTATGTACAGAGGCCTGTCACACTGGCTATACTTGGGCCACAGATCTGCTTTTGAATTTTCTGGCAACCAATCCACAGACAGCAACATAAAAATATACAATTTTCTGAGCATATAATAGAAACACATTTGCTCAAAAGAAGAACTATTCTTGAGGTTTATTCCTGTGCGGATGCCTTTGGTGTTTCTGTAAAGACTGTTCTGTGAAATTTAATGAACTCTGTCATCAGTCGTGTCCTCATGGTAAGACAACAGTAAATATCTCAGGAGTGTTTCTCTTAGCTTCCTTCAGTGGACATGGTTGGCATAATTATTACTCCAAGTTTATTCAGTCAGAGCAATTCTATAAGAACCAGAAAATGTGCTCAAGCTCTCAGAGTTTCAACTTGATTCAGGACAAATTGAAGTTTACAATTTATGGAGCACTTATCCAAAGTATAGGCAATTCTTAAATAGTGCTTCTCTTAATGGAATTTTGGTAGTTACTGGAGGACAGTGGGCATGAGGTTATGGTTACTTGATAAGTTTCTGGAGTGAAGACAGTCCATGTGATTGGTTAAATTGAGAACCTTATTCCTTAACAGTCAGGTGGGCTTGAAAGTAAGACTGATGCTCTCTTTTCAGATTTGAATAAGTGATAAGTGAGAAGGACCCCACTTCTTAACAGAAGTGAGCCCAGGTAATTCACATGCACAAGACAGTAGCTGTGATTTGTTGCAGCACAGTGAAACATTAATGATGCAAGCAACAAAGTTCTCTTCCTTACAGCCTAACTGTAATCATTTTAGCCAGGAAATTTTCTGAAATGGGTATTAGAAAAAAGTCAACCCAACCATGAAAAATAATTCAGCAAACATCTATGAAATACCTAGCTTTAAATACATAAATTCTTGGTGAACTTTTCAAAGAAAACATATTGCAAAATGTATCCTAAAAAGTCCAATAATTTCACCTGCTTCTAAACGGCTGTAAGATATAAGCCAGTTAAATTTTGGGGGATGTCCATTCAAAAATAAAGAAATTGGCTTTTGAATAATTGTCATATCACCAGTTTTCTTGGCAGTAATTAGATCATGGCACACTTTCTCACTATATTTTACTTTCAACTTCTAACTGATTGCATTAATATTATGGTTTTATTGAATTATTCTAATGAAACTTATCTCTATTTAACAGCATTGTTTCTCCTACATAACTTAAAATATTATGCACATTTCAACTCCCCATTTCCCTATCTTTCTCACGTGAACTATTCACTTTGAGACATTTTGTGAGTCCTTTTTATCAAGAAGATAAAACTTTCTCCTTGATAAAAAGAAGAGGCTCCATACAAGACTTTTACTTATGTGAAATTAGCCAGAACTGTGTCACATGACCACTCATTGCTGCAGTGGAGATTGGGAAAAAAAGCATTTAGCTTTTCCAGTCTCTACAGCAGAGGCACATCAGGAAGACTAGAAATGGGTGTTTGGTTACCAACTGATGGTGTCTTCTACCACAGTTCTCTGTGCCTTAATAAGAAAGGTGGTGGTGGAAGTAGGGTTTAGGTCTTCTCTCATACCTAAATTTAGGTATTTGCATTTAGATATTTGTATTAGTAAATGGATGTGGTGAGGGAGACATACAAGGAAAACTCTTGACAGAGCTAAAACAAAGACAGGAGGAGTTTCCAGGCAACAGTCATAACTTAAGAAGTTCTAACTCTTCTATTTGTCTTTTAATGTAGCAAGATGCTGTGTATTTCTTTATATCAGGTCAGCATCTCCTTTTGAAGAACTCTTTCATCTGGAGGCATTTCTATGGACTTTTTGTTCTGAAAACTGACATGAATGGTCTCAGATTTGATATCTTGCCTCTGAATGAGGTATTCAATAGAAAATATTTTGGATAATAAACACACCACAAAGAAAAAGTGGTAAACATTTATTTAAAATAAACATTACATTTATTATGTAAATGGAATAAATAGGTAAAATAGTCACATCTCTTCTCTTCCATCTTATATTAGAGATTCAATCAAATAAAATCTTTTTTGTGATATTTATTGCATAAAAAGCACATTGGAAAGAGAAAAATAGTTATATTTTCATCATTTGAAATATGACTGTTTTTATCTTAGAAAGACATCAGGTGGAATATTTGCTGCAGCAAATGCCTCATTTTAATGACTTAAAAAATAAGATTTATTTAACGCTCATATGTGCCTAAGTAGGGCAGACTGCAGGAGTCACTTCAGATTACTTCTGCCCTCCTCTGAAAAGCCCTTGGCTCCGCCCTCTTCTGTCTGTTGGTGCCATCTACAGGCTTGTGGCAAAATTACCAGAGTTCAGGACATGACACACAAAACAAATTTCCATAGAATAGCTTATTCTCAAGAGCTAAGAGTTCTCAAAGTGTGGTTCCAGACTGGCTTCATTAGAATAATCTGGGAACTTGTTTGGACTGAAATTCTCAGACCACACTCCAGATTTCCTGAAGCAAAACCCTTGTGGTTTAACAAGCGCTCATGGCAATTCTTGGCTCACCAAAGTTTGGCTCAGACCAATAATTCTAAATCCTGGCTATACATTAAAATTACCCGTGGAGCTTTAAGGACACCAGATGCCAGAACTCTACTCCAGCATTGTCAAAATCAAAAGGAGGGGAGTGTGAAAGGGGGAGGAGAGTAAGATAGAGAGGGAGGTAGGCATTAGTACTTCAAAAGCTTCCTGGACTAAGAATCTCTGGCTTAAGCTAATTGTGAAGCATTCCCTGGCTGGGAACCGCCTGCGCCAGACTTCCTTGAGCACAGGGTTTTGTGAAGAAGGTCGATGTCTGCACAGAACCATGGCCTTGTTGGGAAGAACATGGCAAGACCACCAAGACTATCTTCCTCACATGTTCTATAGCTATGATCTCAGCACAGATCTTAATTCATACTCCTTTCCCCTCTTAATGTTATAAAGTAGTTTTATAATATTACATAGTTTTATTTCATAATTATTGCCTTAATGTCTGTGCAATGAGTTGGATCATTTTGAAGTTGAAGTGTATGTAATTTTCACAAACTTGAGAAATGTTCATAAAGATTATGAGAAGCAGGTGTTATGTAAACTTAAAATTACCATAGGAACAGACTGCAAAGCTGTGCTATCAGAGGCACAGCAGAGGTGTGTGATGTGAGGAAAACATAGCTTTTGGGAGCTGTGCTGAATGTTTTTCTATCTTTCCTGATGACAGAACTTGTATGGAGATAATTCCAAGCCAAAAAAAAAAAATGTGCAAAAGATTTTCTCAGCTGTACTCTATAATTAGTAGAATACTAATTATAGTTCTTTTAGGTATGAGATGGAAATACCATGATTCATGCTGGAGCTAAATATTTGGGAGCTCAGTGCCAGATATTTCCTAACTCTCTCCTGACAAGGATCCCATAAAGTGGAAAGAAGACCAATTGACAAATCAAACAATGGTTCTCCATTAGGCACCTGTGAGACATATCTACAAAACAGAATCATACAGAATCAGACTTGCTAATGAAGTAAACCAACTTCTGAGGAATTATCTCTTCCTTGACCAGCACTCTAAAGGACCTTTAATGTTAGAAGCAATAATTAATACCTTTTTTCTTAATTATAACAATAATTCTTTTTGGTTCTTTTTACACAGGAAAAATGGTAGATATTTTCATCTGTACCTAATTTAAAAAATGCCTTTCTGAAATTTCAGCTAATTTGAGATTGTCTCCTTCTATTCTTAAAATATCTCATTTAGTATCATATATTTGAAAAACCATTCTCAACAGGCAAGCTCAATAAACCTAACAGGTAAACTGAATCCCAGAACCCTAGACTCCTGGAAGTGTAAGTCCTGTTAGATATCATCTTGTCCACATTTCTACCTCAGGTCAGGATTATTTTTGACAAAACTCCCTACTCTGTGAGGACCAGCTCATAGTAGGTCTGATTCATCACTCCCATACCCAGATGACCCACAGGCAGGCAATACTAATTTTTCTTCTTTAAATGGAATCTTATATTGATATGATACCTACTTTCTTTAAACTCCACACAGTGGTTCTACGTTTTACCTTCTGAATTAACAGAGAAGCCATCAACATTATCTTCCTTTAAAATATTTCATAATGCTGGATTGAGATCCTGCATGCCTTCACAAGTATTTCCCTTTTAAAGTCAAACATTTATTTTTTATTTCCACAAATATGTTTTAATTAAAAAAATCCTTGTCAGAATACCTCATCAATCTGACCGTCCTCTTCTATTCTAATATTTAATGGTCCTCTGAGCTCAAAAGCTTAATGAAGTCATTAGACTTGCAGTGTGGTTCATGTGGAACTGTTATGTAACTAAAACCTCTAATTTTTATTTGAATTGAGGAAATTTTCTTCTAGCCTGCATTTGTGTCTTGAATTTTTTTTTTAAAAAACAAAGTTTAGCATTTTACAATTATCTTTGTTTACATTATATTCTTACACTTCTAAATATCATCTAAGTATTTTGAAACAATGTTGAATATTTATTCAACCAGCCATTGAATTAAGCATATTCTAAGTTGTGTTCAAAAGACATTTAGCGACCATTATCATACCATCTTTATCTTTACCCATTCACTGGGAAAATAATAGAAAGTCATAGAAAAGAACATAGCTTTAACGCATAACTCTTGTGACTTTTCAGCAGTTTGACATCAATCCATTAATTTACACTCTAATAATTAATTACTTATCAAGTGCAAAGTGCTTCAATAATTGCATTGCATACATTATAGTACAACAAACTTATAAAGATGATGTCACACTATTATTTAATTCTTATGGTTGAAAAAAAATCAAAGTTTAGAAGATTAAAACCTCTCAGGGTCACCTCTTAAAGAGTTATGGAGCTAAGATTTTTAACCCAGACAGTCTGAGACTGAGCCCATGTTCTTAACCACTAAATAGTCTTCTATTTGAGCCATCTAATTATCATCTAACACTTTTCATCTTGATCTCAAGGATGCAATAGAGTATTTTGTCTAACAATGGCCTAAAATCCATTTTCAAAATATTTAAGTTATTTCTCTGGTTTACTAGTATTTTATCTCAATTAAGAAAAAAAGAAGAGAAACTAATCTATATGGGTGACATTCGAGTTTCTTTATTTTAAGGATTTTACCTTTAATATGATGTGATTACATAGAATCCAATACATACAGAGTCCAACTGAGTTATTTGTTTGTCAATATGACCGAGACTGGCTTTGATTAGAGGAAGAAAATAAAGCATCATCCTACTTTATCTGTATTCCAATCAGAAATGGTGTTAGGCCAGAAATTACCACCAATTGAGATAGGATAAACAACAGTTATTTAAAGGATGCAAATTTTAAAAACCTCACATTATTTGAGGAGCAAATTTTAAAAGAATCCAAAACTTCATTTTGGGGAACTATTGTCAAGCAAAAAGAGAAAAGAAATCAAGGCATCCATAATTCTACCATGTAGAGATAATGCCTTTTAGCAGAAATATGTATATTCCAGATCTTTTTCAATGCTTTTCTTTTAACCTTTTTTAAAATTAATAAACTTTACTTTGTAGTGCAATTTTAGGTTCACAGCAAAACTGAACAAAAACTACAGCGATTTCCCATATGCCCCTCCTCCACACATGCACAATCTCCCGCACTATGGACATCCTGCACCAGAGTGGTGCATATGTTGCAGTCAATGAACCTACATTGATTGATCATAATCACCCAAAGTCCATGGTTAACATCAGGGTTCAATCTTGGTGTTGTACATTCTAAATGTTTGGACGAATATATAGTAGTGACATGTATCCATCATTACGGTATCATACAGAATAGTTTCACTGCCCTAAAAATCCTCTGTTCTCTATTTATCCCTCTCTCCCCCTAATCCTGGCAACCACTAATCTTTTTACTATCTCCATAGCTTTGCCTTTTCAAGAATATCGTATGTTGGAATCATACAGTATGTAGCCTTTTCAGACTGGCTTCTTTCATTTAGTAGTATGCATTTAAGGTTATTCCATGTCTTTTCATGGCTTGATAGCGCATTTCTTTTTAGCGCTGAATAATATTCCATTGTTTGGATGTACCATATTTTGTTTATCCATTTATCTATTGAAGGACATCTTGGTCATTTCCAAGTTTTGGCAATTATGAATGAAGCTGCTATAAACATCCATGTGCAGATTATTGTGTGGAAATAAGTTTTCAGTTCATTTGGGTAAATAGGAGTGCAATTATTGGATCGTATGGTAAGAGTATATTAATTTTGTAATTAAGGAACACATTTTAAGTTCAAATGACCCATATAGAGGTTTGAATCACAAAGTTATCTTTCTTGAGAGCTCAAGGTACCTCATCTCTCTTTCTCTCTTATTTTTGACTTTCTTCTCCAGCCTGACTTTTCTGTTCTGTTGTTTGCTTGTAATTTTGGCTGGTATGTGGTGCCGATCCATCACTGACTCGACACATAACCTTCCTATTCAGTGTATATCATCCTCTGGTGATCTCTGTTGAAATTCAGGAAAGTGGCAGTCTGATTGGCTCAACCTAGCCTGTAGGATTGATTGGTTTCCTCCAGCTTTGATGTCCAATCAGCATCCAGGGGCAAGGCCAAAGCCTTTAGACCTGCCCTTCAGGAGAGGTTTAGGGCTAATTTCAAATCAGGAAGTTTAAGCCAGGAGGCTATGCTAGGTCTATACCATTAGAGGAGACTGATCTTTGTTATTACCTGTTTCTCTGCTTTAATTAACACTAGTATTCCCGGCTGTCTCTTGTACAAGGGCAACCTCTACTCTGGCTGTGGAGCAGACTACCTCCCAATAAACTACCCTCACTTCATTAAGAACAGCAGAACAACAGTACTCCCTTTTAATTTCAAAACTATCCTTGTTTGAATGATAAACTATATGTGGATCATAAGTACAACCTACTTAAAAGTTTTGAATGGGATTATCTGTGGTTATCAGATAACATGGTAGCTACGTATTCTAAAAAATTTCTTTTCTGAAGACTTCTGTGTGTTTTGGGAGAAGTAAACTGCATAGAATAAGAAAACAAAAAAAGGAAAACAAACTAGGCCTCAAGTTATGAATATAGTTTAGAGGCATTTGATTACATTTTGTTCCAGACTAAGTAAATACTAGTTCTTAAAAAAGAAAATGAAACATAAAACAGTTCAGAAATTTTCTGTAGTTGACCCTCTTCTGTCATTAATTTATTTTAGTTGAATTCAAATAAACATAAAAGTAAATGTCTTTTTGGTCTAATTTACCTGTTAATTAAATTGCTCTTATTTTTGGCACCCTGCAATATTTGAGCAAATCAGATATTCAATGACAATAGTGCTATCATATAAATTCAATAGTTCTTCCTGAAAGTAAATAACATGTAAATGGTTGGCTTTTAACCAAAGGGTGCTTTCTTTCTTTTTTTTAAAAACTTCCCTTCTCTGGTATGCTTTTCTTTTAACATCCTTTAATAGATCCCAACCTGGTCTAGCATTAAATATATTCTTAGTTTCAAAAAGAGAAAATAAGGAGTTGATTCTATGAACTATATTGGTCTTTGTCACAGGCAACAAACGTATTTCAAGATATAACTAAAGAAATATACCCGAGGTGATGACAAATCTGCTGTTTTCAAGGGTGAATATTCTAATGGTAAACATGAATCCTTTCACATTGTCCTTTTATGTTTCCTTTATTACATTCTTTAAATAAGTCATCAAGGATTGTATGTAGAGAATGAAATGAATATCAGCTTAGTACTTGATTATTAGAACTTTGGGAGATCATTGTTCTATTTTAACTCAGTGCCCTGGTATTATTTCAAAATCCTCTTAGGAAAAAATCTATATAGACAGCTCTGAGGATGTAAATGTTGTAAACAATAATTTTGACAATCTGTTTGACACCAGCTCAGTGATGAAAGAGAGCAGAGTGTTTCAAAGTGGAAGGATAAAAAAAGTTATGGAAGAGTGCTAGTTTCCAAGTGATGAGCCCTACAGATAGAATCATCAGTTTATCAAGTACTATTATAACATCCAATTCAACATAACAGGGCTTTTCCATAGTCTGTTCTACAGTCCATGACAGCATTGCTTTTCTTATGCTAATGTAAGGAAATCTATCACACTAAAGATTTACATAATTGAAATGCTTGTTGATTGCAAATCTCTGTGGCCCAGTCAGCAGACTACTATTAAATAGAGACATTGTCCTTTTGAAAAGGAATTGGGTACAGTAACTCTTGGAATAAAATGGAAGGTATTCTTAATGCATTTGACATGTTTGATAAATTCCCCACCCTCTTCTTCCAGTGTTGCAAAGGCTGATTATCTAGGACAGAGCTCTGTATTTAGAACCAGTCCCACTGTGGTTGATTGCATTTATGTCTCACAGAGTTAGGCTCAAATTCTTTCTCCTTACAGATGATTTCCCTGACCATCCCACCACTACCAGCTAATTTTAGAACACCCCACTCTTTTATCACTTTTATGTCTTAATATAGCCACAGTAAGCAGTAATTCATCAAGAATTGCCTAGTTGTTTCACATGTATATGTACTGACTACCTTTTCAAGGAACATGTATTCTAGTAATTTGCATTCTTTCAATGTCAGGTGTTCTATTGAACACATGGAAATTACTCTTGAATGACGAATAAAGAAAGCTCAGAGGGCACATGACCTTTAATTTTTTTTTCTATTTTACTGCTTAAATGCAGATACTCAGAGATGGATTTAATAAACTTTAATTAAACTTAAACTTTAGGGCTCCTTCTTTGTGGAGCCCCCTGTAAGACATGGGAGTGGCCTCAGCATGTGTTCACATGGTCATATGATTTTGTAAAATTTGCAATAGTTGTCACTTTAACCCTAATTAGTTAACTGTTGTCTCTTCCATTTATTTTTATACGTGTCACATTTCCTCTCAGACTGGGTGGTACCGTGTTTCCCCAAAAATAAGACCTAACTGGAAAATAAGCCCCAGCATGATTTTTCAGGATGACATCCCCTGAACATAAGCCCTAATGCGTCTTTTGGAGCAAAAATCAATAGAAGACCTGGTCTTATTTTCGAGAAAACATGGTGTTGGAGTGGCTGCAGGCATTTTGGGATCCAGCTAAGGAGAATTTGATTTAGTTTGGCATTAGTGGGATCTATTTATATGGCTTGCAGTATTTCTGACTCTAGATTAGCTATTGTTAGCTGTCCTGGTGTAGAAAAAGCTTCAGGGAGTATGCACACCACTCTTGGTGCTGAATTACGAAGGGGCAGGGCTAGAGGTTGTATCATGATGTCCTAGAGTGCGTAGCTCTGGACGTGCTCATATGTTGAGAGTAGAAGAGAAATAAAGTTTGAAATATATGGAGTCAGAAGATACTATATAAGAGAATCTTCCAAATATTAGAGCTTATATATGAAGAACACATATACGTACATACTACTGCCACCGCTGCCAACAACAAAAACTTTAATAGAAGTTTTCCCAAATATGACAACATTTCTAATAAATTTGTGTGAATTTACTGATTGTGATCTATGACACAGATGAAATATTTTTCAAAGCATTAATAATCACATAATATAAAGCCACAAACTGTAGGAACCATCTCAAATAAGGGGAAACTGAAGCTTAGCTAGTCAGTTAGCCTCTTCTGGAGAAAACGAAAATAAACCATTTAATGACGCAGCCCTCAAATATATTAAATATGCAGGATTTGTGTTAAATTTAAATACTCAGTACTATTAGGGACACAATCTTCCTTTTATTATCCTAGAATCTAACTCTATTAACTATTACATGAAAGAAATAGTCCATGGCTGTGTTCTAGAAATCACTTTACTGTTCCTTTATTGGCCTCAACTTATCACCAAGGACCGAAGGCCCTTCCTACTGTGACTGATTGGCTTATTTATCGTTCCCTAACGTGCTGTACATCACGCTCCCTGTAATGTGCTTGTTCAAGTTCTCTCTTTGCCCAATCTGTCTGTCTTTAAATTGTTTCCACTTAGCATTCTATCCTCTCTCAATATATAGATCAAATCCCACCCCTGTTTCCTTGAAGCCTTTTTTGATCTTCCAGCAAACAGAACAGTCACCCTCCAAATGCTGTTGCACCAGCTTCTCAAAACCATCTCATGAGACGGTCTTGTTTCTGTTGGCATTTGATTTTTTGTGTCTCAGTCTTATTTCCCCTGTTAAGTTCAGGTGTTCTGAGGGGTCCTTATTAGTTCTACTATAACTATTTGAGGGCCTAGACCTGTAGGAATTCAACATTATTTTTGATTAATGCTTCATGAGTAGCTAGTTTTAATCTGAGAATAAGATTTCAAGCCAGGGATATTGGTTTGTCAGTATAAAGAAGGATCCCCTTACTGAGATTAAACTCCAAATAGTTGTTTTATTTTGTTTTGATGGAAGTGGGAACAACTTAATATTTAAGAATTTCTAAAGATTCTTTTCTTCTGTTTCTTCAGAGGTGGGGACTTGAATTCACATTTAAAGGCCCTTTGGCACATTTGTTTTAGACTCTCTTCCTCTTCCTCTTCTTCTTCTCCTTCTTTTTCTTATGAAAAATGATATAATAAATAGTTTTATGGATATTTATGTATACAAACGTCCTTTTATATAAGTATACTCCAGGAAATCCATCCTTAAAAATACCCTTTCATATATCTCCTTCCAACTATGCTCTCATTTCTTTGTGCCTCATTCAGTGTAATTTCTCATAAAGTTTACTATTTCTAATTCCTTTTTCTCCTTTGTCTACTCTAATTGAGGTTCTGTTCCCTCTACTCCATTACTATTATTCTTATCAAGGTCAAAATTACTTCCATGATGCCAAAGTCAAAGGTCACATCTCTGTTCTGGCACCACTCCCATCCACATTTACAGAATTCCACCCCCAGGGAAACCTGTTATCAAAACTGTGGACATAGTCAAAATGACAGTGAAGGCAGATTGACAATAACCCTGGAATATGCAAAAACAAAAAAGATGACTGTACCAGTACTTACTATTAAAACAGTAAGTAATCCAATGACATTATGGACCATCTTCATCTAATACTCTAGGTAGTGGTGTGGCCAGAGCATCTCATCTGTCTGGGATACTTTGCAATACTACAGAAAGAGTTCAAAAATTTTTCTTCCTATAAGGATTTATTTCTATAAATCTAGGTTTCATATATACTGCCTTAAAGAGGTGTAAAAAATCATGACAGTCCAGTTTGTGAAAAGGATAAAATTCTTGCTCCCTCAGTTATTTGGGATGACGAGAGTCTTCATGCAGTCAGTCATGGCCACCGAGGACTTACTTCTAAAACATAAAGGACTATGATATACTCCAGTGATGTTGTCCCTTCAGCTAATGGAGTTTTTAAAATTTAGTAAAAACAGAGTATCTTAATTCTGGTATGATGAATCCTTACTTTAAAAAAAATGATTCTAAAGTTTCCATTGATATACGCACATTCCTCTTTGTTGCAAGTCCATGGTTTGGAAGTCCATGTTTTGTCATTAATGGTTAGACCTTGAAACTCTGAGTTGCTAACTCTGATTATGCCATTTACATTCGTAATCACTGAGGATGTTGCATAGTTACCTGAGGCAGACAAAAATTTCAACAAAACACTGGCTAGTTATGTTAAATGGTAAGAGAAGTCTAAGCAAAATCAAAAGTCCCAGCAAAATGTAGGCAAACCTCAGCAGTACTCAGCAATTTCCCCTCCATGCATAGGTGGGCCTCAGCACCAACTGAGTAACACAGGGTCACACACTTCAAGGAGGCCAAAAGGAACAAATGGAACAAGAGGGCTTAAGAGAGGAGAAAAGAACTGGAACAGAGAAGAAGAGAGAACCTGAGTCTGAAATAGGGGAAAGGTAGGGTAGTTGTGTGAGCTGGGTGTCAGAGAGTTGACAGCTTAGTGAGTGAGGGCTGAGGGGAGTGTAAAGGGTGGTGAAGGAATCAGTCCTAACTCACACAATCTACTCCTCTGCGCTTTAGTTTAATGGAGAAACTATACAGAACTCCTGGACAAGGGCTACTAGAAATGTCCTTGTATCTATAGTTGTGAAAAATAATACAGCATCAAGAAAAAGGAAGCTACTTAACCCCACTTGGTACATATTAAGTGAATTTTACATAGATGGCAAATGCATGTAGAAATGAATTCAAATTATTCTAATGTTCATCAGGGACATCTAAGGAACAGGTAAAGGTATAACTCAGAGATAAAAGGAGATTGCTGAACTCTTCCTGGGGGTTAAGGGCTGGCTTAGGGACCATACTGGTCTACACGAAAGAGGAGATAAAACCTCCATGTGCAATTTGTTAACTTTTGCTTTATGGTCCTTCTTTTTATGTTGATAGTGGTTTCATAGGAGAATCTGAGAACAATTTTCAAGCAAACATTAAATGATTCTATTTTATGTCAGAAATATGAGGGATGAAGCTGATGAGCGGGTCCTACAAATACAATTAAGCCCAAATTTCCTTTCCTTTGGCCTCAGTCTTGGCACAGTTTTGAAGCATATATCTTCATCTGCCATTCTATGCATAGCAGTCCTTTTACAGACAAATATGGAAAGATATGTTTTTCCAGAGACTAGTACCATAAGTACCAAAGACATATGACAAGAACAGTTTTATTTTGAACCTGGTAACAGTGAATTTTAAGTTATCTAGCCCTTGAAATGGTTACATAGGTCAGAGATGTGGGAGTTAGAACTAAAATCGATGACAGGACTTTTGGTTTGGCTGCTGAGGTTCTGGTTCAGTTGACTTCTAATCCTCCTTATCTTTAGAGGAGCCCATAGCTTTTTTGTTTTGTTTTGTTTTTACTTGTCTGGTTTTGTGACTGAATTTTTAGATATAATATTTGGACATAATAATTTTTAAAAACCTGCAGGCTGTCTTGTCTAAGAGGAAAGTGCTTACTCAACTGAACTTTTAAGACCTTTAAATGGAGTCTTTGCCTTGGGTCTCTATCCAATTGCTGCCCAATATTGGTTCTACGATGTGTGACGATTATGTTCACGAACTTGTTGCAATGGTTTTACTAAACTTTTTTTTATCAGAGGGATTATTCATTATGAATTTGCACCAACTGGACAAACAGTTAACCAAGTTTACTATTTGGAAATGCTGAAAAGGCTGTGTAAAAAAGACGACCTGAACTTTTCACCAACAATTCATAGCTCTTGCATCACGACAATGCACCAGCTCACACAGCACTGTCTGTGAGGGAGTTTTTAGCCAGTAAACAAATAACTGCATTGGTACACCCTCCTACTCTCCTGATCTGGCCCCAGTGACTTCTTTCTTTACCCAAAGATAAAGGAAATATTGAAAGGAAGGCATTTTGATGACATTCAGGACATCAAGGGTAATCTAATGATAGCTTTGATGGCCATTCCGGAGAAAGTTCCAAAATTGCTTTGAAGGGTGGACTAGGCACTGGCATCAGTGCATAGCTTCCCAAGGGGAGTACTTCAAAGGTGACTGTAGTGATATTCAGCAATGAGGTGTGTAGCACTTTTTCTTGGATGAGTTCGTGAACTTAATTGTCATTAATTGTTGGTTTTTCCTTACAATCCTTTCTGTGACATGTTAAATAGTGACTTCTTTTCTCTCTGGGGCTCTGATTTTTCAAAAGGGCAACCCAGGGAAAATTTCATATGGATGGGTTGCATTGTAGCTATTGGGATTATCTTCAAGTAATCGTGGATCTCAGACACTCCATTTGCTTTCACTGTTCGAGAAACCCATAGGAGGCACAGAGTTTTTGATCTGTTGTCTTGTCCACTCAGAGGAAAGAAAGTTTTGCTGAAACTTTGGATTCCATGAAGGGAAACCAGATGAACCTTTGGGAAAAGGTCACACTGATAGTGCCCTGCTCTGGCATTATTTCGTCCCTTTCATGCCTCCTGCTGGAATTCATTTAGAACCACATTGAGAAAGAAAGCTCTCTTCCATTTGGGACTGGCCCTGCAGATCAATAACCAACCTGCCTATACCTACCTGTTTTTTAGGAGTCATTTTTCCCCACCAAGCCCTCTCTCTGGGTTAAGGGGTGCTGCCTTGCCCACCCCACTTTATGTCTTCTCCTTGATGATGATCTGGAGAACCTTCCCTCAGCTTTCCCAGACTGTCACTCTGCTGCATGCATCCTGTAGACCAATGGTGTCAAAACTTTTTTCAACGTTTATTACCAAGGGCCATATGTGATAAAACACACAAACAGCCAGGCCACTCACTCGAGGTGAAGTACGTATTGCCTCGCTTGGTTTATTTAAGTAAACTAAATATATTTTTGGAATTTGCTGCGGGCCAATTAACAATGAATTGCAGACCACAGTTGGCCTGCGGGCCGCAGTTTTGATACCCCTGCTGTAGACCCATCTGTCACCAGCAGCCAGTGTCAGTCTGCCTAGCTCCTATGTCAGGAGATCTTTTCCTTTGCTTTTGTCTAGATGCAGAGCAAGCTGTTTGTTCTCCTTGCAAAGGTGTGTGGTGCCCTGGGTACAGGGATTTGTTTGCTATGATTTTTGAAATTTTATTCTCCATACCCTTGTGGTAGAACTTATTATTTTGGGATGCCCGATAGGGGCCCATTTGGAGCTACTGAGCCATAGAAAGATTACAACCCCATAGGACATGCATTGAAAGATGGCTGTATTAATTTAAATGGGAAAATTCTCAGCTAATTCATAGCTAGAACTTGGTGATATCGAGGGGTAGTTTTTAATTATGAAGGTGGAACATTTCAGTGAATAATTCCTATCGAATTCATAATAGATGCTCATATCTGGGTTTCCTCAAGTCTCTGCTGTACATGCTATAAATGTATAATCAAAGTGAAAGGCCATGAAAATTTAAAATTGTTATAGCAAATTTCTTTGTATAACAATAAAACTTGTGTATTCCACACCATTTTGTGGCAAGGGGAGCTTCATGAGAAGGAGCACAAAGGAAACATTTCCCACATGCTGTTATAAAAATGTAAGTTGTCTCTTGTATTTGAAGCTATCATTATTGATGAGAAGACAGACTGTTCCAGGATATAGCTCAATGCCTAATCAGCACCCCAAGACACAGTCAAGAGGTAAAGGGTTTAGTAAGTGAGATAACCCATGGAGATGCTTCCTGAGGGCATTATGAGCAATCCCTATGGAGGTACTTCAGAGGGATCACCAGCTCAGTCCATGGTGTTTTTCTTCTGTCACTGGTCACACTGGACAGTAGTCTAAAATAGCTTGTATTTAGAGCTGGTGTGTCCATATTTTTAAAGCAGTATCAACCCAAATGTCCCCAAAGACCGAAGGTTTCAGGAGCTCAAGAACATTATATATTGTTCTCTGATTCAGCTCTGTTTGTAATGAATAAGTGCAAAAAAAGAACATGGTGCCATTTAGGATAGATTAAGAAGTATAAATATAACAATAAACTATTACCAAATTACCAATATGCATTTTGTTTACTGACTGGCTCATTTCAATCTCAAGATTGCTAACATTGTCTCATGAGCTGTAGATCTCTCTTATAGAAAGTATCATTCTATAATTATGAGGAAATGAGTGCATGAGTAGCTGTCAGTCAAAAAAACAACTTGTTTTGTACTTGGCCAAGTACTGTACAGTTTTAATAGCCACCTACATAAAACACTCACAGAGTTGAATATTTTTAAAATTAATGGTGAGTGAACAGAAATACCTGCTCTGCTGTCATTCTTCAAGTGTGAGCAATACCATGGCGTTATTGGGCTCTACTTCTCAGGGTCTGTTGTCTGAAGGTCTCTAGTTGCATCTACATTCCTGGTCACTGTCTTGCAGGGGGTTGCGGGAATCAATTATAAGAGGAAGGGGAAGATTGGAAGAGATGGAGCAGGTGCTTCTCGCAGCTCACCCCGTCTTCTCTTTAGCAGCAACATGGTATAATGGTCCAAGCCTAGACTTTGAATTCGCCCAAGTCTGGTCTCCAGCTATTTCCCTGCCAATCACTGGCTGTAATGCCTTGGCAATGTTATTTAATGCTCTGAGCCTCAGTTTTATCTTCTGTAAAATGAGTATACTACTACTGTTCCAATAGCTGCCTTAAGGCATGGTTGTGAGAATTAAAGGAGATAACGTATGTCAAGTATCTAGCACAATTTGTAGCACATAGGAAGCCCTCAATAAATGCTAGTGTTACTTTACCACTCTTTTTTGTATTTTCCTTGATCCAGCTTTTTCCTTTTGGCTTTCTGCTCGGGGATAAAATTATGAGTCTGGCTGAGTTAGTGTAGAATTGTAATATTTTAGTTCCTCATCTATGCCATTGAAATTGCTCCTGAGTTTAAATTGCTAAACCTAAGTGACACATGTCAGTCCTTTTCTTACTTAATCTTTGTACCATTTAACTTTGAGAATAACTAGTCTCCATTCCTAGGAAAGGTCTGATTCTTTTATAGCCATGGCAAGAACCACCAGAACAGGTTTTAAACTTTTAAATTAATCAATGGCAGTTCTATGACTATTAAAAAAGCAAACTTTAGATTTTGTTTTAAACATCTCTAATTGGTCAATGACAATTCACTTCATTGAACATGCCCCTGAAAGCCATTCAGTCAGTGACAGACTGACACTTAGAAAGTCAAACAATTGGCAATGGATTTACTCCAGGGAACATTCTTCTAAGGCTAATATCAACCCACTCTAATCTCTGTGACCAGCTCAAACCCAAACAAATGCATCCCCATAAAAATCAATATATGATTATCAATTTGCTTTCTTCAATGAGACTGTGCCTGACCAGTATAGCTCTTTCTAATTTAAAAAAGAGAAAAAAGAAAGGCAATAAATTCAGGTTTGGTTTTTGTTTTGGATTTCTCTGATGGTTTTGTCTTTTGATAATTTTACACATAGGCTATGACTCGGCCAAGATAAACTGATTCAGACATCAGTCTCCTTAGACCTGTGCTTCTTTTCAGTCTTCACTTGCTCCTTGTTTATTCGGCCCTTCTTCTTCTTTTTTTTTTTTTTAAAGATTTTATTGGGGAAGGGGAACAGGACTTTATTGGGGAACAGTGTGTACTTCCAGGACTTCTTTCCCAAGTCAAGTTGTTGTCCTTTCAATCTTAGTTGTGGAGGGTGCCGTTCAGCTTCAAGTTGTTGTCCTTTCAGTCTTAGTTGTGGAGGGTGCAACTCAGCTCCTGATCCAGTTGCTGTTGCTAGTTGCAGGGGGCACAGCCCACCATCCCTTGCGGGAGTCGAACTGGCAACCTTGTGGTTGAGAGGATGCGCTCCAACCAACTGAGCCATCTGGGAGGCAGCTCAGCTCAAGGTGCTGTGTTTAATCTTAGTTGCAGGGGGCAGAGCCCACCATCCCTTGTGGGACTCGAGGAATTGAACTGGCAACCTTGTGGTTGAGAGCCCACTGGCCCATGTGGGAATTGAACCGGCAGCCTTTGGAGTTAGGAGCATGGAGCTCCAACCGCCTGAGCCACCGGGCCGGCCCCTATTCGGTCCTTCTTGAATCTTGGTGTTCCCTAAGCTTTTGTCCTTGGCCTCTCTGGTTCCTCACACTTTCTGAGTTTTCTCTTCCACTCTAGTGGTTTTAGCTGTGACCTTAATGAATAACAAATCTACCTTGATAAATAGAAACAGTTCATCTGCCCACTAGATATTTCCACATGGTGTTGCACAACTACCTCAGGTTTGACATTTCTCAAACTGAAATTCATCTTCACACTCAAATCCACTACTTCTATAGCTGCTGGGGTTAAATTTTTAATAAATTAATTAATTTATTTTTATTATTGTTTTTGAATTATTTATGTATTTCTTCAGTTACAGTTGACGTTCATTATTATTTTATATTAGTTTCATGTGTACAGCACTGTGGTTCAACATTTATATAATTTATGAAGTGATCCCCGTGATTGGTCTAGTACCCACCTGGCACTATACATAGTTGTTGCAACATTATTGACTATATTCTCTATGCTGTCCTTTATGTCCCTGTGACTGTTTTGTAACTACCAGTTTGTATTTCTTAATCCCATCACCCTTTTCACCCAGCCCCCAACTCACCTCCCTTCTGGCAACCATCAGTTTTTTTCTCTGTATCTATGAGTCTGTTTCTGTTTAGTTTGTTGGTTTATTTTGTTCTTTAGATTCCACATATAAGTAAGATCATATGGTAGTTGTCTTCTGTTTTTTCATTTGGATCATGTGTTAGTTTGCTTGGGCTCCCAAAACACTCAGTGGCTTAAACAATAGAAATTTATTGTCTTGTAGCTCTGGAAGCTACGATGACTGTATTTTAACTTAAGTACCTCTTTAAAGACCCTATCTCCAAACACAGTCACATTCTCAGGTCTTGGGGGTTAAGACTTCAACATAGGAATTTTGGGGAAAACAATTCAGTGCCTTACAGACCACAGCTCAGATCTAGATAATCTTCCCAACTCAGATTTTGTGAACTTTTACTTCCTACTTACTGCTCTTGACACACTGCCAATGGTGGCGTATGACAATTCTGGGAGACTAATTAGACCATTAGCTTGAGGTGATTAGCAGAGCTCAAGTCCACACCATTCTCTTCATCTAGAGTGAAACACAAATAGATAATTGTGATGGTAAATTTTTCAAAAGGGGCTGTAATGAGCAGGGGGCAGTTTTGGTCGCTGTTCCCTGCTTTGTTCGTGAGCAAGCATCTCAGTCAGTTGATAGCATTAATAAAGCCAATGACTCGGGCATCATCTATGGTAAATTTCTGCAAATGTGCAAAGGCCAACGTTCCCTGTGTTCTAAAATAAAAGACAGAGGTATGTAACCAATGGAGATATTTTTTCTCTCCAGGAAATGCCTCTGATGAGTAAGAATGCATCACTATGCTGCATTTCTCCAGAATGGTTAATGAGAAATTTGTGACGCAATGTCTGGGTCTGCTTTCACACTTGCATTCACAATAGGAGCAAAATGCTTTGGTTGAGAAACAACAGATGATACATAAGGGGAAAAATGAATTAGCTTCTAGTTTTCTCCTGTATTACTTGGTTATTCAAACTCAAGTAATCATTGAGGATATTTTAGATCCTGAACCCAGAATATTTAATGGGAATTAAAGGGATAATGAAAAGTATCAAACCTATAATTTATTTAATGTCTAGTTATGTGCCAAATACCATGTTAAGTATGTAAAGGATACCGGAAGTTTATGTCTGCTTCCCTGCTCTTCCTCAGACTCAGTATTTACTTTCCAGTCAGAGAAACAAGACGCATATGAGGAAATTTAAATACCACTAACAGCCTGAACCACAGCAGATGAATAATAAATGAGCTCTGAAGTGGAATACACACTAAAGTGGAGAAATTTTGTGGAAGAAGAGGCCCTTTTGAGCTGGGTGGGTGAAAGAAAGCTTTAGGAGAGAGAAAAAATTTGAGCTGAATGTACAAGGGAAAAAAGGAATGTTTGAAAGAAAAATTGATTTTTGAAGGAAATTATTAGGAGAAAAACCGAGGTTTGTGCCACGTTGTAGTAGACTCTAAATAGAGGTTAATACATGAGGCTATTTTAGGACTTTATCTTGTCATTGACATCATTGAAGTGTTGTGACCAGAACAGAGTGTGATGACGTTGTTGTTTTAGGAATATTTTTAAAACATTGGTATACTAGCTTACGTGTGGAGTGACTAAGAATCAGACATTTTCAAGGTGGTGTAGGAAGAGGAGGTAGAAATGGAGAGAAATGGGAGCTGAAGAATGGAATGAACTTGGTGAAGACTGATGGTGAGGGAGAGGAAAGAACAAAAGGTGATGCCTTATTGTTAAGCCTGGGTGACTCAGGGGACAGTGACGTTCATGGTTTGTGATTGGAGATGATGTTAGTGACTTGGGGAGTAGGGAGCGAACACCATTTCTCTCCAGAGGATGAAGCGTTTCATAGGCAGGGCTGGTTGGAAGTTCAAGGGAGAGTCTCCTGTGGGCAGTTGAAGATGTAGATGTGGGAGGCAGGAGAGAAGCTGAGACTAGAAAGACATAGTGAAGTGTCATCCTCAAAGAAGTGAAAGGCAAAACAAGGAATCTAACAGAAACAGTCCAGAAAAAGTAAAATTTGAATATTGGAACAAATTACAGTTTAATTATTAACAGCAGGATTTTCCTCCATCTCAGTATGTAAGAGTGCATACATATATTATATATATTATATATGTTTATATATAATATATATATATAATATATTTGCAAATTATAATTTGTAAATATAGGCAATCTGGAATCTCATATATGTGACGTTAAGAGAAAATTATGTATATTGGTTTGTATCTGCGAAGCGGCACAAAATTAGCTATAATTATTATGAATCAGTGATCGTGTTTTGGGAGGGTGAAGGGAGTATGATAAGCAGATATGTGACGCATCTGTGAACTCAGATAAGACAGACATGATACTACTATCACCACTGTCCGTGTGATGGCCTTTGTTACAATGGGTCAAGTACTCAATTACACATGACATTTTTAGGTCCCATTAAAAAGAATAATTTATCAATAAGCCAAGCCTGTGTTCATAAATCTAAGACACAATGTTGTGACATTTAGTTCATGGAGAATTTGTTAATTGGGAATTAAACACAATTCACTGTAACAAGTGCTTTCTGAGCATATGTACAACACTGCTAGGGTCATGGAACTTTGTCTAATGTATATAAAAGATAAATTAAACACTGTTGCCTTCCAGGTGTAAGAAAACAGTACACAATCATTAAGTATCTGCTTGAAATGGGCTGGCACTCTGATCAGCCCATGCTAAGTCTTCATCATATCTGTTATCTTATAATGCAGTAGGGGAGCAGACATATATTCCAATGACTTGACTATCAGCTAAGGCTTGATAAGTAAAATAATAGAGGTTGGCATGTGAAATAAGAATAATTGCAGCTGGGAAAATCCAGGAAAACCTTTTGTACAGGCTAATGTCTAAGCTGGATTTTGACACATAAGCAGGAAAATGACCATTTTTTAACAGGATCATCCAAGTGCCATGAAGGCAAAATCATTTACTAGAATAAGTTTTCAGCCTGTTAACATCAGCTACAGGCAAAATCACTGAGAAGTTATTTGCAGTTTCTCAGTTCTAAATAAACGGTCAAATCACTGACATCTTGGATGAAAAGTTCAAAAAAGAATTTATGTGCAGATATGAAATAAAACTGGATTTTTCAATATTGAATGCATCCAGAAAAGGTTCTTTGGTCTGTAGTTGGCTGTCTATGGTTGGTAGGTGTGATGGTTAAATTTTGTCAACTTGGCTAGAATATAATGCCCAGTGTTTGGGTCAAACATTAGTCTAGATGTTGATGTGAAGGTATTTTGTGATGTGGTTAGTTAAGCATCTGCAATCAATTGCAAGTGAGTTAGAAATTACCCTTGATAAACTGGGTGGGCCTCATCCAATCAGCTGAAGGATTTAAGAGAAAAAACTGAGGTTTCTCAAAGAAGAGAAATTCTGCCTCAAGAATATAACAAACTCCCCCAGTTTCCAGCCTGCTAAACTTGCCCGCCCTCGTAATTGCATGAGACTATTCCTTAAAATAAGTGTGTGTGTGTGTGTGTGTGTGTGTGTGTGTGTAATTATTTCTCTGGAGATCTCTGACTAATACAATAAGTATGTGGGAGGGCTTCGAGACCCAAAAGTAAATGCTCAGGTTTCAGTGGATGTTTCTTCTACCCCTTCTATGGGAGAAGAGAAAGTAGATCCTTGGATTAGGCCGACCCTCTATTTACTAAGCACTTTTGTTGTGATGGGAATACCCCCCCCCCCCCCGCCTCGCTCTCTCCCTCTCTCTCGGATCTCCTTGTGCTCAAACACAGTGACCTTAGTCTCCTAGTCTCCATTCAGTCAACCACCCTGTAAGGAACCTCTCCAAGGAGCGGGCCTTCTCATTCTCATGTGTCCTCCCATGATCAGGCGACCACCTCAGAGCTATGAAGTTCTTAAGGCTCACACTCCAGTAACGAAGCTAAAAGGCTTTCATTTGACCTTGGTTTGGGGG
Organism: Rhinolophus sinicus; assembly: GCF_057876585.1. Classification (NCBI taxonomy): domain Eukaryota; kingdom Metazoa; phylum Chordata; class Mammalia; order Chiroptera; family Rhinolophidae; genus Rhinolophus; species Rhinolophus sinicus. Next base: position 63,795,098 of record NC_142502.1, read on the forward strand.
CTGAACTTCAGAATCCAAATTTACCAAGGACCTCTATACTTTGGTACTTATGAAATGAAACTACTAATTTGTTTCTTATTTTCTTCCTTTGTCTCTTCTCTGCTACTTAGAACTCAGAGATGTAGTACAGACCAATGGCAATTGATTTCAATGTGAATTCCAAAATGGTGTGGATCTCAAGTTATTGCTGTGAAGAATCTGGTGTAACCTTTTTTATCTTTTCTAAATTTGCTATAAAATATATTTTATAATCAGAAAAAAAACATACAACCTAATTTTGTGTCAGGGTAGGCAAGCTAGATGTATTCGTTTTGTATTGCTGTCATAACAAATTACTACAAACTTAGCTTAAAAACAACAGAAACTTATTATCTCACAGTTCTGTAAGTCAGAGTTCCGAGTTGGCTCAGACAGCATCTCTGCTACTGGTTTCACAAGGACGAAATCATAGTGTTGGCAAGGCTGTGTTCCTTTTTTGGAGATCCTGGGGATGAATTTATTTCCAAGTTTGTTCAGGTTGTTGACAAAATTGAGTTCCTTGTGGTTGTAGGACTAAGGTCCCTGCTTCCTTGCTGGCTTGTTGGCCACAGGTTGATCTCAGATTCTAGAGGCTACCTTCATTCCTTAGCCTATGACCTCCACCTCCATCTTTAAAGCTAGTAATGTTGGATCAAGTCCTTATCAGGCTTTGAGTCTCTGTTACCTCCCCTTCTGACTCTGTTGAATCTTCTACCTTAAATCTTTGACTTTTAATGACTCATGTATTAGATCCACTTACATAATCCAAGATAATCTCTTTATTTTAAAATCAGCTGATTAGTAACCTTAATTCCATCTGCAAAATCCCATAGCAGTACTCCCGGTAGTATAGCGTTTGATTGAATAGCCAGGGAGAGGAGTCTTAGGGAACGTCTTTAGATTTCTGCCTATCACACCAGCATACCAGCACTTTCTTCTTGCTAGAAACTGAAAAGTTCTGATCCTATTTGAATTTTCCACAGGTTACCCTAGAATTTACCATGATTAGTAATTGCAAAGTAGTGGTTTCAGGAAAGTACCCAGAAGGCACCAAAAAGTTTTGCTTCTTCATTTTTCTGGGCCAGTCTTCTTGATTGAAGAGAAGAATTAGTTTCAAATTAGACATTCTTCAAATTTTCACAGTTATCTGAATCAGAAGTGCCTTTCAAAGACCACAACTTACCCTCCCCTTCTGACTCCTGTATCACAGTTTGGTCTTACCATTGATTACTGTTCAGCTTCTTTCTGGATGTCATGTCACTGCCAAACATTGGTGCATTCCCATCTTAGCTGTTGGCACCTCCAAAATCTCTTTCTTTGGATCATTCTGTGTTACCTGGGATGCTTCCCACATCCTTTTTGTCTTTGGTGTCCTCCTGTTCTTTCAATGACACCATTCTCCCAAGGAACTTGTCTGATCTCAGGATGTTCTTTCATCACGTCAACTTGGATAACTTCCTGTGTCCACATTCTCTTCCTCCATGTGCTGTACCAATTCACATGAGGGGCTTGTGTTCCAGGGAGTGGGGTGGGGTCAGCATGTGTGCCGTAGACTCTAGCACAGGATACACCTAAGATATGACCTAAGTAAGAAAGCTGAATTCAAGGCAGATAGGGGCAGACAAGAGTCCTTACTGAGGACACCTGGGACAGAAGAAGCTAGGTAGGCTCAGTGGCTGCATAAACATGATTTCTTTAATATGATTCCAATATAGTGTTTTACTCTCCCGATGAACCATGTGTGCTTGCCAGGTAACACAGGCTGGCTTTGGATTCAGGTGACCTTTAAGCTTGGGTACAACAAAGTCAGTGCTCTTTGGTTTTCTTTTCTTATTGGTTCTATCCTTGCATTCTGAAGATTTTCCTAATGTCTCTAAAGCACTTACTAAGTGTGTTGATATTGGAGGGATTGTATCAATCCATATATCTGTCTAAAATTGTATAATAGGCTTTTATTTCACAATATGATTTTTTTCTCACAATATTTTTATAAACTTTCAAATGGTTTCTCTTTAAGCTTTAGTCTCTGACACCTCTCACAAGTTTGATAACATTCAAAGCATTAAATTACGATGTAAAACCAGCAGTGAATATTACCAGTTGAGATATCTAATGCGGTCAGTAGAGCAGTGTTCACTTGTGGGGCTAATTTATGTGGTTGGCAAAGGAACTCTAGACACTCATGCTCATCTCTGGATGTATTGTTATTTATCCATCAGTTCATTCAACAAACAGTTATTGAGCCCTCCTCTGTGAAACACGCTGCTAGGGATCCCTGCTCCTATGGATTGGACAGGGAAATAAGTGCCAGGTGACACAAGTAATTATTTGGCCCATTTGAGATGTGTGCTAGGAAGGAGAAAACTAGTGAGTTCTGATAATGTGTAATTGGAGGACTGAAGCCCAGCTGACTCTTCAGGGAAGCCATTTTCAGGAAGAAACCTTTGTGCTGGGACTGAAGGATCCCGAGAATAAGTTGTCTTGGCACGTTGAAGTAGAGGGTAGCAAACTCCAGCTGGAGGCCAAGATGGGCAGTAACAGGGCTAGTAAAAAACAAAACAAAACAACAAACAAACAAACAAAAAAACCACCACCAACAACACAAAACCACCAACAACTAGAAACACTACACACTTATTAGAACGGCCAAAATCCAGAACACTGACACCACCCAGTACTGAGAGGGACGTGGAGCGACAGGGACTCTCACTAACTGCTGGTGGAAATGCCAAATGGCACAGCCACTTTGGGGGGCAGGTTAGCAGTGTCCTGCAACACGAAACATGCTCTTACTATATAACTTATCCATCACACTCCTTGGAATTTACCCGAAAGAGTCTAAAACTTAGGTCTACACAAAAAAGCGCACATGGGTGTTTACAGAAGCTTTATTCATAATTGCTCAAACTGGGAAGCAACCAATATGCCCTTCAGTAAGTGAATGGAAAACTGTGAAATATCCAGACAATGGGATATTATTCAACACTAAAAAGAAATGAGCTATCAAGCCACGAGAAGACATGGAGGAACTTAAATGCGTATTACTAAGCTAAGTAGGCCAGTCAGAAAAGGCTGCATACTATATGATTCCAACTGTATGATGTTCTGAGAAAGGCGAAACCATGGAGACAGTGAAAATGATCAGTAGTGTCCAGGGTTTAGGAGAGGAGGGAGGGATGAACAGGCAGAGCACAGGAGATTTTTTTAGGGAAGGGAAACTACCCTGTGTGATACTGTAAAGGTAGATACATGTCATTATACATTTGTCTGAAACCATAGAATGGACAATCCCAAGACTGAACCCTAATGTAAACTATGGACTTTGGGTGATTATGTGTCAGTGTAGGTTCATCAGTTGTAACAATTGAACCCCTCTGGTGGGTGAGGCTGTACTTGTGTGGAATATATGGGAAATATCTGTACTTTCCCCTCAATTTTGCTGTGAACCTAAAACTACTCTAAAAAATAAAGTCTACTGAAACAAAACAAAACAAAAAACGAGGAGCAGTTCCGGTGGAGTAGGAGAGCTTAGAGCAAGTTATGATGCAGCAGGGAGGTGACCTGTGGGCTGGACACAGTCGCAGGGCCCCATGTAAATGCATACATGTGACACTTTCCTGTTTTTGTTTTCTATTTTGTACTTGACTTTTCCTTCTACCTCTCCTGAATAGGGTTTAAGATATAAACAGTTTATGAAGACATCATACAAGTAGTTGGTAATAAGAAACTCGAGGAAACAATGTGGATAATTTAGATAAGCATTTTTAACGACTAGACGTTTTATTCTTTTTTTCCCCCAAGTGCGAAGATAACATTTTGTTTAACAAGACCAGGAGTATTGCATAGGGAGACAGGACAGAGAAATTTAGAACAACAACATCACAAATACTAAAATGCATCATAAAAGATTGGCAATGCAAATCTTTTTGTTGCCAATGTTGATGTAAGCCCCAGGAACGCACTGAACAATACAAAGTAATAATTCTGTGATCCTCTGAAGCTTCTTTAGAAATCAATCTTTGCTTTAAATGGAAACACACTCTCTGAAGTTTCTAGTCCAATTTCATTTGGGAAAAGAAAGAATCTGCCTGTCACCGGAACCCTCCATCAGAGGCCCAGATGAGACTGTTGATGCCTGAAACCTTATTTCATGGTCATAGCAAACGACAGAGTTGAAAAGCCACTATATGTTTTCAAAGTATTTTGATGATGTGTGAAATACCAGTTAAGATTAAAACTTAAAAGGACAGGATACAAAACTGTATATACCATGTTTTGCCGAAAATAAGACCTAGCTGGACAATCAGCTCTAATGCGTCTTTTGGAGCAAAAATTAATATAAGACCGGTCTTATTTTACTATAAGACTGGGTCTTTATAATATCATATCATATATCATATCATATCATATCATATCATATCATATCATATATATAATACCGGGTCTCATTTTAATTTTTGATATATTAGCTATTTTGTTAGTATGTTAGCTATTTTGTAGTGTTTGTGGGCTGAGTTTCTCTAGGCTTTAGCGGTCTAGCCTGTGACTGCAAATGAGGGCTCATGAATGTCTGTGTCACACATTTTACTGTCCAGTGCCTCCATTTGCATAATTCAGTCTCACTGGCTGTGCCCAGGAGACTTTGAAGTTGTCTTATATGAACCTACAAAGAGTTTGGTTTCCTTTACTTCAGGTCCCTTTGTTGGTATCCAGGGCCTACAGAGTCCAGGGCACTTACTTTAGATTCAAGCTGGAGCTATACACATAAAATTCAAATTCACACAGAAAAAGAAATCACTAGAAGAAAATTAACCAACTATTTGCTCCATGTGGTGAGATTATAGATAACTTATTTTTGTATAATTTTTGCATTTTCCAGATTGTTTTCAATGAACCTGTTGTGTTTTTCAAGAAAAAGTAGATAAAGTAAGAGGAGAAAGAGAGAGACAAAAGGGAAAAGGGAGTAATGTGGAAAAAGAAAGACAAGGGAGAGAGAGGGAGAGAGACTGAGATTGAGAAGAAAAGGCAGAAAGCAAATTTCACCTATTGGATAAGGAAATGACTTTATGAATTGTGTTAAAAATGTGGCAAAGTCATAGGCTCTTTCCATATCGGAGGTTACTTTCTGCAGAACCGTATACTGAGTTGCTTGGAAACTCAGTGACTTGCTGGGAAGCTGGAAAACTAACGATTTCTCCTACTCTGAGGGATAAGCAAGTCGTCTTGCTCCTGTTGGTGTAACTTTCCTCTCTGTGAAACAAGGATGTGAGCTTAGGTCTAAGAAATTTCTTGCAGCTCGGTTATGTGATGCTGTAATTCTTGTCGCAGCATTTACTAAAGTCCCTTAGAAATGGTGTGTGGATGGCAGGCGCCTGATAATCCTACCTGTTCTAGGTTGAGTGGGAGTCTGGTTTGAGCAAACACAAAAGACAGTGCACGTGAGATGACTGGTGTCGTTTCCTGGAGGATTGCTGAAGATACGTTGGCCCAATAAGAGCAGGGGAAGCTTAGCACTGTGTAAAAGAAGAGAGAGGCGGGCACTAGAACATTGGGAGATTGGCCTGCCTGTGTGCGTCTGGACAGTCTCCTGTCTTTCCTGTTCAACTCATGAAAGATATGGCTAAATGAGTACAGATGGAGGATTCCCCAAGCTGCCTCTTATGAAGGAACATTTATTGTATATTAGTATTTCTTAATTCTAATAATCTCCATAATTTATCTTTGTTTTGCTAAGAAGCCTGGCAACAAATTGCCCAAAAAAAAAAAAAAAAAAAAAAATGAAAAGGATTTGAAGTCTACAATCTCTTGTAGTGTAAAAGACTGCCCTCCTAACCTTGATTCTTTGGTCACTGATGCTGTGTTTTCATGGAATAGAATCTCAGCCCATAGTTTGGAGTTATGGTTCTTTAGACCAAGTTTTTGCCAGAATTTTTCTTATCTTTAATATATTTGTTACTCTGATCCTTTATTTAGAAGGATTGTTGTAAGGGGTAGGCTTACTTAGTAGTGACTCATTCCTGCTTGAATTCAGGAGGAGTAACGTGAAGATGCTGAGGTGTTGCTATTGGGTGTGCAGACTTTTATGATAAAGTAATTGGAAAGTCAGGGTTTTAGAGTCCACAAAAGTCTGTCTGAAGTGATGCCTCTTTTAAAAATGCTTCACAGTACTATTTTCATCTCAAAGAGCTCTATTGTTGGCTCAATAATTTTTGCTACATCTCCTAAGAGCTTGAAGATGACAGTGAACAATGCAATTTTTAAAAACTTCATATTTGTAAATAATTTCACAGTCACAGAAAAGTTGCAAGAATAAGAACAGCACAAAGAACATCTATATATCTTTTACTCAGATTCACCTATTGCTAACATTTTACTGCATTTGCTTTATCACTGTGAGCACCAACCCCCCACCATATATAGTCACACATATGCACATATGATTTTTTGCTGAGCCATTTAGGAGTAAGTCCCCCTAAATACTTCTCTGTTATTTCCTAAGAATTGTGAGATCCTCTCACATACTAGAAATGATGTAGTTAACCAACTTCAGGAAATTCAACCTTAATACATTTTATATACCCTATCTTACACATTTCAGTTTTGTCATTTGATCTAATGATGTCTTTCTAGTATTTTTCCTCAGTACAGACTATAGCTTAGGATCATGTACCGCATTTAGTTATCATGTCTTTCAGGGTCTTTTAAACTGGGATATTTCAACAGCCTTTCATTGTCTTTTAGTATTGGCATTTTTAAAGAATACACTATATATATTTTTTAATAGAATCATTCCTCCCTTTGGGTTTGTCTGATGGTTTCTCTTACTTATATTCTGGTTGTGTATTCTTGGTTGGAGTCCTTCATGAGTGATGTCGTATCCTTGTCAGGATATCACTTCTTGAGGCACGTGATACCCATCTGCCCCTTAATGGTGATCTTAATTTTGGAACCCAGTCAAGATGTTCAATTCTCCACTGTATATCCACTACCTTTTTCCTTGTCATCAATAAGTAATCTGGGAGAGACCCTTTAAGGCAATCCAAATTTAATAAAAATTTCCCCCTAGATTGATATCCAATGATGGTGCTCGCCTGAACCAACGTTTAATATGATGGTTACAAAACGGTAATTGGCCAGCTCCAGCACTCCCACATTTTCCTGTCTGCACTGGCGTTTTACTGTAAGCAAGTAACTGCCACTCTCCCCCATTGGCTGATTTATCCTTTATTTATTAGACAAATGGGTCACAGATTCCAATTTTTCAATGGTTTGTAATTCATTATTGTCCTTAATGATTTTAGTGCTCAAATTATCACAGATTTGACTAGTGGGAGCCCCAGAGGGTTTGTTTCTGGGTCTTCTTACATGTCTTATCACTTGGTGAGTACTTCTTTACTTTTTGGCATGAGATGTTCTAGGTTTTTGTAATCCACATTGTCCATGTTCAGAAACCAGCCATTTCTCTGAGGAGCCCTGGTGTTTTTATGGTGGGAAATAGTATTAGAGATCAAGGTCTGGGTGCTAGGTGTGCTCATTGCTATCAGGATGTCTTTGCTTCTAGTTCCTAGTGGGCGGATCTAGGAAATACATGCTCATGTATACACATACTTAAATACACACACACACACACACACACACACACACAAGTATACATGTATATACGGAGATATACACATACACACATGTTTCAGAAATCATAACTTACACCAGTACAACCAAAGTTAATTATTCTCCATAGGGTTCTTTTTTGCTTTTCCTCATTCCATATTTTTATACCCCTTCTTCTACAGTGATAGCTCTACTTCTCAAAAATATCAATATATTTGCTCACTTGGTCATTTATATAATGCACCTCAAATAGTTTCAGAATTGTTTTGTCTACACTATTACAAAAAACAAACCTACAAAAATACACCAGGATTTGTTTTTGGTTATTTGTTTTCAGGTGTCCCTTTGGCACTCCATCTCTCCTGCTGCTGAGATATATGATCAAATACTGTGATCATATATTGTTTGCATTAATATTTTCTCTCCTACCCCTTAGGTGTGGTTGTTATTTATTTGAAATATTGGCACTTTCTTTCAGTTTGCTTTCAGCTTAAGGTTTTCTCTCCTGTCTCATTCTTATTGAATTTTATTTTATTTAAATATAAAGGACAGGTTCCCCAAAGTCAGAAGAATACAAGATATTCTTAGAGCAGTGTCTTTCCCTCCTGTATTCTTTCCACCTCATTCTTTCTGCCTTTATATGTAACAAAGTTGATTGTTGTAATAGACTGAATAATGATCTCCCAAAAGATATCCATATCCTAAGCCCTGGAAACTGTGACTGTGACCTTGTATGGCAAAAAAGGGGGTCTTCTCAGATGTAATTAAATTAAGGATCTGCAATGGGGAGATTATTCTGGCTTATCCGTGTGAGCACTAAATGCAGTCACAAGTGTTTCTATAAGAGAAGCAGGAGGAGATTTGATACATGTACAGAATAGAAGGTAATGTGACCACAGACACAGAGATTGGAGCAGCCACAAGCCAAAGAATCCTAGCAACAGCCACAAGCCAAGAGGTAAGGGACAGTTTCTTCCCAAGAAGAGCTGAGGGAAGCTGGCCCAGCTGGAAACTTAATTTCAGCTCAGGGAAACTAATTTTGGATTTCTGGCCTCCAGAACTGTTAGAGAACAAAGGTGTATTGTTTTAAGCCACCGAGTTTGTGGGTATTTGGTGCAGCAGCCATAGGAAACTAATACAGTTGTCTTCTGGTTTCTCTGCATTGAGAGGAGACGCTAAGTGCGTCTGAATTTTCTTCCTGTGCCCCAACCTTCCACTCATCTCCATGGGTGCTGATTGGACTTTCACTCTCTGAGAAACTTCCCAGATGTTAGATAGGCACACAAACACACATATAACATAGGGACTTCCTAAAAGTGTACAGAGTATGTGATGGTGCCAAGGATACGTCAGTTCTGCTTGGGAGCTGGGAAGTCGAGGGAGGGGAATTCAGGAAGAAATCCCAGAGGAGGTGGTTATCTTGCCAGGCATGATGTCTGCCTTCCTGCTGTACTGTCTACCTACACGCTCAGCCCAGGTTTCTTTTCTTGACCTGCCCTTGCATGGCCCCATCCCCTTTCCCTCCTGTAACCACAGCTGGGATTTGATGTACACTTTCCCCGTAGGCTGCCCACACATGGCCTGGCCCCTCGGACCTCCTTCTTGCTGAGCTGTCTCAGTGGTGACCTCTCTCCTGTGTTTGAGAGGCTCCTGAGCAGCTCAAATCCTGCTTCTGCTCTGAACTCAGGTGGTATCTGCACCGCAGTCACCTGGGCTTCAGGAGGGAAATTTGACTTTGACTTCCTGTGAGGCATTCTTTTCTCTTAGAAATACAGCTGTGGGCAGTTTGCCACCTCTCAGCTCCCATAACTCTGATCTTTTTCCTGTGATTAGTATGTTTTCAGAAAAGGTTGTGAGGTAGGTTTTTCTATTTCTGTGTTCTAGGAGAGAAGGATGGGATAGAGAGAGTGGAAAGGAAGTGCTCTTGGAGGCCTTCTTGTGTTTATTGAGGGGTAATGACAAACCCTGTCATCTCATGGTTCTCATGACATACCTGTGAACTTTATGTAACTTGGGGGGAAAAAGGAGAAAGGGAGCAACAAGCTCAGGTCTCAGAAAATGATCTGCATGCTGCTTTGCCCTCTCCTGGTCGTCCCTTTCTCAGCAAATGGCAGTTATTTTCTTCAGATGCTCAGACCAAAAACCTTAGTCATTCTTGACATTTATTACACCCCATATACAACCTATCAGCAAATCCTGTTGGCCTTGTCTTGAAATTATGTCTGGCATTTAATCACCACTCACCATTTCCACCATTATTACCGGGGCCAGGAAGCCTGATCTCTTGCCTGGATTGCGTGTTAGCCTCCTGACTGGTCTCCTGGCTTCTAACTTTGCATCTTTAAAGTCTGTTCTTAAGACAGTAGCCAGAGGGATCCTTGTGAAAAGATAAATTGTTCTGTCACTCCTCTGCTTGAAACCCTGCAATGGTTCCATTTGGCTTGGTGTACAAGACAATTTTCTTGGGGCCGCCAGGATCTGGTCCCATCCTATTGCCTAGTCCCACTCCCTGCTGTTCCTTGAATTCACGAAGTGCGTTGTTGCTTTAAAGCCTTTGCCATTCCATTGTCTGTAACATTCTTCTTTCAGTTATTTTTATGTTTATGTCTCATCTCAAAGCTCCATGGATTCAAATATCAACTTGACAATAAAATCTTTCTTGGTTACTTTTTACAAAACATCAACATCCCTCCCTAGCATCCCCATCCCTCTTTCACCACTTTTTTTATTTCCAGAACATTTATCAGCATCTGGCATACTACTTATTTATTTTTTATTATCTGTCTCCCTGTTAAATATAAACTCCGTTAGAATGCCTTGTTTGTTTTAGTGCTATATCCTCAGCACTTGAAAGAATGCCTGGCATGTTTTTAGTACTCAAATAATGGAGTAAACAACTCCATGAAAATGACTGAGTTAGGGACCTAGAAAACTAAATTCTAGTATGAGAAATTTAGCTAAGGACTAAGGGAGAGCATTTTCTTTTAATGGAATATGTTCAATACATAGAAATATGCTAAGAAATACCAAGAAATCTCTTCAAGTCTTTAAAAGGATGCATGGTTGTCTTTAAAGTTATATGATGTACTTTTTGAAAGCACCCTAACATAAAATTTTAATTCTAGAAGTTTTAGCAGGTTTTCCTCATAAATTCGAAATACTTAGGTGATGACAAGTCCAGACTAGGAGGTTAGAGACTAAAATATCCATACTTAAGTCCCTTTAAGTAGCAGTTCCATTTTTCATAATGAATCTGGAGGGGACAAGATTGATGGCAAAATGGTCAGCGCTAGAAGTGGTGATGTGCACGTCACTTCTGCGGTAGCTAAATGCTGAATGAAGGGCAGCTTGCATGGAAATCGGGTTCCTCTAATTTCTTGATTTCCACAGTTTGTACATAGTTCCACATCACAGATGTCTGGAAATTGGAGATTAATCTGAACACAGGTCAACAATTCTAAATATGTGTACTTAAACTGATTATTTGTACATAGGCCCTATTGAAATGGTAGAGTCCAGAGTGACTTGCTGTATTCAAAGAGCTCTCTATATTTTTTAATTTAACTTTTAATGTGGAAAATTTTGAACATACAATTAGAGAGACTATAATAATGAGCCCCATGAACTCGTCATGAAGCTTCAGCAATTTCCACGTTGCCATTGTCAGAACCTACTTAAGACATCTACACTTCACACTGAGTATGACTTAGCATTTCTATGTGAATACTAGATAATTACATCCTGACAAAACAAAGACACCACTGCCAGATTGAAAAGTCAACTGCATAAGAAAATATTACCTCACTCATTGTGACACATTTGTTGTCTTTAAAAACAATTTTACTAGTTATAAATGATGTATCAGGCATAGGTTCACATCCAAAGAACCTTGATGGCTTGTTTTCAAGTTCAAGAAGAGGGGATGGAAAGTGAATCCTTAGATGAATTAGATACAGAGGAGAGACTAAGGAATCTTTTTTTAAAAAGGCATTGTAATTTTATGTAATGAATGTGTAAAGTACGACCATGTCAATGGAGAAATGTGGGGTTTTAAATGAGAAATAGGGAATTCAGAGGATTTAAGAAGTTGTCCTGGAAGGTTGTGGGCCAGAACACACTTTGCATATAACTCCTAGCTGCGGGTTGAACAGATGCTATAGTGTTTAAGTTGGTCATAAAATTATTTCAGTATGCTTCTTTACACAGCTGGTTCTAGGTGTGGGCCTGATGGAGTCAGAGAATAGCCATAAATCGAAGGTTAGAGATGGTGTGGTTGCCTTTAGAGACGTGTATTTTATGAACAGATCTTGGAGCAATTGGCTTTTGTCCGTATTTGGTTTGCTTTACTTAGCATTTTTAGAGGCGGGCAATCTTATGGCGGTGTAGTAATTTGTGAAGCATTTATAGAACTTGTTCACTCTTAACTAAGGCCAGGTTGTTGAATAGCTTTTCAACATTTCCAGACTTAGACAGTCAAAGAATAATTTATTATTCTATAACAATCAGCCAAGTGTTAAGGGTTTGTCAGTATTGTAAGTTGGCATAAAAACAGAGCTATTTTCAGATAACCAAAGGATATTCATTTTATTAAGTCCTAATAGTTGGCACAGAAAGTATACTTTGTTATAACATTCAAATATTGTTTATATGATTAGGTAAGGATTTTTTTATAACTGAAAAATTCAAGGCAGAAGGGGGAAACGTTTATCATAAAATATTCACATTTGACTATCTTTTTCGTATAAAAGAAAGATTTTTTATATAAAAGAAACTATGTACAAAGACACAATTCATTGGTTTTAATGAGAGCACAGGAAGTGTGAAGATGGGATATATATTAACAAAGGCTGAAATGTTAATTAAGCAGTAGAAGTGATATCTCAGTAAGATTTTTAAGCCACCTAACTACATAAAGAAGTTTTATTATTGCAAGAAATTTCTCAGAATTATAATAGTAAGAGTTTTAATGGAACAAAAATCCAGGGATTTTCTAGTGGGGCTTGAAAGTTAATGATGAGATTCATAATCTTTCCAACAACAAAGTTCTTTAATTTTGGGAATGTAGACTTATCGACTGCTTGTCGGCATATGGTATTGTTGGAAACTTACTGGGCTGGAGTGAGCATATCTTGGTTCTAGCCCCTCTTGTATAATTTATTGTGGGAACTTTTTTGTGTGATTTAATGATATATGATCTAAAGATGTTTAAAATTCTGCATAGTTTCTAAGAAAATTAGAGCTCTCCTAACAGGTTATTTTCTACTACAATCCTCAGTGCTTTCCTTCCCCCACATCTCTCATTTTTGTGTCATACCCTCTGACTGTCACTACTTAGGGCCTTAATGAAAGGTTTGGGGAGCTAGAAAATTATTTTTTGCTGGGGGATCCAGAATGTCCAAATTCTGCTTTCTAAACACTCCTCCTTTCTGTGAATTTCCTTAAGGGAAAATTATGAAGACAAAATGAATACTTTTAAAAAAAGTATCAAAGAGGCTTATCTCCCAAACTCTAATGTAGTGCCCTTAGGTTTCCTGAACGTGGCCTAGATGTGAGGTCTTTTCCTCCCTTAACACCCAGATCTTAAATCAAGCTCCAATTGAGTGCCTGAAGATGAAGAAATGAAAGTGTCTAAGTGTTCCTGATAAAAAGAGCAGAGAAAGAAAGCAAAGTGATTTGTTTTTGCTCATTGTTGAATTTGGCATCAACTCAGTTTAAAGAGTCAGGGTGACTTTTGAACAAATAATGACCCTGCCCACAAGTAAATACACTCTGATCAGTATTCTGAAATCTAACCCCATCGAATTAGAGTTCCTTTCTCCTGGGAAAGGTGGTAGTAGTCCAGATATCTTTGAACCCCTTACCACTAATCCTGCATAAATCCTGTGGAGAGTATAACTTAAATATAATTAGTGGCCTGTGTGCTTCTGGTATGACTGAGTAAGCCTGTACTAGACCAACTCTCCCACAGATAACAACTATAAACTCTGGAAAAAAATACAAAGATCAACCACATGAAGGCACTGGAGAACAAACAAAGCAGGCAGTTTCTGAAAGGAAGTTAGCATTTAGGCAAATGGAATTATATAAGAGAGTTTCTGAATTTTATGGATTGTAGATGGAGGGCAGACTCCAATTGCTGTTGTATGAGGTGACTAAAAGTCTTAAAGGAACCTTGAGGTTCTGTCACCTAAAAGATAGATTTCAGGGCAACCAAAGCCACTGGAATGTGAGGGTGGAATTGCAGAAAGGAGAGAACCGGAGAAGGAAGAAACAAATTCTGTGAATAAACTTAGCCCAAACCTCTCTGATTCACACATGTGCCTGGTAAACAGTGGGCAGCCCATTTAAAGGTTAACACATTGAATGAGTTTGGAGCTGTTTCTCAAGACAATGCATTTACAGTTTTACTCCAACCAAGTTACTTGACTTCTAAACCAAAAAAAAACCAAAATTCATCAGGGGACTATAACAGAACTCAGTCTTCACAACTGAACATTCACAATTAAAAAGTCTCTCTTTAATCATTTCTATCTGTCTAATCATTTCAAGTCAGCTTATAATTAAAGCTCTTGTCAGAAACCAAGAAAATGTGTACTATTCTCAAAATAAAAAATAATCAATGGACACTGTTTCTGATGCTAAAAATAGCAAACAAGAATTGTAAAGTAGCTCTTATAGCTATGCTCAGTGACATAATAGAAAATATGCTTGAAATGATTAAAGAGATAGAAATTCTCAGCCGAGAAATAAAAAATGTTTACAACAAATGGAATTTCCAAAACTAAAACTGAATAAAAAAATTCATTGAATGGATTTAACAACAGAATGGAGTTAGCAAAAGAAAGAGTTGGTGAATTTGAAAATAAATTAGCAAAAAGATTGATAGAACTTAATTGCTCACAGAATTTACTATAATCTTATATCTTCATCTCCTAGCCATGACTTAAAAATATTTGCAGAACTAATATTAGCTCCACTGCCTTAAGCATAAAATATGCGCTGACATTCATTTGTCAAGAGAACAATAGGGATTCAAAAGAAACTTAGTGCAGTTAACTAATCAACTAGAGGTTGATGTCTATTTCTCCTTACAGTAACATAATTTGAGTCCTTTTAGGATTTTAATGATTAACTGCTTTAATTAGCATAGATGGTTATAAAATCAAAGCAGTTTTCAATTAAAGCCCCTATAGCTCTTGCGGTGTTTTACAGTAATGAATCCCAGGTAATAACAATAGCTGAACTTTACTGAGCACTTACGTGCCAGGCACAGTGCTTGGAATTTACATCATGTAGTCCTCAAAGCAATCCTAAGAAGTAGATATCATTTTTATGCTATTTTTAGAGATGAAGAAACAGAGGCTTTTAATGCTGCCTTACATATATTGTCACATAGCTAATAAATAGGGACGTCAGGAATTAAACTTAGGTTTTGACACCAAAGACCATGTACTTCACCCTTACATTCTACTGCCTCCCAGGTCTTATTTTGTAATCAGAGCAGTCAAAGAAGCAAAAATGAGACTGAAATCTTTGATACACATGAATTAAAGCTGTGTGTCTTTAATTACAAATTATTCTAACCTTTGTCAGTTATTTAAATTTAATCTCCACCAGTACCTTCCAAAAGATAAACATTTAATACAGTGTAGCTAATGACTATAAAAAGTACTTGTCTTCATAATGTTTATTCAATTATTTTTTAGTGTGAACTCTGTTCATAATAAACAGAAATTCTTGAACACTTTATCTTCTCCAGGTTATCTACTACAATACTTCTTATGATTTAAGGGCTACAAAATACATTAAGTATGATGATTAATTCACAGTGTATTTTGAAAATACCAAGTAACTAATAAGGATTTCATGTGCTAGTATATTTTAATTAAACATAGCTAACATATGTGCTCTTGTGAAAAGAACTCTGAGATTGGTTTATTCATTTAAAAATATTGTAATTTTCTGTTAAAATAATCCATGGTATCTTTTAAAAAGTCAATAGTCATCAAAATGTAATAAATATCAGTAGTATTCTATTCCTTTTCTTCCCACCTTTCACCCTACTTTCTAAAAGTCAACCCCCTGAACTATTTTCTTAACTTTGCCCTGGCATTTATCTATTTTTCTGAATAATATGGATATTTTGCTATTTCTTAAATTCACTGAAAACATTGTCTATAGAACTTATCCCATCAGTGAAGAAGGGCTATTTGTGTGTGGTTCTTTGTGGTGAGAGAATAAATTTCTAAAAAGACTTAATACCAAGTGTTGGGAAGAGTGTGGAGGAACAAACTCTCATGCTCTGCTGCTGGGAATGTAAAATGATACAACTGCTTTGAGAAAGAATTTGGCAGTTTCTTAAAAGGTTAAATGTTTGCCTATCCTGTGATCCAGCCAATCCAAGCCTAGATATTTACCAAAGAGACATATCTTGTACATGTATTTGTATCTTGTGCAAGAGAAAAGATTTGTACCTGAATGCTCATAGCAGCTTTATTTGTAACAGCCCCCAACTGGAAACAGCCAAAATGTTCATTAACAGGTGACTAGATCCAAGCTGTGGTATAGCCACACAAAGAAATACTATTCAGCAATAGAAAGAAAGGAACTACTGGTGCATATTTTAACATGGTTGACTCTCAAAGTATTCGTGTTGAATGAAAAGATCTAGAAAAAAAAAAAAGAGAATGAAGTTTAGAATGAAGTTTAGGATTCCATTTTCGTAGAATTCTAGGAAATGCAAACTAATTTTTACTTGGCGGAAAACAAATCATTGGTTGCCTGGGGAATAGGAGGGAGGAATTACTAAGGGACATGAGAAAATTTGGGGGGATGATGGATATGTCTATTATCTTGATTGTGGATTCATTTCATGGGTGTATACATGTCAAAACTTATCAAATTGTACACTTTAAATACGTGCAATTTTTCATACATTAGTTGTACCTCAAAACTATCAAAAATAATTGCAAAAGTTGTAAATCTATTTCTAATTGCATGCAACCTGAAGAATCTGCACAAGCTGTGTCCATCCTTAATTACTAATTTTCACTTTTCCCAAACCATTTTTATCTCAATCATTATCACACTTTCTAAATTGTATTCAAATGCAAGCTAACATTTGATTAACTTATTGAGTCCTTACTATGTCAAGCATCATGCTTAGCTGTTTTCAGTTACATTATTCATACGTGTGTACATTTAACTTAGCCCTACTCTTTTTTTCCCCCCTTCTTCTGTCTCACCCCACTCCAGTTCAAGCTGTTGTTTCTCAGTCTAGCTGTGCCAGATGCTCACGCTGGCCGCTGGCCGCCACTGGCCTGGCCCCATCCCCTACCTTTTTAATGCTGTGGTAACACTGGACCATTAACTGTCCCATACATGTCCTTGATTCCTGCCTCCTGATCAATGCTCAAGTTCTCTCTGCATAGAAATTCCTCTGCATCCTAATTTCTGGTCTTTATTATTAGCATTTTATTAAAAACCTAGCAGACATCTTTACTTCTCTGAGAAGCATAATCATATCACTCTGATAATTAATCTCTTCTTTCCCTATTTAGCACAGTCTGCCTGGTATTAGTGTCTTTTATGTGTATAGGGAAGTTCTCTCTCCTATTAAGCAATAAATACAGGAGAGAAGGACTGTTTCTCATTACTCTTCATATTTCCAACCATTCTTTGCACATGAGTGACATTAAACACGTTTGAATTGAATTTCTACTTCTAATGGACTTCTTATAGTGTCTCTCTACTGCATTCCACCCATAAGGATCCCCCAACTTTCTAATATTTTGTCTCATGGAACTTATAGTGAAAAGAAAATTTTAAAATGCTGGGATATAATTTTGGGGGGTTAGTTTCTTTATTTTACCTTCTGCTTTCTCCAATTTTTTTTTTAACCCTGAATATGTGAGAACAATTTTCAGTTTTCAAAGAACCACAAGGCATAAAACGCATTTGTGACATGTAAAATATTGTTTCAACAATTCTCTGTGGCAGCAGAAACTCACCTGTCTCCAGATGATGCTTTTGTTTGCTGCTGTTATGTTCTCTGCAATGTTGCTCTCACATCAGGATGCCCTCAGTGCAATTCTTCTCAAAATCAAGGAATTGCCAGGCTGTCCTTCCAACTTTTATTCTACAAGGAGTTTCTTTCAAACTCATTTCCCCCCTGCACCTTTGGCTAGATTTGCTGTTCAAACAAGATAATAGATTATGAGGAGAAGTAGGGACCTCACAGGTTGTAGGAGATAAATAAATGTTTATATCATGAATTAATGAATAAGTGGTTTTTATGGGCAGAAAACTATTCTAGAGAAATTTTGCTCACTGTTCAGAATGTCAAGGTGAGAAATCAAACCAAATCCAAGTCAAATTATGTTTTGGAATATGTTTTTAGTTAAGATCCATAATCAGAGAGCTGTTTTCAAGGATTCCAACAAAAGCCGTCTTCTTGCAGTGTCCATAGTGGAGCAGTGCTAATTTCCTGGGTGAATGTTCTATTTGTGTTGAGTAGAGAATTAGGTCAAAAAAGAAAAGGAATCTCTAGCCTCCTGTTTCCCAAACTCTAGACACACATACCTAACTTCCTACTTATATGTCCACTTAGACGTCTAAAAGACTTGTCAAGCTTTATGTGTTCAAAACTGAACTCCTAATATTTTCCCCACAAACCTGTTCCACCCATGATTTTCCCGTCTCCGTTCTCCGTTGATGACAGCTTCATCCTTCCAGTTCCTCAGGCCACTAGACTTGGAGTCATCCTTGAGTCCTTTTATCTCTCATACCCTTATCCCCTCCATATTATTACTGACATGTAACCTCTCATAATATCTTGCCTGGATGATGGCACTTGCCTTCTAATGGGTCTTCCTGCTTGTCTCCCTTAGCTCCCTATAGTCTACTCTCTTTACTGCAGACAGCATAACCTTTCTGCCCCCCCACTTTCTCCACTTTTAGTCAACATAGTACTGGAAGTTCTAGCCACTGCAATCAGAAAAGAAAAAGAAACAAAAGGCATCCAAATTGGAAAGGAGGAAGTACAATTGTCATTATTTGCAGATGACATGACTATACACAGAGAGTCCCAAAGATTCCACCAAAAAACTATTAGAACTGACAAGTGAATTCAGTAAAGTAGCAGGATACAAAATCAATACTCAGAAATCAGTTGATTTGTATACACCAATAACAAACTATCAGAAAGAGACATTAAGGAAACAGTCCCATTTACAATCTTTTAAATGCATACACCGTATCAGAGCACCCCCTGTTCAAAACCCTGCATTAGCTCCCCATCTCACTCAAATAAGAGCTAAAGACCTCTCCATGGCTCACAGTTCTTTCATGGTCTCACCTGCCCCCAGCACTCCCTCTGACCTCCTCTCCTTCACCCACTCCAGTCTCTCTGCCCCAGACTTTCTTTGCTTTCTGCCAATATACCTGACCTGTCCTACCTTAGGGCCATGCTCCAGTTATTTTCTCTGCTTATAATATTCCTTTTCCCAGATACATGCTTGGCTAATTTTTTTACCTATTTTAAGTGTCATCCTCACACTCCCAATCACCCTTCTCTTACTCTACTCTTTTTCTCCTTAGCCTTCACCTAAATTTATTTTTTATTGTCTGTTTTCCTCACTAGAACATAAGAATGACAAATCGGCGATCTTTGTTTCATTAATGGATATACCCAAAGTTTCTAGAGCAATGTGAGTCACATAGGGGGTGCACAACAACTATTTGTTGAATTGGGAGCATTGTCTCAGACAAAAATACAGAGTATAAAAAGTTAGTATCTGTCCATCTTTTCCGAGGATAGCACAAAAACAGTGTAGCTAAATCAGCATAAGGGAATTAAGTTAGATCTAATCAGTGTTCCAAATAACAGAATAAATCTAATAAATATAATGCCAGAATATGGAAATAACAGGCAAAAGGTAATTAGGCAAAGTTCAGTTATTCATGTTTCACTTGGCAAAACTCAAGGTTTTGCCAGATATTTCAGAAGTCCAGACTTACCACGTTATAGGGTCTCTTCATCTCAATTTCCTTCCTCCTAAGGTGTCATAAACTTGAGCCTTTCAAGACAACCATCTCCATGCAGAACAGGAAGGTAAGGTCTGTCCTACAATTTACCATTGTTTTTACTTACCATCACTTTATGGAGTAACTTTCCAGAACAGAGACTTGTTTTTATTGATCTTTCCTTGGTTTTCGACTCTGTTAATGGAAAAAAATTATGGGATATGCTGAATACATTAATTGCAGCCCTCAGTTTACCATCATATGTGGAATTTGTTTCTTTTTTTTTATATGTTTGATCAAATTTTTTATTCTTTTTTTTTTTTAATTTCTTGGGGTGACAATTGTTAGTAAAATTACATAGATTTCAGGTGTACAATTCTGTATTACATCATCTATAAATCCCATTGTGTGTTCACCACCCAGAGTCAGTTCTCCTTCCATCACCATATATTTGATCCCCCTTACCCTCATCTCCCACCTCCCACCCCCCTTACCCTCTGGTAACCACTATACTATTGTCTGTGTCTATGAGTTTCTGTTTCACATTTGTTTGTCTTGTTCTTTTGTTGTTTTTGGTTTATACACCACATATCAGTGAAATCACATAGTTCTCTGCTTTTTCTGTCTGACTTATTTCGCTCAGCATTACACTCTCAAGATCCATCCATGTTGTCACAAATGTTCCTATAGCATCTTTTCTTACCGCCGAATAGTAAGTATTCCATTGTGTATATATACCACAACTTCTTTATCCATTCATCTATTGAAGGTGGAATTTGTTTCTTAATTTCACTGCAAGGGTTTGGAAAGGTGGGAAAATGTGTCAGTGGATGTGCATTGAAGGACCATTAAGAAAATACCAATTTAAGGACGTGGCGCTACTTTTAGCATGCCACACTGCACTTAATTTCAAAGAAAGACGATTTTGTCTCTATTCATTTTATTTTATTTATTTATTATTTTCAGGTGTACAAAACAATGTAATAGTTAGACATTTCACCCCCCAGAAAGTGATAACCTCCTTCCCCCAATCTATTGCCCCCTAACATTGTCTATATCTGTTACACTTCCTTTGACTCTGTTCCCTATGCTATACTCCATATCCCATGACTATGAATATTAAATTATAGTAGACATACAATATTACTCAACTTCAGCTTCAGGTGTATAGTGCAGTGGTTAAGCATCTACACCGTCCATGAAGTAGTCTCCCTAATAAGCCATGTACCCATCTGACCCTACAAAATCTTTACATTATTGATTATATTCCCCAAACTGTCTTTCATATTCCCATGGCAATATTGTAGTTACCAATTTATGCTGCCTAATTCCTTCCCCTCCTCCCTCATCCCCACTCCCCCTCTCTTCTAGCAACCATCAGTTTTCCTCTATATCTCTGAGACTATTTTTGTTTATTTTGCTCATTTATGCAGATCTTTAGATTCCACATATAAGTGAGATCATATAGTATGTCTTTCTCCGACTGACTTAAGTCACTTAGCATACTGTTCTCTAGGTCCATCCATATCATTGCAAATTCCATTCATTTTTATCTTTGCTATTCTGTATGGGCAGTGTTACCAGGAGAATCACAGTCTGCAGTGGCTCATTCATGTTACTTGTTGGAAGTGGAATAGAGCAGACTTTGTGTGTTTCTGATCCTTACATAATAAATATCCTATCAGAATCATTAAAATGCCAGCATCATCTTCCATCTCATGCAGTGGGTCTATAACATCTAACAAACAAAAGGGCTTCCTCTGTGTTGGAATTCTGTTATTTAATAATGTTGCAAATCTCAGAATATTTTGTCAAATCTTCAATGGTTTATGTGCTGCATTTTAATTGTTGACCGAGTTAACAAATGACCTCAAAGTAGAAAGCAAATATTTGTTCTGTATTTCCCAAAGCTTTGTTATTAGGCATACCTCAGATAAAATATCCCATGAATATATAATTTAGAAATTACTCAGTTATGTTAAATCCATTAATTTGTTGTAAAATCATAGCCTCTTTGGGGCCCAGTGAATCTTCAAAAGATAGACTATAGATGGAAAATATCCTTCTTTTATTTGATCAGAGAACCATCCTTAAAAAAAAATAATTGGCATCGTAATAATAGTGCTAAAAATAGACATCGTTTTTACTATGAATGCTATCTCCCTCTGAAAAAATAAGGAATGACAAAATGCATTTCCAAGAAAAAAACTTAAATAATTTTATGATCTTAAGATGTTTAGAATTCATGTGTATCTCATATTACATCATCTCTTTTTAATGAGTATTATTCTGAGGAAAATCTATATTTTAAAATATAATTTAATGATCTCAATATTAATATAGATAATAACTGTGTTATTATGTGGTGGTAAGAAGAAAGTGTATGCCCGAAAAAGTGTATGGGCGAACTATTGGTAACACATACATATTAAAGGAAAATTTCAAGTGACTAGTGTATCTTGGACAATAGTTTATTAGATGATTGATTCAAGACACTCATGCCTTATATTTCTTATTGAAAGAAAAAAAACACATGGCTGTGAAAGATGATAGGGACGACATAAAAATGGCAGCGTGAGGTGAGCCTCTTGAAATCTTCCCTGGAATTTACAACAAATTGAAAAACTATAACTCCACAAAGGACTTCCTGTGCAGCAGACAGGCAAGACTCAGAGGCTCACTACTGAAATCACCTAAAGGTGGGCAAATTGCGTGAGTAGGGGAGGAGGGAAAGGAGAAGTGTGGAGACAGGGCTGTGCAGGCGCAGGACGCAGACCTAGCTCAGTGCTCTGAGCTCACTGCATCCTGAAACTACTGCAGCTGTGGGAAAGGGAAGGAACTCGGACTGCTAGGGCTCTGCTTATGGCCCACAGGGCTGAGGGGACAGCATATAACACGGCGGAACCCAACGCTCACAGCAGAGACCTTAAAGCAAAGACTGAGGGAAGAAGGCTGAAAATGGTGGTTTAAGCCCTCACTGCCAAGCAGAGAAAGGAAGCCTTAGGCAATGAGACTAGCCGCCCACTCCCTACCCTCCCAAAGCTCGCCTTGCCCCCACCTGCCCAGTGCTAGAACTGGAACATTAGCAGTACCAGATCAAAAGAACAGAAAATTTACAGTGCTGAGAACTGTGGTTCACAGACACAGACTCACAGCACAACTAGTGCCGGCAAAGGGGAGGGAGCCC
Source organism: Rhinolophus sinicus (assembly GCF_057876585.1). Taxonomy (NCBI): domain Eukaryota; kingdom Metazoa; phylum Chordata; class Mammalia; order Chiroptera; family Rhinolophidae; genus Rhinolophus; species Rhinolophus sinicus. The sequence goes on from NC_142502.1 coordinate 63,817,935, forward strand.
TGGAAGCAGGACTGGCTGTGGTGGTGGTCACCAACATTGCTGTGGGCCACCTCTCCCCACCCACCCTACCAGTGTCCTTACCTATCTGGGCAGATCCCTGCAGGAGTAAACAGAGCTGCTGAAACACACGGGCTCTGAATCTGGTGTAGGGAGAGCTTTGGAATTTCAAAAGCTTTCTGCATGCCCACAGAGGTGGTACCGTATAACCAAGGCGCACTGTTCATAGAGAAAAGCCCGCATTTAAGGGAATCCCTCCATTGTGTGAGAAGCCGGGACAGTGCAGAGAAAACAAAAAAGTACAGTGTGAGAGAGAATAAAAGGCTGTAGTCAGAGAAACTAAAACATTCTACCAACACCTACTAGAAAACAAAAGAAAGACCTCTCTTTCTATCAACCTGTTGCAGACCTACTCCTGTAGATATCGAGGAAGAGAAATAAATAATTAATTGCCATGAATAACCAAGGCAACAAGACACCTGAGAAAGAAAATGAAAAGTCTCCAGAAAATGAACTTAAAGATATGGAAATATTGACTTAAATGACAGAGAATTCAAGATTGCAGTTCTGAAAATAATCAATGAGATGTAAGGAAACACAGACAGGCAGTTTAATGAACTCAGAAACACAATCAAGAACAAAATTAACATTTCACCAAAGAGATTGAAATTTTGAAAAAGAACCAAATAGAATTTCTAGAAGTAAGAACTCAATAAAAAAAATGAAGACTGAAATAGCCAGCTTAGGTAGTAGAGTTGACCAGATGGAGGAAAGAATCAGTGACATCAAGGATAGAAATCTGGAAATGATATGGATGAAAAAAGAAAGACTTGAAACTTAAATGAAAGAACTCTACAAGAACTTTCTGACTCCACCAGAAAGAGCAATAAAAGACTAAAGGGCATACCAGAATGAGAAGAAAGAAGAAAAGGGAACAGAGAGTATATTCAAACAAATAGTCAATGAGAACATCCCAAACCTGTGGAAAGAACTGGATCCTCGAATCCAAGAAGCAAATAGAACACCTAATTACCTCAACCCCAACAGGCCTTCTCCAAGGCACATTGTATTGAAGCTGTCAAAAATCAATGACAAAGAAAGAATCCTCAAGGCAGCCAGAGAAAAGAAGACAGTAACCTACAGTGGAAAATCCATTAGAATACCATCGGATTTTTCAGCAGAAACTCTACAAGCCAGTAGGGAGTGGAACCAAATATTCAAACTATTGACAGAGAGAAATTATGAGTCAAGAATAATATATCCAGCAAAAATATCCTTTAGATATGAAGGAGGAATCAATAGTTTAGTGGTTACCAAAGGGTAAGGAGGGTGGGGGATGGGAGATGAGGGTAAGGGGGATCAAATATATGGTGATGGAAGGAGAACTGACTCTGGGTGGTGAACACACAATGGGATTTATAGATGATGTAATACAGAATTGTACACCTGAAATCTATGTAATTTTACTAACAATTGTCACCCCAAGAAATTTAAAAAATAAATTAAAAAAGAGTTTTCCAGACATACAGAAGCTGAGGGAATTTTCTAACATATGACCCGCACTACAAGAAATACTGAAGGAGGCTATTCAACCAGCATCAATAGGGACAATTTGTGGCAACCAAAACATAAAAGGGGGAGAATAAAGGCCTGAGCTGGAACACGGGAATGGAGAAAGTAAGCGTGCTGAAGAAAATAAAATACTCTAAATATCAAACTTTCTTTTACATAAATTTAACGGTAACCTCTCAAAAAAAATCCAGAACTGAAATATACAGCATAATAACAGAAGAAACAGAGGGAAAAATCAGAGAACACCACCACACAGAAATAATAGACAACAACAAAAAGGCAAAGAAACAACAGAGACACAGCCTTACCAGAAAACTAAAGATAGAATGATAGGAAATCCTCACATATCAATAAACAACCTAAATGTAAATGGACTGAACTCATCAATAAAAAGGCACAGAGTAGCAGATTGGATCAAAAAATGAAATCGAAACCATATGCTGCCTCCAAGAGACACATCTCAGCTACAAGGACAAACATAGACGCAAAGTGAAAGGGTGGAAATTGACACTCCAAGCAAATGGTATCCAGAGAATATCAGGTGTAGCCATGTGATATCAGATGAAACAAGAGACAAAGATGGACATTTCATAATGATATAGGGGACTATAAAACAAGACGATATAACAGTCATCAATATTTATGCCCCTGATCAGGGATCACCAAAATATACCAAGCAACTACTAACAGAACTAAAGGGAGAAATTGACCAAAACAATATCGTAGGGGACCTAAATATAGCATTGACTGCTATGAATAGATCATCCAAACAGAAAATAAATAGATAGCAGCCCTAAATGACACATTAGATGAAATGGACATAATTGACATTTATAGACCACTTCATCCTAAAACATCAGACTATACATTTTTTTCTAGTGTACATGGAACATTCTCAAGGATAGGCCATATATTGGGACATAAAACTAGCCTCAGCAAATTTAAGAAGACTGAAATCACACCAAGCATATTCTCTGATCACAAGGCTTTGAAATTAGATATCAACTGCAAAAAGAAGGCAGGGAAAACCACAAATACATGGAGATTAAACACCATACTTTTAAAGAACGACTGGGTCAAAGAAGAAATAAGAGGAGAGATCAAAAGATACATAAACAAATGAGAATGAAAATACATCCTACCAAAATTTTGGGGATGCAGCACAAGCAATTTTAAGAGGGACATTTATATCACTACAAGCTTATTTCAAGAAACAAGAAAAATCCCCAATAAATAACCTCACATTACACATTAAAGAACTAGAAAAAAAGAACAAATGAAACCCAAGGTCAGCAGAAGAAAAGAAATAATAAAAATCAGAGCAGAACTAAATGAAATAGAGAACAAAAAGGCAATAGAACAAATTAATGTGACATAGAGCTGATTCTTTGAAAAGATTAATAAAATTGACAAACCCTTGGCTAGAATCACTGATAAAGAGAGAAAAGACACTAATAAATAAAATCAGAAATGAAAGAGTGGAAGTTATCACAGATGCCACACAAATACAAAAGATCTTCCAAAAATACTATGAAGGACTATATGCCACCAAATTCAATAATCTAGAAGAAATGGACAAGTTCTTAGAACATATAGCCTTCCTAGGCGGAATCATGAAAATTGGAAAATCTAAATACACGGATCACCAGTAAGGAAATTGAATAAGTCTCCCAAAACCTTTCCAAAAGCAAAAGTCCGGGACCAGATGGCTTCACTAGTGAATTCTATCAATCCTTCAAAGAGGATCTAATACCTGTCCTACTCAAACTCTTCCAAAAAACTGAAGAAGAGACAGTACTCCCTAACTCATTTTATGAGGCCAACATTACCCTGATACCAAAACCTGGTAAAGATAACAGTAAAAAAGAAAACTACAGACCAATATGTCTGATGAATAAAGATGCAAAAATCCTAAACAAAATTCTAGCAAATCAAATGCAACAATGCATTAAAAAGATTATTCATCACGACCAAGTGGGGCTCATCCCTGGGGCACAAGGATGGTTCAACATCTGCAAATCCATCTATGTGATACATCACATAAACAAAATAAAGGACAAAAATCATATGATTATATCAATTGATGCAGAAAAAGCATTTGACATGATACAACATCCATTTATGATTAAAACACTTAATAAAATAGGTATAGAAAGAAAACACCATAACATAATAAAGGCCATATATAACAAACCCTCAGCTAATATCATAATTAGTGGTGAAAAACTGAAGCCCCTTGCTCTATGCTGAGGAAAATGACAGGGCTGTCCCCTATCTCCTCTGCTTTTCAACATAGTGTTGGCAGTCCTTGCTATAGCAATCAGGCAAAAAAAAAAAAAAAAGAAATAAAAGGCATCCAAACGGGGAATGAAGAAGTTAAATTGTCACTCTTTGAGATGACATGATGCTATATATAGAAAACCCGAAAGACTCCACCAAAAAGCTATTAGAAACAATCAACGAATACAGTAAAGTTGCCGGCTACAAAATCAACGTACAAAAGTCCATTGCATTCCTATATACTAACATGAAATCTCAGAAAAAGAAACAAAAAAACAATTACTTTTGCAATTGCAACAAAAAGAATAAAATATCTAGGAATAAAATTAACCAAGGATGTGAAAGACATATATGCTGAAACCTATAAGACATTTTTAAAAGAAATTGAAGAAGACACAAAGAAATGGAAAGACATTCCATGCTCATGGATTGGAAGAATCGACATAGTTAAAATGGTTGTATTACCCAAAGCAATATATAGATTTAGTGCAATCCCCATCAAAATCCCAATGGCATTTTTCAAGAAGTAGAACAAAACATCAGATTTGTATGGAACCAAAAAAGACCCTGAATAGCCAATCAATCCTAAGAAAAAACAATAATGCTGGAGGTATCACACTCCCTGACTTTAGCTTGTACTACAGGAAAACAATAATTAAAACAGCATGGTATTTGCAGAAAAACAGACACACAGACCAATGGAATAGAATTGAGAATCCAGAAATAAACCGACATAAATATGGACAGACAATTTTTGACAAAGAAGCAAAAAACATACAATAAAGGCAGCCTCTTCAATAAATGGTGCTGGGAGAATTGGAAAGCCACGTGCAAAAGAATGAAACTGGACTGCTATCTGTCACCATGTACAAAAATTAATTCAAAATGGATCAAAGACTTAAGCATAAAACCTGAAACAATAAACTGCATAGAAAAAAACATGTGTACTAAACTTACGGACCTTGGGTTTCAAAGAGCATTTTATGAATTTGACTCCAAAGGCAAGGGAAGTAAAAGCTAAATTAAATGAATGGGACTATATCAAACTTAAAAGCTTCTGCACAGCAAAAGAAATCATCGACAAAATAAAGAGGCAACCAACTGAATGGGAGAAGATTTTTGCTAACAGTACTTCCGATAAGGGGCTAATATCCAAAATATACAAGGAACTCACACAACTCAACACAAAAAACAATCTAATTGAAAAATGGGCAGAGGACCTGAAGAGACATTTCTCCAAAAAGGACATACAAATGGCAAATAGACATATGAAAAAATGCTCAACATCACTAATCATCAGAGAAATGCAAATCAAAACCACAATGAGATATCACCTCACCCCAGTCAGAATGGCTATCATCAACAAGACAAATAATAGCAAGTGTTGGAGAGGCTGTGGAGAAAAAGGGACCCTCATACACTGTTGGTGGGAATGCAGACTGGTGCAGCCGTTATGGAAGGCAGTGTGGAGGTTCCTCAAAAAATTATGAATAGAATTACCATGTGACCCAGCTATCCCTCTCCTGGGTATCTACCCAAAAAATCTGAAAACATTTATTCATAAAGACAAGTGTGCTCCAATGTTCACTGCAGCTTTATTTATGGTGGTGAAGCCATGGAAACAACCAAAATGTCCTTCGATATATGAGTGGATAAAGAAGTTGTGGTATATATACACAATGGAATACTATTCGGCGGTATAAAAAGATGAAATGGGACCATTTGTGACAACATGGATGGATCTTGAGATTATAATGCGAAGCGAAATAAGTCAGACAGAAAAAGTAGAACCATATGATTTCACTGATGTGTGGCATATAAACCAAAAACAACGAAAGAACAAGACAAACAAATGAAATACAAAAACTCATAGACACAAACAATAGTTTAGTGGTTACCAGAGGGTAAAGGGGGCGGGGGGTGGTAGATGAGGGTAAAGGGGATCAAATATATGGTGGTAGAAGGAGAACTGACTCTGGGTGGTGAACACACAATGTAATTTATAGATGATGTAATACAGAATTGTATACCTGAAATCTATGTAACTTTACTAACAGTTGTCAACCCAATAAACTTTAATTAAAAAAAAAGTTGTGGTATATATACACAATGGAATACTATTCGGCGGTAAGAAAAGATGAAATAGGACCATTTGTGACAACATGGATGGATTTTGAGATTATAATGCTATGCAAAATAAGTCAGATAGAAAAAGTAGAGAACCATATGATTTCACTGACATGTAGTATATAAACTTAAGGCAGCAAAAGAAGAAGACAAACTGAAAGAACAAAAACTCATAGACATAGACAATAGTTTAGGGGTTACCAGAGGGCAAGGGGGTGGGGGTAGTGGCGCTCTAGAAGAGGGTAAATGGGGTCTAACATATGGTGTTGGAAAGAGAACTGACTCTGCGTGGTAAACACACAATGCAAGATATAGATAATGTATTACAGAATTGTACACCTGAAATCTGTGTAACTTTACTAACAGTTGTCGCCCCAATAAACTTTAATTTAAAGGGAAAAAAAGAGGATAGGAAACACTTTAGTAACCTATAGAATAAGGCACTGACCAATCAGGATGGATAACAGTCTTCTATTGTGTTCCCTCATATCAACACACTGCCTGTCCAAGTTGTCTCTGGGAAAAGAGCCGAAGCCTGAGGTTTATTGATCTTTTACTTGAAAAACAAACAAAAAACAAAATGAAAAATTAGAAAGGATTTCTAAACAATGGAAGTCAGTAGTTACTCAGGTTGGTCAGTATTGAAATCAATGCCCTGAAATGTCACATTTTAACGGGAGTATCTCCCACAAGTGCACTTCATTGTTAAGGATGTATGACATATGAACTTATTGTTTTCCACATACATAAGTTAAGGATGGTCACCAAGGAGTTGACTTATCAAATAATTGTAATGGGTTTATTTTGTGCCATTATTGTCCCTAGGGAATTTAACATACATTTTAGTTTAAAAAAATACCTGATTTTCACACCACTATTGGGGAACTAATTATTTGTGTGAAATGAACTATACCTTTGTCCAAAGACCTGAATTGGGAAATAAAGAGAACAAAAGCATTAGACAATGCTCCAAAATTTACTGGGGAGGAAAGATTTGGATGAGAGGCTGGTTTGCCAAGATGTTGCAGTTTGGGAAGCTATGACTGCTTTAGTTTAATGAGGCTTCAGAGGAAATAATGTTTGAGATTCTTCTGCAATGTCTCTGTCCTCCCCCACACTGTGAAAATGGCAGGACAGTACGGGAACTGGAAAGTTCAAGTAATCACCACAGAAAAGAATAGAACCAGCAGCTGATGAACACTGTTAGATAATAGAGCAGCACATTCATTTGGCAATAAAAGCAGAATGGAATACAAGATTTGTTTGCTGGCAGTCACTGAGTAATAGGTTGTACACTTTCAGTCACTCTGAGAGGCATGAGCCTTGCCAACACCATTGGAAGGGCCCACCAGATGCTAAGTAACCTCCAGGGAAAAGTGAAACATAACTGCACAACCAACTCCTCATTTATTGAAAGACACCTTTAGACACTCAATCCCAATTGACAATGCAAAGAGCGAAGGAAATGTCAGAAACCACTTCTAATGCTGGTCTCTGTAGCGATCTTTACTCCTGGCATACAGTAGAAAATAAAAAAAACAGTACCTAGAATTTTTTCAAACATGATTTTCATAAATGTGCCTTTGTCATCACTCTGTAATTAAAAAAAGAAAGAAAAGAAAAGAAAAAGAAAAAAATTCAATTACTGTCCTATCCTTTAAATTTAGGTTTTTAATGATCAAAAGAGCAGCTATGAAAACTCATTCAGTGGCAGGGTAGCTTTACTCTTGGCTGGTGTCTGGAGGAGAATCTAGGCTGAGACGTGTTAATTGCAAGAGAGGGGATGACTGCAGGTGAGAAATAAGTTCAATTATGTTCACAATTAGTATTAAGACCCAAGACCATTTTTCGACTTATCATAATAGTCTCAAGAAGCAAGCTGCATGTGAATATTTACATAGAAGAGGATTTGATTAAAAACAATGATCAACCATAACATAAATAATGGTTGTAAGAAAGAAAAGGTTAGGCAAATTTCTTATTTATCACAAACTGACAAAGAATGGAAAACTGCATTTTACTTTTCTTCAAGGAGAAAAATTAGTTTTCCTCAATGAGGTCATTTTTTTTTTCTTTTAAATTACTCAGAGCTCAGGAAATGTTCCCTCATTCCATTCTCCAAGTGAACCAAGGGTTACATTTCTATTTGTCCTCTTTTACGTCCTTTTTTCTTTCTGAACTGGCTTCATTGTCTTGCCTTATCTTCCTATGATATAACATATATCTTTTGCCCAGCCTGATTCAGTCTCTCCAGTTTCTGATCCTTTTTCTCCTTCAGGAACTTGTGCCAGAACCTGCTTGACTTTCTCACATCTCTCATTTCTTTCAAACTTGTTTTTGTCCAAGCACCTGGCAGAAGACACACCTATTCATACCTTCAAAGCCAGATGTACAGACCTCAGTCTTGGCTTGAAATGTGAAATAGCACTGAGGCTCAGGTTCAGCTCATCTCAGCCATGATCCAAGGCCAGTCCTGCTAACCCCATTTGTTGAAAGAGAGAGTGGAGATAATTCTCCAGTGTTCATCATCAAAAAGTTAAAAGGCACCAGTTATCACTTTTATACCATCATAGTGACTTTGCTTTTCAAATAAATGGATAACGATATACAGTTTTTGCTATGTGGCCAAGGGCTTAAAAAATGCTGACCTTGTTTTTTCATTGTTTTGTGGGGGGGGGAAAAAGGGACTTACACATAAAGTCAGTTCCTGCTCTCCCTGAATCATTTTAAATGTGGCTAGCTGTGTACATTCAGAACTGTAGTTAGCTGTGCATTTGTGATTTTATCACTCTCTCATTTGTTTGTTAACAATGATCAGGTAAGATCCCTTCCAGGAATCTGGCAAGAGGCACATCTATCCTACCATAATGCAAAACATTTATATTTTTGAAGTAAATATATATGCATGCAACATAGACGCATCTAAATATTTCAAGCAAATATTAGCAGAACTAAAAGGAGAAATAGACAGCAATGCAATAATAGTAGGAGATATCAGTAACCTACTTTTAACATTGGATAGATCATCCAAAGACAAAATTAAATTTAACAGAAAACAGTGGATGTGAATAACACTATAGACTAAATGTAATTAAGAGGCATACACAAAACATTCTAAAAGCACCAGAATATACACATCCTTCCCAAGTGTACATGAAATATTCTCCAGGCTAGATTATACATAGGGCCATAAAGCAAGCCTTAACAAATTTAAGAAGATTGAAATCATATCAAATATTTTTTCCAACCATATGGTATGAAACTAGAAATAAAAAAACAGGAGGAAAACTGGAAAATTCACAAATATCTAGAAATTAAAGAATACACTCCTAAAAAACCAGTGGATCAAAGAAGAAATCAAAAGGGAAATCAGAAAGTATCTTGAAACAAACAAAAATGAAAACACAACATACCAAAACTTATGGTGTGCAACAAAAGCAGTTAAGAGGAATGTTAATAGCAATTGATGTCTACATTAAGAAAAAACAAAATAAAATAAACAACCTAACTTTACACCTCAAGGAATTAGAAAAAAAAAAAAAAAAGAACTAAACCCAAAGTTATGAGAAGGAAAGATATAACAAAGATCAGAGGAGAAATAAATGAAATAGAACCTAGAAAAAATGTTTAAAAAAATCAGTGAAACTGAGTTTTTTTTTTTTAAGATAAACAAAATTAATAAACCTTTAGTTAGGATAGTTAAGAAAATAGGAGAGAGGACTAGGTAGATAAAATTGTAAATTAAAGAGGAGACATTACAATGACACCACAGAAATACAAAGGATCGTAAGAGACTACTGTGAATGATTATACACAAACAAATTGGATAACCTAGAAGAAATAGCTAAATTCTTGGAAACATATAACCTACAAAGACTGAATTATAAAGAAATAGAAAATCTGAGCAGAACAGTAAAAACTAAGGAGATTGAAGCAGTAATAAAAAACCTCCCACCAAAGAAAAGTAGTGGACCATATATCTTCACTGGTGAATTCTACTAAATATTTAAAGAAGAATTAATGCCAATTCTCTCAAACTCCTCCAAAAAAATAGAAGAGAAGGGAACACTTCCAAATTCATTTTATGAGGCCAGCATTTTCCTGACACCAAACCCAGATACAGGTACTATCCTTGATGAATACAGATGCAAAAATTCTCAACAACATACTAGCAAATCAAATTCAAAAGCACACTGAAAGGATCATACACCATGAGCAAGTGGAATTTATACCTGGGATACAAAGATGGTTCAACATATGGAAATCAATAAATGTGATACATCACATTAATAGAATGAAGAATGAAAATTACATGATACTCTCAGATGCATAAAAAGCATTTGACAAAATTCAGCTTCCTTTTACGATAAAATATTTCAACAATTTGGGTATAAAAGGAACACACCTCAACACAATAAAGGCCATATATGATTAGCCATAGCTAACATCATACTCAATAGAGAAAAGCTGAATATTTTTCTCTGTTCAGATAACATGATCTTACATATAGACTACTCTAGAGACTCCATCAAGAAAACTGCTAGAACTAATAAATGAATTAAATTAAGTTGTAGGACACAAAATCAACTTACATAAGTCAGTTGTGTTTCTATACACTAACAATAAAATAGCTGACAGAAAAATAAAGAAAACAAAACAATTTACAAATAGCATCGAAAACAATAAAATACTGAGGAAGTGAAAGATCTGCACACTGAAAACTATAAAGCTTTGATGAAAAAAAATTAAAGACATAGATAAATGAAAAGATATTCTGTGTTCATGGATAGGAAGAATTAATAATGTTAAAATAGTCATACTACCCAAAGTGATCTACAGATTCAATGCAATCCCTATCAAAATTCCAAGGTCATTTTTCACAGAAACAGAAAAAACAATCCTAAAACTTGAACAGAGCCAACAAAGACCCCAAATAGCCGAAGCAATCTTGAGAAAGAAAAAAGCTGAGGTATCACACTTCCTGATTTCAAACTATACTACAAAGCTATAGTAATCAAATCAGTATGGTAATGGTATAAAAACAGACAAATAGGTCAATGGAAAAGAATTAAGAGCCTGTAAATAAATCCATGAATATGTGGTCAACTGATATTTAATAAGGGAGCCAAGAATACTCAATGAGGAAAAGACAGTGTTTTCAGGGGCGGACGAATGGCTCAGTTGGTTAGAGCGCAAGCTCTTAACAATAAAGTTGCCAGTTCAATTCCCACATGGGATGGTGGGCTGCGCCCCCCGCAACTAGATTGAAATTGAAAACGCCGACTGGATTTGGAGCTGAGCTGTGCCGTCCACAACTAAATTGAAGGACAATGACTTGGAGCTGATGGGCCCTGGAGAAACACACTGTTCCCCAATATTCTCCAATAAAATTTAAAAAAAAATAGTGTTTTCAATAAATGCTGCTAAGAAAATTGGATGTTCACATACAAAAGAATGAAACTGGATCCTTATTTTACACTACTCACAAAAATTAACTTAAAATAGATTAAATACCTAAAATTATAAAACTTCTAGAAGAAAACATAGTAAAAAAGGATCCTTGGTTTTGGTTTTGGCAATGCTCTTTTGGATATGACACCAAAAGCACAGGCAGAAAAAGCAAAACTCAATGAGTGGGACTACATCAAACTTAGAAGCACTGCATAGTAAAAGAAATATTTAACAAAATGAAGAGGCAACCTATGGAATGAGAGAAATTATTTGCAAACCGTATATCTGATAAGAGGTTAATATAAAAAATGTAAAAAGAACTCATACAACTCAATAGCCAAAAAACAAAACAAAACAAAAGCAACAACAACAAAACCAGACAAAAAATAAATAAAACAAAACCCAACTGAATTTTAAAAACAGACAGAGGACTTGAATGGGCATTTTTTCCAAAGAAGACATACAGATGGCTAACTGGTACATGAAAAGATGCTCAACATCACTAATCAACAGGACAATGAAACCAAAACTACAATGAGATGTCACTGCACATCTGTTATAGAATGGCTATTATAAGAAAAAGGAAAAAAAGAAAAAAAAAAAAGAAAAACACCAAAAAAACCCAAAACACATGTTGGCAAAAATGTGGAGAAAAGGGAACACTTATGTGCTATTGGTGGTAGTGAAAACTGGGACAGCCAATACAGGAAACAGTACAGAGGTTTCACAAAAATAAATTTTTTAAATGCATCTACCACATGACTCAGCAATCCCATTTCTGGGTATATACCTGAAGGAAATGAAATCACTATCTTGAAGAGATATCTGTAGCCCATGTTCACTGCAGCATTAATCACAATAGCCAAGACATGGAAATAATCTAAGTGTCCACTGGTGGATGAATGGATTTTTAAAAAGTAGTATCTAGTATATAATGAAATATTATTCTACTATGATAAAGAAGGAAATCCTGACATTGGTAATATATGTATAAAGATTTAGATAAATGAATAGAGTTACTTAGTTTTTTTCACTGTCAATTAGTGCACATAAATATTCTTTATAGTTTCCAGGTCCCATATTTTCCTGTTCTGTCTAAGAAACATCTCACTTTCTTTATTATCAAATCTTTCATTCCTAATTTCATGTCTTTCCACTTCAAGAAAAAGTGAACAATATTTGCTTCTGTTCATGATAAATTTTTCCATTTGGAATTTTATTGTGCAAACATAGAATACATCTTTCAACTCTGTCTTCTCTTGAGCAATTCCGGCTGTAATCACTAAATGTGATCTATCTCAGTGTTGATTACACTGCTACCCTCCACGCACTACCAGTGAGAAGAATAAGTTAAGATCCTGTGGGTGAGTGAAATGATCGATCTCATTTGCACAAGAAATATTGGTCTCAGCATGCCATCACCATATTGATTGGTGGCAACAAAAGGACATCCATTAGAAAGTGATATAGGCTTTGCACAGCAATAGTTTTGAAAGCTCTCAAAGGAGACAACAGCAATCACTCCCAAGAACTGTCTGACCCATGGCTGTGGGAGGGATCAGGTAACTGCCTTGAGTGCCAATGGCAGCAGATGCACAGTGTAAAGAATGACTGCAGATACCACAGACAGGAGGTAGCACTGTGGTTGGAGCATGAACAAGTGATAGTCAAAACATGGGTCCATGCTCACACAGGGTAAGCGGTAGACTATTAATGGACCAGAACTCTGAACTCATTCTGTGTCTACTGTGGGTGAGAGTTAGACAAATCATTATGCCAGGACCATTTTGATGCCTATTCTTGCAAAATTCTGCAAAAGAAGAACCATGATGGACAGTAAGAACAATCTGCTTATAGAACTTCCTTCTAGAACTGCAGCCCAGCCACATGGGCCTGGGACCACTCCGCAGGCTCAAGTCCCAGAGCTCTGAGGACATCTGCTTGACCCTCTGGGCTGGGTAGAAGGACTGAGAGCCTCAGAGATGAGACAGGATGGTGGAATCCACATGGTTCCCAGTCCAGAAATAGAACACCCTTGCCAGGTAGCATTATTGGTCAGTCCCAGGCACTAAAGGGGACTTAGAACATTTTGAGGGAGGCAATCTAAAGATTGGGGATCTCCTGAGGTCCTTACCTGCATTTAAGGACAGAACTGAGCCCTCATCTCAGTCCTGCTTCGCTCCCTAATGGCTGTGTGTCTTTGGACAAGTCACTGAGTATTGCTAGATCTCTGTCTCACCATGTGTAAGATGACGTGATTGATTGATTCAACAACCAGTCATGGAGTCCCAAGGCTCTATAATCCTATAAGTTTATGATGAAGCAGATATAATAAAGTCTAGATAAAAGTCGAGGCATGATGGCATTTTAAGAAAGAAAAATTGTAAATTAATTTTAAATTAATTCCTTCTTAGCATTTAGGAATCAAACTGAATCTCATTTGCAGTTATTCAGTTCTGGCCACCTACTCCTCACTCCTGGGCTGAGTGGAGGTGGGGACAAGGTTGTCATGAACCTCTGGAATTAATACTCCAGGAGCTGGATTCGGGAGAGTCCTTCCCTCCACAAATGAGACTGTACACAGGCAGAACTTTCTAGTGGCAGGTTCTGCATCTACATTTGTGCTGAGTTTTAAGCACAGGGTCAAAGAGAAGTACCCCAACTTACTTGGAATTTGCCTAAAGTTGAGAATAAAGCCCAAAGACGCCTAGAGAGAGAGTTCAATGTAACTATTCTGGTTTCCACAGGCAATACCATCCCTACTGTGAGATAGATCATCTGAATCTCCTTAGTCTCCTGCCTGGTGTTCCTCTTGCTCCCCTTATTTATAAGGACTCAAAGTTCAGAAACAACTATCTGATTAGCATTTGGCTTCTTTTGCAGATCTGTCCTTTGGGCAGATCCTGTGACAGTGTATTTCTCATTATACTTTAATAAATTGGCTTTCTGGTTCTATGTTTTGGTCTCGGAGAACTTGATTCATGTGTGGCAACCCCTAAGAGACAGCATTGCAGTAGGAATGTTGACAGATTCAGCTTGCAAGCCTGTGAGTCTGAAGCTCCATGCCTGAATCACAGTAATTTCATCAATGTTCTGAAGGCCACCCAGAGCAGCGTCTGGAACCAGCAGGCTACATTCACCCAGAGAGCAGACAACCTCTCTGCATTGCCAGAGGGTCCAGCCTTTTCACTGAGGTGCTAATTTCTACACTGGCCAGCTAAAATTTGAGGCCACTAACCTTAGTCCCCAAATATGCACCCTTCTGGTAGGACATTTCCAAGAAGTATATGAAATAGTAAATAAGTACCTTAAATGTTTCTAATGCTTACAACTTTGTGATTCCAAACACATAAGCACTAACATTGGAGAGCAGGTATCACAGGATTCAGGCTGTTAAGAATCTGGTCAGCCTTTTCCTGGGGAGAAAGCACAGCCAATGAACTCTTGTTTGTGAATCTTGACATCAGGCTCTGCCATTAAGTAAGGTACCTTCTTGGGGAAATTACTTATCCCACAGGTCTCATTTTCCTCACTTATGAAATAAAGAGGTGGGAGTAGACAGTCTTATAAGGCATTTGTATCTGTTAGTTTCTATTAATCTCTATTAAACACATAAATAGGAGGAAGAAATAAGGAAGTGTGCACATTTATGTTCCTGAGGGATTATGACTTGTGTTGACACAGTTCTGGGTATGAAGGATCGGTGTACTGTATCTTTAAAATTTGTGTTTCTAAACTCTTCTACTCTATGGATCTTTGCCCTGAATTATATGGATGAGTTTCAGGTGGTCTGTGAATTCCTTGATTTGGGATGCAAAATTTTGAGTGTATATGCAATCAATGTTTTCTCTGGAGAGTGCCAGCAGTTTTTATCAGGCCTCAAAAGGTTTATAAGCCCTGTAAATATAAGGCCTATAGGAACTATATCTCTGGATTGAATTCCATCAACCTGACATTTCCATTCATTTCTAAATAATTAGACACAAGTGATTCCAATTAGGAGAGCACAATTATATGCCTAAGTGAATCATTTTCCCATCTAGGCATGGAAGAAAACAATTGTCTTTGTTGTTATAACTATAACAGAGTTATAGTTATAATATCATTAATAACTATTAAGCTATCAAGCTAATTTTTCATTTCATAAAAAACTGTGTAAAGAAAGCAGTCAAGTAGAAACAGTCATTTCATGTTAGTTTATATTACATTTGTTTTTGAATAGTGATAAGTGAAAAGGACTTAATGAAAGAGTTTTCTTTGGGAAAAATATTACATTTCACGAAATGATTCCTAAGTATATGAATTGAAGTCAGCTGAGATTTAAAAAAACAGAGGAATATAAATCTAAAGAAAAGAGGTGATTACTAACTAACGAACCACTCTGTTATTTACTTCCTACAAGATATTATGCCTCATGTGATGAAAATCTTTATTGTTTGAAACAAACTTTAGCATAAGAGGACAAATTTTAAGCATCAAAATTCATTTCAAGAGACATGATGGACCATATCTACCATTAAGAAATGAAAATTGATTCAAAACGTAATTCTGTGTCAACATAAGATCACAATTTGTCAAATCTATCAGTTTCAAAGAAGCATGGTCCTTCAAGAATGAATTAATGGAACATTAAAAGTTGAACAATAACCTTCTTTCTAGCCCAGGAGTGTCTAAACTGCGGCCCGCGGGCCAACTGCGGCCCGCAATCCATTTTTAATTGGCCCACAGCAAATTCCAAAACTATATTTAGTTTACTTAAATAAACCAGGTGAGGCAATACGTACTTCACCTCGAGTGAGTGGCCCGGCTGTTTGTGTATTTTACTGCATATGGCCCTTGGTGAAAAATGTTGAAAAAAGTTTGGACACCCCTGTTCTAGCCCAATATCATTCTGGGGCAAGCATAAGGCACAATTGCTAAGGATTGAGATTTTTGAATATGCTCTTATATCATGTTTACATAAAGATAGAGAGTTCCTTTACAATAATTTTAGCCAAGCCAACATATCCCTAACACCACTGATTTTTATCACCACAATAACATTTCTAACACCTGTGAAACCAATTGACAAAACCTATATTATTGATGGGAGGTTTGAAAATGATAAGATACTTGCAGTAGCTGCCTCTGGTGTGTGAGCTTTTCATTAAATGTTAGCTGACCACCACTGGAGAGCATATTGCAAATAAGGGCAACTGAACACCACTATGGTGTAGATCGACAAAGAAGCAAAAAATACAATAGAGAAAAGACAGCCTCTTCAATAAATGGTGCTGGGAGAATTGGATAGCCACGTGCAAAAGAATGAAACTGGACTGCTAACTGTCACCAGGTACCAAAATTAAGTCAAAATGGATCAAAGACCTAAGCATAAGACCTGACACAATAAACTGCATAGAAGTAAACATAGATACTAAACTTCCAGACTTGGGTTCAAAGAGCATTTCATGAATTTGACTCCAAAGGCAAGAGAAGTAAAAGCTGAAATAAATGAATGGGATTACATCAAACTTAAAAGGTTCTGCACAGCAAAAGAAACCATCGACAAAATAAGCAACCAGAGTGACGTCATAGGAATGGCAGCAGCGAGGTGACATTCTTGAGTTCTCCTCCAAAATTTACCACAAATTGAACATCTGTAACCCATCAAAGGACTCTCTGCTCATCACACAGAACAGCTAAGAGACTCCTGCAAGGATTACTTGAAGTTGGGCAAACTGGGCGAGCAGGGGAAGAGGGAAGGGAGCAGAGTGGAGACGCTGCCTGCATCCACAGCTGCGGAGATGCAGGGGGTCCCAGGACAGAGCAGAGACCACAAGAGCAAGGAGGTGGGCTCTTTCCCTGTGTCCCACAGCTGATCTCTCCTGCTAAGAGAGCAGTATATCCAGCATTTGAGGCAGTAACCTCAGCTAAGACCTCCAGCTGGGCCCTAGGTCAGACAAAGGACAGAAACACCATACCGTGCCTCTCCTCCCCACTTTCCCAATCTTACACCAGCCCTTCCAGAGACTCAAACTAGCCCCTGAACTGAGGAGTAGTGTCATATTACAGAGGAATACTAGCACTCAGGATCTGGAAAGACCCAGTTTGCAGCTGCTATGACCCAGAGAAGAGGCTGGGAAGAGTGTGACACTGCTGGGCTCAGAGAGAGATGACTCCTCCATCCCCAGACCCCACCTTTTCTGGCCTGCCTAGGGCAGGACAATTACAACTGCGGAGACACATCCAGGGATCACAGCAGGTGGCAGAGGCAACTCTGGGCTTTCAACAGCTCAGAAACCTCGTGCCCTCCACACACACACACACACACACACACACACACACTCACACACATGGAAGAAGTGCCCTAAGACTCAAGAGACCTGGGCACTGTGCTGGCTGTGTTACTCCCAGTGCGCATATATGCAGGCAAGAGCAGACACTACACTGACTTTACAAAACTAACATCCACACCCATAACCCCACTCATCTAGAACTGCAGTGCCAGGGTCACTCTGGGCACCAGGTGGCCAGCTCTGCCTGAACAAGATGCAGAGAACTCTTTGGTACAGCAGAGGACAATCTGGACATTACTTGGTGGGCTTAAGCCAAGACTAGTGCTGCTTTTTTTGTTTTGTATTGTTATGTTTTTGTACTTTTGATATTTTTGCCTGTGTTGAGTGTGGGTTATCAGTGTTTTTACATGTGAGTGTACTTGTTGTTTTTTTTGTTGTTGTTGTGCTTGGTGATTTTCTTTGTTCTGAAATTGCCCTACCATTGCCCAGCTTAAGAGGCACAAGATTCAACACACCCAGACACCATTTCCAGACCAAACCAGAGTATTACTGGTTTGACCTACAAGTGACACACCCAGAGTGAATTCTATACAAGCACAAGAGCCCCATAGGGGCGAAGCCTCATTTGAGCAGTCAACCCTCACGCAGCAGATCATCCACTGTGGACAGAGCCAAGTCTCACCGCTAGTCAGCCTAGGAGTCAATCCCACCTATTGACAAGCCAAAAGCAATTACAGCTCAACTTTAAGAGGACAATATACACAACACAAGGGTCACCTTTGGAGCACATGCACAGGAGAACAGGGAAGTGGTACAAGTCAAATATAAAGGACACATACTGCATAAGATAATCCAGCAAACACCAAGAACCCTATGGGATCTACCTAACACACCGAAGCAAACACAGAGAGTCAGCCAGAATTGGGAAACAAAGAAACATGTTCCAAATAAAAGACCAGAAGAAACCTCCAGAATTGGAACAAAAGGAATAGAGGTAACCAACATATCAGAGACAGAGTTCAGAACACTGATGATAAGAATGTTTAAGGAGCTTAGTGACGACATAAAGAAGGATAGAGAAATCATAATGAACAACCGGGTAGAACTAAAGAATACAATAACTGAAATGAAGAACACATTTGAAGGAATTACCAGCAGGCTAGATGAAGCAGAGGATCGAATCAGCAACTTAGAAGACAAGTTAGCAGAGATCACCCAAACAGAACAACAAAAAGAAAAAAGAATAAAACACAATGAAAATGGTTTAAGAGACATCTGGGATAACATCAAGCACAACAACATGCACATCATAGGAATACCAGAAGGTGAAGAGAGGAAGCAAGGGATCGAGAACATATTTGAAGTAATAATAATGACCAAAAACTTCCCTAACCTGGTGAAGGAAACCGACATACAAGCCAAGGTAGTGCAGAGAGTTCCAACCAGGATAAACCCAAACAGGTCCACACCAAGACACATTACAGATAAAATGGCAAAGATTAAAGACAAAGAGGGAATCCTAAAAGCAGCAAGAGAAAGACAGCGGGTCACACACAAGGAAACTCCTATAAGACTATCAAGTGACTTTTCTACAGAAACTTTGCAGGCCAGGAGAGAGTGGCAGGAGATACTCAAAGTGATGGAAAACAAAGGCCTACAACCTAGATTGCTTTATCCAGCAAGGCTATCATTTAAAATTGAAGGAGAGATAAAGAGCTTCCCAGAAAAGAATAAGCTAAAGAATTTATTATCACAAAGCCAGCATTGCAGGAAATATTAAAAAGGCTTCTGTAACAGAAGAAAGATGAAAACAATCTAACTACAAATAAAAAAAGGGCAATAACTATGTACTTATCAATAATCACTTTAAATGTAAATAGATGAAATGCTCCAATCAAAAGACACAGAGTGGCTGAGTTGATACGAAAGCAAGACCCTTGCATATGCTGTATACAAAAGACTCACCTCAGATCAAAAGATACACACAGACTGAAAGTGAAGGGTTGGAGTAAGATATTTCACGCAAATGGAAATGAGAAAAAAGCTGGCATTGCAATACTTATATCGGACAAAATAGACTCTAAAATGAAGACTATATTAAAAGACAAAGATGGCACTATATAATAATAAAGAGATCAATCCGACAAGAGGACTTAACCCTAGTAAACATCTATGCACCCAACATAGGAGCATCTAAATATATAAAACAGATATTGACTGACATAAAGACAGAGATCAACAGTAACACTATCATAGTAGGGCCCTTCAACACACCTCTGACAACAAGGGAGAGGTCTTCCAGACAGAAAATCAATATGGAAACAGTAGCCTTGAGTGACACATTGCACCAGTTGGATTTAATCGATATTTTCAGAGCATGTTACCCTAAAGCTGCAGAATACACGTTCTTCTGAAGTGCACATGGAACATTTTCGAAGACAGACCACATGTTAGGCCACAAAACAAGTCTTGATAAATTTAAGAAAATTGAAATCATACCAGTTGTCTTCTCTGACCACAGTGCTATGAAATTAGAAATGAACTACAGGAAAAAAACTGGAAGACACATAAATACATGGAAGCTGAATAACATGTTACTAAATCATGAATGGGTCAGCAATGATCCAGGAAGAAATCAAAAGATATCTCAAGACAAACGGAAATGAAAACACGACAACCCAAAATCTATGGGATGCAGCGAAAGCAATCATAAGAGTGAAATTCATAACAATGCAGGCCTACCTAAAGAAATAAGAAAAATCACTAATTAACAGTTTATCTTCACACTTAAGGGATCTGGAAAAAGAACAGCAAAATAAGCCCAAAGGGAGTACAAGGAAGGAGATAATAAAGATCAGAGCAGAAATAAATGAAATAGAGACAAAAAACAAACAAACAACAAAAAAACAAACAAACACACACACAATACAAAAGATCAATGAATGCAAGAGCTGGTTTTTAGAGAAGATAAACAAAATTGACAAACCTTTAGCTAAACTCATCAAAAAAAAAAAAAAAAAAAGAGAAAGAGGACCGAAATTGATAAAATCAGAAATGAAAGAGGAAAAGTGTCAATAGACACCAAAGAAATACAAAAATGTTAAGAAATTACTATGAGTAACTATATGACAACAAATTAGACAATCTGGAAGAAATGGACAATTTTCTAGAAGCATACAACCTTCCAAGGCTAACTGAAGAAGAAATGGAAAACCTGAATAGACTGATTACCACCAGGGAAATTGAATCAGTAATCAACAAGCTTGCAACAAACAAAAGCCCTAGATCAGATGGCTTTACAGGTGAATATTAAAAAAACATTAAAAAAAGAATTATCACGCATTCTCCTCAAACTATTCCAAAAAAATACAGAAGGAAGACTCCCAAACACATTAGATGAGGCCACTATCACTCTGATCCCAAAATCAGACAAAGACATTACAAAAAAAGAAAACTACAGGCCGATATCCCTAATGAACATAGAGGCAAAACTCCTCAACAAAATATTAGCGAACAGAATTCAGCAATACATTAAAAAGATCATACACCATGATCAAGTGGGATTCATCCCTGGTATGCAAGGGTGGATCAACATCTGCAAATCAATTAATGTGATACACCACATTAAAAAAATGAAAAATAAAAATCCTATGACCATATGAATGAATACAGAAAAAGCATTTAACAAAATCCAGCAGCCATTTATGATAAAAACTTTTAAGAAAGTGGGAATAGAGGGACCATATCGCAACATAATAAAGGCCATATATGATAAACACACAGCTAACATCATACTCAATGGGGAAAAGCTAAAATCATTCCCCTTAAGATCAGGAACAAGGCAAGGTTGCCCACTTTCTCCACTTCTATTCAACATAGTGCTGGAAGTTCTAACCACAGCAATCAGACAAGAAAAAGAAAGAAAAAGCATCCAAACTGGTAAGGAGGAAGTAAAATTGTCGTTATATGCAGATGACATGATACTATATAGAGAGAACGCTAAAGACTCCACCGATAAACTATTAAAACTGATAAATGAATTAGTAAAGTTGCAGGACACACAATTAGTATTCAGAAATCAGTCGCATTTGTATATACCAATAATAAAATATCAGAAGGAGAAATTAAGAAAACAATCCCATTTACAATTGCTTCAAAGACTGAAATACCTGGGAATAAATTTAACCAAAGAAGTAAAAGGTCTGTACTTAGAAAATTATGACACTGAAGAGAGAAATTAAAGAAGATACAAATAGATGGAAACACACACCATGCTCATGGATAGCAAGAATTAATATCGTTAAAATGTCCATACTGCCTAAGGCAATATACAGATTCAACGCAATTCCTATCAAACTACCACGGACATTTTTCACAGAAATAGAACATATAGTCCTAAAATTTATATGGAACCATGAAAGACCCCGGATAGCCTCGGCAATCTTGAGAAATAAGAACAAACTGGGACGTATAATGATACCTGACATCAAATTATACTACAAAGCTACAGTAATCAAAACAGCATGATACTGGCATAAAAACAGACAGATAGATCAATGGAACAGAATGGAGAGCCCAGAAATAAATCCATGCCTATATGGTCATTTAA
This sequence comes from Rhinolophus sinicus, assembly GCF_057876585.1. Classification (NCBI taxonomy): domain Eukaryota; kingdom Metazoa; phylum Chordata; class Mammalia; order Chiroptera; family Rhinolophidae; genus Rhinolophus; species Rhinolophus sinicus. Next base: position 63,840,246 of record NC_142502.1, read on the forward strand.
TTTACGACAATAGAAGCAAGAATTTACGGTGGGGTAAGACAGTCTATTCAAAATGGTGCTGAGAATCCTGGACAGACACATACAAAAAAATGAAGCTGGACCACCTCTTACACCATATACAAGAATAAATTCAAAATGGATTAAAGACTTAAATGTAAGATCTGAAACCATAAAATTCCTAGAAGAAAATATAGGAATAAACTTTACAGACATTACCTGCAGTAAGATTTTTATTGATATATCCCTTTGGGCAAGAGAAGTAAGAGAAAAAATAAACATGTGGGATTACATCAAACTAAAAAGCTTTTTCACAGCAAAGGAAACCATCAATAAAACAAAAAGGGATCCTACTGAATGGGAAAAGATATTTACCAATGATATATCCGATAAGGGGTTAATATCCCAAATTTATAAAAAACTCACTCAACTCAACTCCAAAAAACAACCCAATTAAAAAATGGGCAGAGGACATGAAGAGACATTTTTCTTAAAAGGACAGACAGATGGCAAACAGACAGATGAAAAAATGCTCAACCTCACTAATAATTAGAGAAATGCAAATAAAAACCACGAGATACCACCTCACCCCAGTCAAAAATTGCAGCTTCTATGGAAAACAGTATGGAGGTATCTCAAAAATCTGAAAATGGAACTACCTTATGACCCAGCATTTCCACTCCTAGGTGTCTATCCAGAGAAATCCAAAACACTAATTGAAAAAAATTTATGCACCCCTATGTTTATTGCAGCTCTATACACAACAGCCAAGACATGGAAACAACTGAAATGCCCACCAGTAGATGACTGGATTAAGAAACTGTTCTACATTTATGCAATGGAGTATTACACAGCCATAAAGAAGAATGAAACCTTACTATTTGCAACAATATGGATGGACCTAGAGAACATTATGCTAAGTGAAATAAGTCAGGGAAAGACAAATACCATATGATCTCACTTATATGTGGAATCTAAAGAAAAGAATAAATGAATGAACTAATCAGAAAGAGTCTCAGAGACATAGAGGAAAACTGAGGGTTGCTAGATGGGAGGGGTGGGGATAAGGGGGAAGGTGAGGGGATTAGAAAGCACAATCGGTGACCACAGGATTGCCACAGGGATACGAAAGTCAATTTGGGGAATGTAATCAATAATGTTGTAAAGACTTCATAGGGTATCCGATGGACACTTGTCTCATTAGGGAGACCACCTCAGGGATGATGTAGATGCCTGATCACTGCACTGTACACCTGAAGCTGAGCAATAATGAATGTCAACTATAATTTTATATATATACATATTTACAAGAAGTGGAGTACAGAATTAGGAATAGAGACAGTGGAAATGTAATGACTGACCGTATGCAATGTCAGAGGGATAGTAGATGGGGCGAGGGGGTTATCACTATGTGAGGGATATAAATGATAAATGTCTAACTATTACATTGTTTTGTACACCTGAAACTAATAAAATTTTTTTTAAAGTTTTGAATTTAAAAGGAGTATTTATATTTAATAGAGATTTAGTTGAAATACTTTATTTGAAAATGTATGATTATACTACATTCAGAAATCAAATAACTAGTATAATTCCTAGGTTTCTTTGCAATAAACTCCTATTCTTCCCCCCTAAGAAATCGTTTGGCATAAAAAATCTTGAGAATACACAATTAAAAACATAAATAAATAAATAAATAGGCAACTAACTGTATGGGAGAATATTTTTGCAAACAGTGCCTCGATAAGGGGCTAACATCCAAAATATACAAGGAACTCATACAACTCAACAACAACAAAAAACAATCTAATTGAAAAATGGTCCGAGGACCTGAAGAGACATTTCTCCAAAGAGGACATGCAAATGGCAAATAGACTTATGAAAAAATGCTCAGCATCACTAATCATCAGAAATGCAAATAAAAACCACAATGAGATATCACCTCACCCCAGTCAGAATGTCTATCATCAACAAGACAAATAGTAACAAGTGTTGGAGAGTTTGTGGAGAAAAAGAAACCCTCACACACTGTTGGTGGGAATGCAGACTGGTGCAGCCGTTATGGAAGGCAGTGTGGAGGTTCCTTAGAAAATTACGAATAGAATTACTGTATGACCCAGCAATTCCTCTCCTGGGTATCTAACCAAAAAATCTGAAAACATTTACACATAAAGACACATGTGCACCAATGTACATTGCAGCTTTATTTACGGTGACCAAGACAAGGAACAACCAAAATGTCCTTCAATAGATGAATGGATAAAGAAGTTGTGGTATATATGCACAATGGAATACTATTCAGCAGTATGAAAAGATGAAATAGGACCATTTGTGACAACATAGATGGATCTTGAGATATAATGCTAAGCGAAATAAGTCAGACAGTAAAAGTAGAGAACCATATGATTTCACTGATATATAGTATATAAAACTGAAAACAAAAGAACAAGGCAAACAAATGAAGGAATAAAAACTCATAGACATAGACATAGTTTAGGGTTTACCAGAGGGTAAGGGAGGAGGGGGTCTAGAAGAGGGTAAACAGGATCAAATATATGGTGATGGAAGGAGAACTGACTCTGGGTGGTGAACACACAATGTGATATATAGATGATGTATTACAGAATTGTACACCTGAAATCTATGTAACTTTACTAACAATTGTCACCCCAATAAACTTTAATTAAAAAAAACACAGTGATAGACACATATAAATCACACTCTCCAAGGTCAAAGATTTTTAAGGCAAATGACAAACAATATAAACTTATACCCCTAAATATTTATGTGTGCTCCTCTAAAAAAATTAGATCGTCATTTTACATGGCCAAAATAATAGCACTGCATTTAATAAAATAAACAATACTTTCCTAATAACATCTGATACATGTTTCATGTCATATTTTACCAACTGTTCTTCCAAAATTCCCTTGAAGCTGATTTGTCAAAATCAAATTCAATCCAGGATCACATTTTATATCTGGTCTTTATGTATCTTAAGTGTCTTTCAATATTTAATAGTATTTTTTGGCTGCCACTCTGGCTATTGAAGTTTCATGCCATTTATCTTGCAGCACGTCTTTACTTTGGGATTTGTGTGATGGCTTTATTTGTGGTATCATTTAGCTCATTTCTATTACTACTGTTGTAAGTCAAATCTAAAGACTTGTATAGGTAGAAGTTAAACATTTTGAAAAAATAGATTTTAGGTAATTTGTACTTCCTTTTTTCCTTTTTGAGCATCATATGGACTCAAGGATTTTAAAAGAGATTCATGGTATTTTATTCTCCCCAATATGATACCTCAATTGTTACAACTTTGGCCAACGGGAGCTTGTTTCTGAGTCCTTTTTACATTATCTTTTTTTTTTTTTTTTAATTAGTTTCTGGTGCACAAAACAATGTAATAGTTAGACATTTATCGTTTATATCCCTCACACAGTGACAATCCCCCTCCCCCCACCCTCTATCCCTCTGACACCTTTTGACATTACTTTTTGAAAGGTTCATTGCTTTCTAGAACAAAAAGTTATTGCAGACTCACTTATCCCATCTTTTTAACTCTGCACCATCACTTCTTTAGACAAGGTATGAGACATTCTCTAGGGAGTCCTCTTTCCTTTTAGTGAAAAATAGTATTAGAGACCAAAATTAAAGAAGGTGGGAATTCCAGCTGCCCTGTGGCCTCCAGTGATACCACAATGGGTGGCGGGTGGCAAAGCAATGATTCTCCTCTAAGCCTCTTCACCCAGCAGGGTGGGGAAAGGCGCTGAGGCTCTCCATGCAATCTTTTCTTTTTTAATTAAAATTTATTGGGGTGACAGTGGTTAGTAAAATTACATAGGTTTCAAGTGCACAAATCTATAATACATCATCTATTTATCACATTGTGTGTTCACCACCCAGAATCAGTTCTCCTTCCATCACCATGTATTTGATCCCATTTACCCTCTTCTACCACCCCCCTGGCTCCTTGCCCTATGGTAACCACTAACTTATTGTCTGTGTCTATGAGTTTTGCACTAATACCACAGAGGGTAGCGTCCTTGTTATTTCAGCTCTCTGACACCTCTCCTGCAGAGGAGTTGGGCACCTCTTTATATATAGCCTTGCAAAGATGGAGAGTCAAGATTTCCCATTGGACCTTTGCTGAAGTAGATAGAGCCACTGTATTTTTTGTGTATGTGTTGTTCTGCTGGATTGGAACAGTTATTGCCTAAACTTTCTGTCATGCTAGGTTGCTCCTTTCCTAGTTCTTTGACTAGCGAGAGCAAGCTTTTAATAAGGATTTTTCTGTTTGTCACCTTACCCATTTCTGGTGTTCTAGCTTCTCCAGCTCCATGTCTGTGATACATGAAACCACAGAAAACCCTGGGAACCAGGAAACTTACCACCATGTTGTTCCTTAGGTTCTGAAATCTCTACACAGTCTGCCTTAATTCTGTGCACTTGTCTGTGTTCTTATGTTTGTTTTACATACAATATCCAGGATTTTTAGTTGTGCTTAGTGGGAGGAATAGGAAAAAGTATTGCTACTCTATTTTGCTGGAAGCAGAAACTCTAGTCAGTACAATTTTTAACCCTGCTACTTTGTCTGCTTATGAAATTTCTTATCTTGCTCCATTTTATGAGTTGTATCTCTTTTTCCTATCATATACAGAATTCTCTTACCAGCATGGTAGCATTTTCCCAGTTTGTGTTATTTTTGACCTAGTTTCAGTTATGAGGTCTTTAATATTCCTCCAGAGGCAGCTCAGAGAAAACTATTATCGAGGAATTGCATATTCTTTGCAATGGACTCTCGAAAATTTGTTTCTTTTAGACCATGGATCAAAATGGAAACTTCACTTCAGATATGTATTATTAATATTCTGATTGTAATTTTAGCAATACAGCAAGAAAACTGCAAAGTCTCAGAGTTCTTTGGTTAAATACAAATATACATTAATTCAGTGCTATAAAAATCAAGAATGTTAAGAAATGACCTAAATTAAGATAATATTCCATTAAATTATTAAGCTATTACTTAAAAAAAAAGTGTCAGGTATTTTATATTAAACTTTACCCAGAAAATTCTAGTGGAAACTGTTAGACTGTATTGTTAGATTACTATCTGGCCTTCACTAAAGACAATTCATAAAAGACTCTAGTTTTTAATGACTTTTAATATATTATAATTATAATTATAATCCTAATTTTAGTGGTAATCCCATATTAGATCACATTTAAATAACATTTTAGTTTTAATTCAAACATTATATTTTTTCTGAAATTTAGAGGTATGGCCTCAAATTTTCAATTTTGCATCCTGCATTAACTGTAATCATTATCACAGGAAGAAAAGCACTAAATTATTGCTGTTTAGAGTTAACGTTAAATGTAAATCTTCTCTCATTATACATTATTTTAAAATCACATTAAAAATTTTAAAGACATTTTATGTACAAATCTCCAAATTTAGAATATATTTTGAAGAGAACATATTTATATTGTTTTACTGAAAGAAAGAGGATGGTTGGTTTTAATGCCACCTCTTAGGTTGCTTTATAACAAGGGTTTTTCCTATTTCCATATGTTAAAGTACAGGATTTTTTGTTTGTTGAAGCTTAAAATTATGATGAAAAAGAAAATGATTTGTTTAAAAACACAGTTACAGATGAGACACTTTTAGCATGCCAACATGCTTACAGATTACCAAGTCTTTTTGGCCAAATATACTCACAAACAGGCAAACAAGACTCAAACAACTGTCCTTTATAGTTTTACCAATAAAAGCTGTAACCTTTTAAATCCATAATTTTAAGATATTTCTCTTAACTTTCTTAATAAGTTAAAACTTCATGATGTGAATCAATTGGTTTGGCATCTTTCCAAACATACAATCTATTTGAAACCCTGAAATTTTTGAACACCATTTTAAAATCTACAAACATATGTTTATATGATTTATGACACTGTACTATAGATAACCAAAGATCTGTGTAAAGCAAAAATTATCTCTCACATATTAACTAGAAATTTTTAATAGCTAGACATATTTTTCATTTTCTATTTAATGCCTTGAACTTAAGCTTTGTGTCCTTAAGTTCAAATGAAGCCACACATTTCTATCCTATGGACTAGGAATCTTATGGATTTAAACTAAAGAGTTATTTATTCTAATTAATTTCTAGCCATTCAAACGCACTCTCTGAAAAGGCTACCTAGAAGATCACCTTTGCTTTTCAGATTATTTATTGATTTATAAATTAAATCTCTATTTTGTTATCACCATTTTAAGTTCAACTGACAAACTTTTTAATTCTATTTGTAAGTCTAGCAATTTTTAAAACTTGCTGTAAGGATCTTCTAATTAATACTTGTCTTTTTACAAATGTATTTAATCCAACATGTACAAACAAATCATACCACATTTACAAATTTAAAACATATTTTATTTCCTTCTCAAGTTTTTTAATTGTCTGACAATAAACCGAACTTTCCTAAATACAAATCACAAACAGCAACCTTCCTTCAGTACAGTTGCCATTATTTAGTGGAGCTAGAAATTGTCTTCTCCTGACTTATAGCTCTGTGATAAATTGACACTTCCACTCTTTATATTTTTTGCCAGAGCTGATAACAAGGGTGAGCTAATTTGTAACTCCAAATCTGAGAGGTTTCTCCTTCTTTACTGAGGATATTTAACCAAGCCAAAAAAATTCTTTTTTGATGGGTTTTAACTTGAGTGTAAATATGTCTAGGCTGTAATTTCTTCACTCGGTAGCTTCACTTCTCTGTCAAATTCCTGTGATCACTAATGTTTGAATGGTCAGTGATCTGCTGTCACTTATCTTAGTCCTCCTGGAAATAGGTCACATTATTGAGGTTAAAAGAAGACAGCTCTCTTTCATGAGTTCGTCACTTGGACTGAATTCACTTCTTATAATTTATATATTTTTTTCTATTTCACTTATTACAATATGTATGCTGTGTCAGATACTAAGTCAGGGAGGTAGTAATATCCCTTTAGTTTTGGCCATCTTGCTGCTCCTAATGTTCTAATTTTCCACCAGTGGGTGACCAAGATCTGTTTTGAAATAGCGCCCAGGGTTCCTTCTGCCACAACATGTGCATTTAGAGGAACATGAGTAAAAGTCCATGCTGTTTTCTTTTTTTTTTTCCTTGTAGAGTTTTTTTATTTTTATTTTTATTTTTTAGTTGAACAGTGCTGAATAAATCCCATTATACCTAAGAACGTAATTTTATGTAAGATGTCACACACATCCTAAAATGCATGCCATACATCACACGTATCCTTGGAGTAGACACATTACCTTCATGAGATAATGATGATTAGTGAGTAGAGTACTGGATTTGAGTCATAGCTTCTCTGCTAATTATCTGCATTACAACTGGCAAGTCTATTTATTTTCCTGCATTTCTGTTTCCTTAATGTGAAACTGAGAAATACTGTTTGACATTTCTATTACTAATTCAAATATATGATAAAATTTGGTTTGTGGCTTTTAGATCATGGGTCATTCAAACTGCAACCTGTGTGCAAAAGTCAGCCAGTTCCATGTTCTTGTATTACCTGCCTATTAAAGAAGTTTTGTTTCATTTGTAAATTGTGGAAACAACTTTTAAAAATAATATTTTAAGATACTCATCAATTATATGAAACCCAAATTCAGTTTGCAAAAATAATGTTTTATTGGAAAACAGCCACACTCATGCATTTTCTGGTATTATACATGGCTGTTTTGAAGCTATAGTGGTAGAATTGAGTAGTGGCAGGAGAGAATAAAACTTGCAAAATCTAAAATATTTACTAATGAGCGGGGACCAGGTGGGCATGCGGTTGGCCACCCTTTCGCCTTGTCCCCTACACATGGCTGGAGGGGGAAAGGCTGTCAATCTGAGTGGAGGCTGGGGCCTCGCACCTCAGGCCTCAGAGGACTCGAGGTCACCTGCCTGTTCCCAGCGATGGAGGGCCCAGCTCACAAGGCACAAGATTCAACACCATCTCCAGACCAAACCAGAGTATTACCGGGTTTGACCTACAAGTGACACAACCAGAGGGAATTCTCTACAGGCACAAGAGCCCATAAGGGCCAAGTCTCATTTGAGCAGTCAACCCTCACACAGCAGATCATCCACTGTGGGCAGAGCCAAGTCTCACAACTAGTCAACCTAGGAGTAAATCCTACCTACAGACAAGCCAAAAGCAATTAAAGCTCAACTTTAAGAGGACAATATACACAACACAAGGGTCACCGTTGGAGCACATGCACAGGAAAAACAGGGAAGTGGTACAAGTCAAATATCAAGGACACATACTACATAAGATAATCCAGCAAACACCAAGAACTCTAGGGGATCTACCTAATACATCGAACCAAACACAGAGAGTCAGCCAGAATGGGGAAACAAAGAAACATGTTCCAAATAAAAGACCAGAAGAAACCTCCAGAATTGGAACAAAAGGAATAGAGGTAACCAACCTATCAGAGACTGAGTTCAGAACACTGATGATAAGAATGTTTAAGGAGCTTAGTGACAACATAAAGAAGGATAGAGAAATCATAATGAACAACCAGGTAGAACTAAAGAATACAATAACTGAAATAAAGAACACATTTGAAGGAATCATCAGCAGGCTAGATGAGGCAGAGGATCGAATCAGCAACTTAGAAGACAAGTTAGCAGAGAGCACCCAAACAGAACAACAAAAAGAAAAAAGAATAAAAAACAATGAAGATGGTTTAAGAGACATCTGGGATAACATCAAGCACAACAACATGCACATCATAGGAATACCAGAAGGTGAAGACAGGGAGCAAGGGATCGAGAACATATTTGAAGTAATAATAATGACTGAAAACTTCCCTAACCTGGTGAAGGAAACCGACATACAAGCCGAGGTAGTGCAGAGAATTCCAACCAGGATGAATCCAAACAGGTCCACACAAAAACACATTTTAGATAAAATGGCAAAAATTAAAGACAAAGAGAGAATCCTAAAAGCAGCAAGAGAAAGACAGCGGGTCACACACAAGGAAACTCCTATAAGACTATCAAGTGACTTTTCTACAGAAACTTTGCAGGCCAGGAGAGAGTGGCAGGAGGAACTAAAGTGATGAAAGACAAAGGCCTACAACCTAGATTGCTTTATCCAGCAAGGCTATGATTTAAAATTAAAGGAGAGATAAAGAGCTTCCCAGAAAAGAATCAGCTAAAGGAACTTACTACCACAAAGCCAGGATAGCAGGAAATATTAAAAAGGCTTCTGTAACAGAAGAAAGATGAAAACAATCTAACTACAAAAAATGGCAATAACTATGTATCTATCAATAATCACTTGAAATGTAAATGGACTAAATGCTCCAATCAAAAGACACAGAGTGGCCGAGTTGATATGGAAGCAAGACCCTTGCATATACTGTATACAAGAGACTCACGTCAGATCAAAAGACACACACAGGCTGAAAGTGAAGGGTTGGAGTAAGACATTTCATGCAAATGGAAATGAGAAAAAAGCTGGAGTTGCAATACTTATATCGGACAAAATAGACTTTAAAATGAAGACTATATTAAAAGACAAAGATGGGCCCTATATAATAATAAAGGGATCGATCTGAGAAGAGGACATAACGCTAGTAAATATCTATGCACCCAACATAGGAGCATCTAAATACATGAAACACATATTGACTGACATAAAGACAGAGATCAACAGTAACACTATCATAGTAGGGGACTTCAACACACCTCTGACAACAAAGGACAAGTTTTCCAGACAGAAAATCAATATGGAAACAGTGGCCTTGAGTGACACATTGGACCAGTTGGATTTAATCGATATTTTCAGAGCATGTCACCCCAAAGCTGCAGAATACACATTCTTCTGAAGTGCACATGGAACATTTTCCAAGATAGACCACATGTTAGGCCACAAAACAAGTCTTGATAAATTTAAGAAAATTGAAATCATACCAGTTGTCTTCTCTGACCACAGTGCTATGAAATTAGAAATGAACTACAGGAAAAAAACTGGAAGACACATAAATACATGGAAGCTGAATAACATGTTACTAAATCATGAATGGGTCAGCAATGAGATCCAGGAAGATGTCAAAAGATATCTCGAGACAAACGGAAATGAAAACATGACAACCCAAAATCTATGGGATGCAGCGAAAGCAGTCCTAAGAGTGAAATTCATAACACTACAGGCCTACCTAAAGAAACAAGAAAAATCACTAATCAACAGTTTATCTTCACACTTAAGGGATCTGGAAAAAGAACAGCAAAATAAGCCCAAAGGGAGTACAAGGAAGGAGATAATAAAGATCAGAGCAGAAATAAATGAAATAGAGACCAAAAAAAATAAATAAATAAAGAGAGAAAGAGGACCCAAATTGATAAAATCAGAAATGAAAGAAGAGAAGTGACAACAGACACCAAAGAAATACAAAAATGTTAAGAAATTACTATGAGTAACTATATGACAACAAATTAGACAATCTGGAAGAAATGCACAATTTTCTAGAAGCATGCAACCTTCCAAGGCTAACTCAAGAAGAAATGGAAAACCTGAATAGACTGATTACCACCAGGGAAATTGAATCAGTAATCAACAAGCTCGCAACAAACAAAAGCCCTAGATCAGATGGCTTTACAGGTGAATTTTACAAAACATTAAAAAAAGAATTATCACATATTCTCCTCAAACTATTCCAAAAAAATACAGAAGGAAGACTCCCAAACATTTTTGATGAGGCCACTATCACCCCGATCCCAAAATCAGACAAAGACATTACAAAAAAGAAAACTACAGGCTGACACCCCTAATGAACATAGAGGCAAAACTCCTCAACAAAATATCAGCGAACAGAATTCAGCAATACATTAAAAAGGTCATATACCATGATCAAGTGGGATTCATCCCTGGTATGCAAGGGTGGATCAACATCTGCTAATCAATTAATGTGATACACCACATTAACAAAATGAAAAATAAAAATCCTATGACCATATGAATGAATACAGAAAAAGCATTTAACAAAATCCAGCAGCCATTTATGATAAAAACTCTTAAGAAAGTGGGAATAGAGGGACCATATCTCAACATAATAAAGGCCATATATGATAAACCCACAGCTAACATCATACTCAATGGGGAAAAGCTAAAATCATTCCCCTCAAGATCAGGAACAAGGCAAGGTTGCCCACTTTCTCCACTTCTATTCAACATAGTGCTAGAAGTTCTAACCACAGCAATCAGACAAGAAAAAGAAAGAAAAAGCATCCAGACTGGTAAGGAGGAAGTAAAATTGTCGTTATATGCAGATGACATGATACTATATAGAGAGAACGCTAAAGACTCCACCGATAAACTATTAAAACTGATAAATGAATTAGTAAAGTTGCAGGACACACAATTAGTATTCAGAAATCAGTTGCATTTGTATATACCAATAATAAAATATCAGAAGGAGAAATTAAGAAAACAATCCCATTTACAATTGCTTCAAAGACTAAAATACCTGGGAATAAATTTAACCAAAGAAGTAAAAGATCTGTATTTAGAAAATTATGACACTGAAGAGAGAAATTAAAGAAGATACAAATAGATGGAAACACACACCATGCTCATGGATAGCAAGAATTAATATCGTTAAAATGTCCATACTGCCTAAGGCAATATACAGATTCAACGCAATTCCTATCAAACTACCACGGACATTTTTCACAGAAATAGAACATATAGTCCTAAAATTTATATGGAACCATGAAAGACCCCGGATAGCCTTGGCAATCTTGAGAAATAAGAACAAACTGGGACGTATAATGATACCTGACATCAAATTATAATACAAAGCTACAGTAATCAAAACAGCATGATACTGGCATAAAACCAGACACATAGATAAATGGAACAGAATAGAGAGCCCAGAAATAAATTCATGCCTATATGGTCTTTTACTCTATGACAATGGAAGCAAGAATTTACAGTGAGGTAAAGACAGTCTAGTCAATAAATGGTACTGGGAAACCTGGACAGACACATGCAAAACAAAATGAAGCTGGACCACCTCCTTACCCCATATACAAGAATAAATTCAAAATGGATTAAAGATTTAAATGTAAGATCTGAAATCATAAAACTCATAGAACAAAATATAGGAAAAAAGTTTATAGACATTACCCGGAGTAAGATTTTTACTGGTATATCTCTTCGGGCAAGGGAAGTAAGAGGAAAAATAAGCATGTGGGATTACATCAAACTAAAAATTGTTTTCACAGCAAAGGAAACTATCAATGAAACAAAAAGGGATCCTACTGAACGGGTGAAGATATTTGCCAATGATATATCCGACAAGGGGTTACTATCCCAAATTTATAAAAAAACTCACTCAACTCTAAAAAAACAAACAACCCAATTAAAAAATGGGCAGAGAACATGAAGAGATATTTTTCTTAAAAGGACAGACAGATGGCAAACAGACAGATGAAAAAATGCTCAACCTCACTAATCATTAGAGAAATGCAAATAAAAACCACAATGAGATACCACCTCACCCCAGTCAAAATGGCTATCATCACTAAGTCAACAAACAACAAGTGCTGGCGCAGATGTGGAGAAAAGGGAACCCTCGTGCACTGTTGGTGGGACTGCAGACTGGTACAGTCACTGTGGAAAACAGTATGGGGGTACCTCAAAAATCTGAAAATGGAACTACCTTATGACCTTGCAATTCCACTCCTAGGTGTCTTATCCGGAGAAATCCAAAACACTAATTCAAAAAAATTTATGGCCCCAATGTTTATTGCAGCTCTATGCACAATAGCCAAGACATGGAAACAACTGAAATGCCCACCAGTAGATGACTGGATTAAGAAACTGTGGTACATTTATACAATGGAGTGTTATGCAGCCACAAAGAAGAATGAAACCTTACTATTTGCAACATTATGGATGAACCTAGAGAACATTATGCTAAGTGAAATAAGTCAGAGAAAGACAAATACCATATGATCTCACTTATATGTGGAATCTAAAGAAAAGAATAAGTGAACGAACTAATCAGAGACAGTTTTAGAAACATGGAGGAAAAACAGAGGGTTGCTAGAGGGGCGGGGGGGTGGGGATAAGGGGAAGGTGAGAGGTTTTGAAAAATAGTCGGTAACCACAAGATGGTCATGGGGGTTTGAAAATTAATTTGGGGAACGTACAGAGGGATAGTGGATGGGGGGAGGGGGGTTCACACAGTGTGAGGGATATAAATGATAAACATCTAAGTTTTGCTTTGTCTTGTGTACCTGAAACTAATAAAAATAAATAAATAAATAAATAAATAAATAAATAAATAAATAAATAAATAAATAAAAACTGTCTCACAGACATAGAGGAAAAATTGAGGGTTGCTAGATGGAAGTGGGGGTGGGGATAAGGGGGAAGGTGAGGGGATTAGAAAGCGCAACTGGTAACCACAAGATGGCCATGGGGATATGAATGTCAATTGGGTAATGTAACCAACAATGTTGTAAAGATTTTGTAGGGTATCTGATAGACACTTGTCTCATTAGGGAGACCAGCTCAGGGATGGTGTAGATGACTGATCACTGTGCTGCACACCTGAAGGTGAAGCTGAACAATAATGAATGTCAATTACAATTTTATATATATATATATATATGTATATACACACACATATATATATTCACATACACACACACACACACACACACACACACACACACACACACATATATATATGAAGTGGAGTACAGCATTAGGAATAGAGACAGTGGAAATGTAATGGCTGTGTGCGATGTCAGAGGGATAGTGGATGGGGGTGGGGGATTCACACAGTGTGAGGGATATAAATGATAAATGTCTATTACATTGTTTTGTACATCTGAAACTAATAAAAAATTATTCACTAATGCCCATTTACAGGAACTGTTTGTGACCCTCTGGCTATGATGTCGTCCTCACCTAGTATACTGCAAATGCTTTCAAAGCAGGTTCTGGGACTGTTCCATCTTTATTCACACACTGTGTATCTTAGTGCCTATTGTAATGATTAAATGCGATAATTCACTGGGAAGTACTCTATAAACTATAATCATTTGTAACCATGATAATGGTTGTGATAATTACTTGAAATTATTGAAAAAACGCCCTCTCTCACTAATCATTGCTTTTATGCAGGAGAGAATTTTTGGAGGTCTGTACTTCACCAGTTTCACTGGAGTACCCCTTCCCCATAGTCATTTTAATGAATGCTCATTAACTCTGGTGTTTTTGTTTTTATTGCTGTTTTGTTGCATTAGCTTCATTAGTGTAACAAACATCCTGGTACACACAGCATTTAGCACTCATATAGGTATATCTGTGGGCAAGATATAGAAGTGGGATTCTGGTTCAAAGATAAATAAATCTTTAATTTTGGTAGCTATTAGTAGATCCTCTTCTATAGGTGTATTTTGCACCTCTCTCACTAATGTATAAGACTGATTATTTCTCTACAGCAATGCCAACAGATGGGATTGGATTTTTGCAAATATAATCAGTGAAAAATTGCATCTCTATTTACTTTTAATTTACATTTCTCTTATTATGAGTGAAATTTATCATCTTTTCGTATTTTGGGGGATATGTTTCTTTTTTGCTAACTAACCCTATATGGCCCTTGATTTTATACTCCTTAACTTATCAATACCAGTCTTCATTATATATAATAGGTGTAATAATTCTTTGCCAGTGATACAAGTCACCAATAATTGTGTTCACAGTTGTCATTTGTCTTTTGACATTGTTTATAATTTTTTGCTTTATGGAAATTTATTTTATTTTTATTTTTTTAATTAAATTTATTGCGGTGACATTGATTAGTAAAATTATATAGGTTTCAAGTGTACAATTCTATAATATATCATCTACATACTGCATTGTGTTTTCGCCACTCAAAGTATTTTCTCCTTCTATCACCATATATTTGATCCCCTTTTCCCTCTTCTACCTCTCCTCCTCCCCACGTACCCTCTGGTAACCCTAAACTGTTGTCTGTGTGTAGGAATTTTTGTTAGTTTGTTTTGTTCTTTTGTTGCTTTCTTTTGCTGCAAAAAATTGTCACTTTTTGCAGAAGACATAATTATATATATATATATATATATATATATATATATATATATATATATATATATATATATGGGTTTATTTCTGGGTTCTGAATTCTATTTCTTTGGTCTGTGTGTCTGTTTTTCTGTCAATACCAGGCTGTTTTGATTATTGTCATTTTGTAGTATATTTTGAAGTCAGGTAGTATGAAGGAAATTACCTCAACATAATAAAGGCCATATACAACAAATCCTCAGCTAGTATCATACTTAATGGTAAAAAACTGAAAGCTTTTCCTCTAAATTCAGGAAAAAGACAGGAATGTTGCCTGACACCACTGTTATTGAACATAGTATTGGAAGTCCTAGCCAGCGCAGTCAGGCAAAAGAAATAAATAAAAGGCATCCAAATTGGAAATAAAGAAGTTGAATTGTCACTTTTTGCAGATGACATGATTCTTTATATAGAAAACCATAAAGATGCCACAAAAAACTATTAGAAATAATAAACAAATGCAGTAAAGTTGCAGGATACAAAATCAATGTACAAAAATCCATTGTGTTCCCATATACTAACAATGAAATTTCAGAAAAAGAAATGAAAAAAACAATCCCTTATGGAATTACAACAAAAAGAATAAAATACCTAGGAATAAACTTAACAAAGGATATGAAGGACCTATACGTTGAAAACTATAAGACATTATGAAAAGAAGTTATAGAAGACACAAAGAAATGGAAAGATACTCTGTGTTCATGGATTAGAGGAATCAATATAGTTAAAATGGCTGTATTACCCAAAGCAATATACAGATTTAATGCAATTCCCATCAAAATACCAATAGTACTTTTTAAAGAAATAGAACCAAAAACATTGTCAGTTTTTTATGGAATCACAAAAGACCTCATATAGTCCAAGCAATCCTAAGAAAAACGAACGAGGCTGGAGGTATCAACTTCTAATGTATTTTGAGTTTAATAATCCTATTTCTTCCTGAAGGATTTGTATTTAATCAGAATCCAAAGCATAGGAAATCATGTACTTCATCATTTATACAGGCCCCTCTACTAGGTAGAAGCTGCCTTAAGTTCTTAAGTTGTTTTCCTTTGAAAACAAATGTTCTGTCTAGTATCCACACCATTGCAAATCCCAATAAATGCCATTGCCCATTATCTGGGAGTGAGGTATCCGTAGTGACTTAGGATGGATGAGAAGAAAGCTGGCCCAGTGTGATGACTGAATCGGTAGCTTTCACTTGCTATCGATTAACTTTTGGAGATACGAATATTTTACCTGGTTTGAGGCATTCACTGTCTTGCCTCAAAGATGCAATATATTAACTGGCCTTGTATTTTAATTGAATGAAGCAACCTATAGTTACCTATTGGAGCAAAGGATTCTAAGTCACTCAGATACAAGATAAGGAGAAGAAAGCAGAAAAATGATTGGGAGCTTTCATCAGGTCTGATGCAGGACAATCAGTGTTGTACATCCCTAAAGAGCCGCAGGGGGATGTCTTAAGAAAAGGAATGAAGAAGCAAGAGCACTGAAGCAAAGCAGCTTGATACACAAGTCTAGCTAAAATGGACTCTGGCTGCGACCCCTTGCCTGCCTGTCTAGACATTGTCATTACAGAGCTATGAGTAGAGTCAGAGACTGTCCAAGGCTGCCTTTCTACAAAGTAGCACCGTTAGGGGGGTGAGCACTTACTACTACCTGTGAATGGTGCTAAAAGCAAGCAACATGCTCCCTCCCAACTGGCCTTAGGGCATATCAGGCTCAATTAACTTGCTTAGTGCTTTTCCATAAAGGCCTCTATTCACTCCCTTATGTTTCTAGACAAATTTTTGAATTGCTTGTTTGGTAAAGATTTTTCTTAATTGTTCTGCTATTCTAGGTATCTTCTTGGAAGATGAAGAACAAAACAAAAACAAAATCCCAAGACAAAGTATTTTTCTTAGGTAAACAGTATATTGTCATTTACATATATGTCTTTCGGTATAATAACCTTGCTTTCTACAAAGAATTCAGAGGTCTGTACATACAATGAAATGAGAAAGAAAATAAATAATTTTATTCCAACTTCAATGAGTTTTTACTTTTTATTAGAGACTACGTGGTAGGTTTCACTCTGACAGAAATTATTTATTGATTATTAAAATAAAGACTATCTTCTTACAGAGAACAAGTCTTTCTCCTTTCTAGTTTTAAATATTTGCTGATATCAAAAAACAATTCCAATTATTTCTTACCCCTTCCATTTTCTTTAGATGATCTTCTAAGTCCTTTCCTTCACCTCAACTTCCCTGTATGGTTGCAGTTTCTTAATTTGTCTTGAAGATGTTATTATCACATGGCTGTCACAGTGGGGATCACAGGGCATTGTGAATGTCAACACTGGCTAATGCAAACTCACCCTTCTCTATTTCATACATCAGGACTCTTTTTACATTGCACATTTCAACAGAAAATGCCTAATTTGACTTGTTCTTGGGCTAATGTTTGGGTCATAAAGGGCAGGGGATAATACATACATGGAAACACTATTTTGGATAATTAAAGAAACTGACAAATTTTTATTTCCTGTCCTTGGGATGCTGCTCCTGCTGGAGTCTCATGGATGGGCTTCTACCACATTTTTTCCTAGTTCTGGCAGAGGTTACCTAAACCCCAGAAAAACTTGCCCTGTTGGTACTACCACATTCTGCTTAGGAAGATGTTTCTGAAACTGCTCCATTAAAAATACTGTCTCTACAGACAATAGTTTAGTGGTTACCAGAGGGTAAGGGGGGTGGGGGGTGGGAGATGAGGGTAAGGGGGATCAAATATATGGTGACGGAAGGAGAACTGACTCTGGGTGGTGAACACACAATGGGATTTATAGATGATGTAATACAGAATTGTACACCTGAAATCTATGTAATTTTACTAACAACTGTCAACCCAATACATTAAAAAAAAAAATACTGTCTCTAAACCCTGAAAACAAGGGATGCCTGAGTTCCTGCAGGGAGTCTGTAATTCACCTTCAACAGGTGAATGGTTAAACCAACTTTGGTACATCCGCACCCTGGAACACTACTCCACAATCAATGTTGAGACATGCAACAAGCTGGAACATGCTATGCATCCCATCCCATCAGTGCTGGGCCACTGTGCCCAACACTCCTATTGGCTTCCGATGTTTGCAGATATGTTACAGGCTGTGTGTCTCACACTGGCCTCTCTGCCCACAGTTGTCTGGCTGTCACAAAAGCTGATTGCAGTACATAAGGCCTTAAGTTCTTTCCAGCTTTAAATGTTCAGGATTTGGTGAGAGCAACTGCAGTGCTTTCTTCTCTTTTCTTCAATTGCTCTGCTCTGCCAGCACAGCGGAAGCTGAAATTGTGTCTTCTCAATAATGACCTTGGTTCATCCCACTGGGTGGCCTGACCTGGGTTCTGTTCCTGGAGTTACCATGTGTTCACTGTAACATGCGACACGAGCAAAACACACACTCTCCCTGGGCTCCAGATTCTCTATTTGTAAACTAGTGATAATAATAAAATTAATGCCCACTTTGTCAACTTCACAGCCTAGTGGTGAAAATCATATCAGAGAATGTATGTGTAAACTCAAGGCAGCTCTAGTGTTTAAACTGAGCCGCCCTTAGGTCATAGCAATTGGGGATGAGGACCCAAAGTCTTACCTTTTGGGAGCCAAATGCCACATTTCCATATCATGTGTAGTGACTCTTCCGGAGAGAGTCACTAACAGTGATCCAGAGTTACATTAACTACTTCAAAGTGCTTGGGAATCTTATTTATGTCTTTGCTCCATGAAAGATGACTGTTTCCTCTCAACGGCTCCTGTACTCAGTGTGCAAGCCTCTTGGTGCAGAACACGCATGAGCTCTGGGCTTTCATACCTGAACCGCAGCTGGAATCCGGCTGTCACTCGCAGGCTGCCTTACTTTACACAACCAGTTAGCCTCTGTGAACTTTAGTTTACTTTTCGGGAGAATGGATTTTTCAATTTTTGTGTTTTTTCTTTTTGACAGTTAAATAAAATACTTATAAAGTATATATCTAGCTCAATAATTGGCACACATAAAAATTCTATATTAATATTAATTCACTCTCATCTTTATAAAAAGTTGGTAAGCAAAGAGATTATACCCAGTAAGGCTTTTTTGATTTTATTTCCCCAAGGCTGGAAAAATGAATTGGAAAGAAGGTATCTTCTGTGTGGGATACCAGATGATTTCAGGCTTTCTGTCTTTGCACATGACGTTGTCTACACTGTTCTCATTGATTGGAACCCACCCCCATTCCTCTCTACCCCGCTAATACCAAATCCCTCTGTGACAGCCCAGCAAGTCATGCTCTCCTCCAAGAAGCCTTCCTGACCCCTCTGCGGAGGCCAATAAGCCTCCTGTGTGCTCCTTCTCCACTGGCCCCCTTCTATTTGTTTAGAAAAACAAATTTACTATATGCCCATCATATTTTACTGAAACTACCTTCCTATCTTGCACTTAATAGTATATAATAGGCACACAATAAATGGATATTGTCACAAACAACCACTAAAATCCTAATGTAAAAAGGGATTCTCATCTTTTACCAGTTCTCTCGGCTAGAACCAAACTTAAGAGCTATTTTTGTTAGTTGTACGTTAATGTCAAACAGGAAGGAAGTATGTTCCAAAGAATGAGACATTTAGTTGAATTTGCTGGATGTATGCAACCACCTCATTTAGGAAGAAGAGGTTGAGGACTTTAAGGCCTTTGGGCTTAGAGCTAGGAAGATACACCCGAAGCAGAGGGAAGGCAAACAAACATATGAGAGCAACAATCCGTGATGTCAGAGATGGTCAGTCAGTTCAGACTTAGGATGATCACTGTGGAGAAAGCGCATCTTTCAGCAGTATGGAAGGTCAGCCAAGAAGTAGTGGTCAGTCCATAAGCCATGTATATCTCACTGTCACCGTCCCCTTCAGTTGGGCAAATAGCCAAGGTCTGGCCTATGTTTAACTAAAGAAGCACTAAATCCTAAAGCTTGAAAGAGCTATTCATTTAGAGTGAGACCAATTTAGACTTACTCTTATATGTTTATCTCTATTATTATTTTTTTAATTGGGGTAAAATTCTCAGTCATAGCTGTCATGTTAATGTATTCACATTATAGGAACCCTATACTAACCATTCACAGACAGGACATCAAGCAGGAATAGGTTGCATTTTAGAATCTGCTTGCTTTCTTCTTTCTTTTGTCCAAACAGGGATCCAAACATTTTTTCCCAAAGCTCACAAGTTTGGTGCTTAAATCATGGTTTGTTTTATTTTTTTTTCCTGTTTTTTATTTCAATTTTCTTATCAGCAATATTTTATAGCTCTCTTACTAGGAAACTAATTTCTGCCTCTTTGGTTTAGAACATCTATGTAAGTTAAGATTTTTGAAAATTTGGGAAGTACATAGGGATTAAAATAGGATGGCATATTGAGATAGCTGAACAATTAGAGACATTAGTCATCTAATAGTCTTAATTAGTTGGCACACGAAAGAAGATTAGACTCTGAAAACAACAAACATAAATGGTGTCTTCTATACCTTTATTATTAATATCTCTAGTTGTTTCCTATGTGTTGTGTATCGTTTGGTAATGGAAACTGGAAGTGTTGGCTTTGAACTAGGAAGACGTTGAACTATGTTTATAAGAATGGTTTAGATAAAACACCATTTCTCTCTGGAATATTTAAAAGTCTTTGGAATAGTATCTGGAGCTTATTTAATTTTTAATTTTCAATTGATTACAGTTATTTATTGAATTTTTGCTATCTGCCCAGCAGTATTAGAAATTCAAAAACAAAACCACAAGGTTCCTACTCTCTAAGAGTTTATGGCTTTTCAAAGAGGGAACCACAAAGAGACCATGTGACATGTGATGTGTTCATCGTTCCAATGGAGATACATGAAGGGAAAACCTCTAAGTTAGGATACCTGCATTTTACTGGGGATCAAATAAAAGGCTTCATAGAGAAGGTGGCTCTCTGTTGTCATGTCTTTAGTTTCAATTGTATTTCCCTAATCAATCATTTGTTCACTTGTAAATTACTCAAACAGTATAGGGTGCTTGCTATCTGGACCAGGCCCTGGAGATTCAGAGATAATTAAGGCACATTCCACGTCTGCAAAGTTTTCACCAAATTTAGTAGACAGACAAACAGCAGGTCACTGCAGTTCAGGATGCGCAGGGTGATGTGGGAAGACATAGAGGGTAATTAGCGCAGGGTGATGTAGGAAGACATAGAGGGTAATTAGTGCAGCACTGTGGGTAGCTGCGGCTTTTCAGGGAACGAAGACATCTGAGCTCAGTCTGGAAGGAAACTCTGGTGTTAACCAATGAAGAAGGATGACAGGGGCATTTCAGGCAAAAGGGACAACTGTATGTGCAGAGTCTCATGGGCAAGAGAGCACAGCATATTTGGGGAAACATACAGAATACATAGTGGAAAGAGGGAATGATAAATGGATGAGATTAGAAATATTAGAAGAAGCCCGACTTTATTCCAAAGGCACAAAGTAGCAAATTGATCTTGCCATTCTCTTACTTAAAATCCTTCTTGAATTGATGCCATAAAAAGGGTGGCATGAGGTGAGCCTCTTGAAATCTCCCCTGGAATTTACAACAAATTGAACAACTGTAACTCCACAAAGGACTCCCTGCACAACAGACAAGCAAAACTAAGATGCACACCACTGAAATCACCTAAAGGTGGGCAAATTGTGCGAGCAGGGGAGGAGGGAAGGGAGAAGTGCTGAGACGGGGCTGCCCAGGCGCAGGACACAGACTAGCTCGGTGCTCCAAGCTCGCTGCATTCTGGAACTATTGCAGCTGTGTGAGAGGGAAGAACTGCTAGGGCTCTGCTTATGGCCCACAGGGCTGAGGGGTCAAAATATAACACGACTGAACCCAATGCTCATGGCAGAGACCTTGGAGCAAAGACTGAGGGAAGAAGGCTGAAAACGGTAGTTTAAGCCCTCACTGCCAAGCAGAGAAAGAAAGCCTTAGGCACTGAGCCTAGCTGCCCCTCCCTACCCTCCCAGAGCTTGCCCTGCCTGCACCTGCCTAGTGCTAGAAGCGGAATAGTAGCAGTGTCAGACAGAATATTTGCAGTTCTGAGAACTGTGGTCCACAGACATGGACTTGCAGCCCAACTAGTGCCAACAAACGGGAGGGAGCTAAGGAAGCAGGACTGGTTGTGGTGGTGGTCCCCGCCATTGCTCTGGGCCCCATTCCCACCTATCTGGACAGATCACTGCAGGAGTAAACAGAGCTGCTGAAACACACGGACTCTGAATCTGGTGCAGGAAGACCTTTGGACTTCAGAAGCTCTCCACATCCCCCCACAGATGTGGTTCGGTATGACCCAGGTGAACTGTTCACAGAGGAGAAACCCAACTTCCAGGGAATACCCCCACTGTGAGAAACCAGAATAGTGCAGAGAAAACATAACACTACAGTGTGAAAGAGAATAAAAGGCTGTAGTCAGAGAAAATAAAACATCTACCAACACCTACTGGAAAACAAAAGAAAGACCTCTTTCTATCAACCTGTTGTAGAACCCACTCCTGTAGATGTCCAGGAAGAGAAATAATAAGTCATAAATGGCTATGAATAATCAAGGCAATTAAAAAGCTCAGAAAGAAAATGAAAAGTCTCCAGAAAATGAACTTAAAGATATGGAAATATGCGACTTAAATGACAGAGAATTCAAGATTGCAGTTCTGAAAAAACTCAATGGGATGCAAGGAAACACAGGCAGTTTAATGAACTCAGAAACACAATCAAAGAACAAAATGAACATTTCACCAAAGAGATTGAAATTTTAAAAAAAGAACCAAATAGAATTTCTGGAGATTAAGAACTCAATAAAAGAAATGAAGAATGAAATAGCCAGCTTACATAGTAGAGTTGATCAGACGGAGGAAAGAATCAGTGACATCAAGGATAGAAATCTGGAAATGACACAGATGGAAGAAGAAAGAGACAAGACATAAAAGAAATGAAAGAACTCTACAAGAACGTTCTGACTCAATCAGAAAGAGCAATATAAGTCTAAAGGGCATACAGAAGGAAAAGAAAGAGAGAAGGGAACAGAGAGTATATTCAAACAAATAGTTGATGAGAACTTCCCAAACTTATGGGAAGAACTGGATCCTCGAATCCAAGAAGCAAATAGAACACGTAATTACCTCAATCCAAACAGGCCTTCTCCAAGGCACATTGTATTGAAGATGTCAAAAATCAATGACAAAGAAAGAATCCTCAAGGCAGCCAAGGAAAAGAAGATGGTAACCTGCAACGGAAAGCCCATTAGAATATCATCAGATTTTTCAGCAGAAACTTTACAAGCCAGGAGGGAGTGGAACCAAATATTCAAACTATTGAAAAAGAGAAATTATGAGCCAAGAATAATATATCCAGCAAAGATATCCTATAGATATGAAAGAGGAATAAAGACCTTTCCAGACTTACAGAAGCTGAGGGAATTTTCTAACACACGACCCGCACTACAAGAAGTACTAAAGGAGGCTATTCGACCACCATCAACAGGGACAATTTGTGGCAACCAAAACTCAAAAAGGGGGAGAGTAAAGGCCTGAACCGGAATATGGGAATGGAGAAGGTAAGCGTGCTGAAGAAAATGGAATACTCTAAATATCAAACTTCCTTTTACATAAACTTAATGGTAACCAATCAAAAAAAAAATCTAGAACTGAAATATATAACATAATAAAAGAAGAAACAGAGAGAAAAATCATAGAATACCACCACACGGAAATAATAGACAACAACAAAATGGCAAAGAAACAATGGAGACACAGCCTTACCAGAAAACTAAAGATAGAGTGATAGGAAATCCTCACATATCAATAATTACCCTAAAAGTAAATGGACTGAACTCACCAATAAAAAGGCACAGAGTAGCAGATTGCATCAAAAAACGAAACCCAACCATATGCTGCCTCCAAGAGACACATCTCAGCTACAAGGACAAACATAGAGTCAAAGTGAAAGGGTGGAAATTGACACTCCAAACCAATGGTATCCTGAGAATATCAAGTGTTATCATACTGATAGATGAAATAAGAGACAAAGACTGATATTTCATAATGATATGGAGACTACATAACAAGACAACATAACAGTTATCAATATTTATGCCCCCATAAGGGATCACCAAAATATACCAAGCAACTACTAACAGAACTAAAGGGAGAAATTGAATATAACACAATTATAGTAGGGGACCTAAATACAGCATTGACAGCTATGGATAGATCATCCAAACAGAAAATAAATAAATAGCAGCCCTAAATGGCACATTAGATGAAATGGACATAATTGATATTTATGGAGCACTTCATCCTAAAACATCAGACTACACATTTTTTTCTAGTGTACATGGAACATTCTCAAGGATAGGCCATATATTGGGACATAAAACTAGCCTCAGCAAATTTAAGAGATTGAAATCATACCAAACATATTCTCTGATCACAAGGCTTTGAAATTGGATATCAACTGCAAAAAGAAGGCAGGGAAAACCACAAATACGTGGAGATTAAACATCATACTTTTAAAGAATGACTGGGTCAAAGAAGAAATAAGAGGAGAGATCAAAAGATACATAAACAAATGAGAATGAAAATACATCCTACCAAAATTTTTGGGATGCAGGGAAAGCCGTTTTAAGAGGGAAGTTTATATCATTACAGGACTATCTCAAGAAACAAGAAAAATCCCAAATAAATAACCTCACATTACACTTTAAAGAACAAGAAAAAGAAGAAGAAATGAAACCCAAGGTCAGCAGAAGAAAGGAAATAATAAAAATCAGAGCAGAACTAAATGAAATAGAGAACAAAAAGACAATAGAAAAAAATTAATGTGACATAGAGCTGATTCTTTGAAAAGATTAATAAAATTGACAAACCCTTGGCTAAAATCACTAAGATAAAAAGAGAAAAGACACTAATAAAATCAGAAATGAAAGAGGGGATGAGGGGATGTTATCACGGATGCCACACAAATACAAAGGTTCTCCAAGAATACTATGAAGGACTATATGCCACCAAATTCAATAATCTAGAAGAAATGGACAAGTTCTTAGAACATATAGCCTTCGTAGGCAGAATCATGAAAACTAGAAAATGTAAATAGATGGATCACCAGTAAGGAAATTGAATAAGTCTCCCAAAACCTTCCCCAAAGCAAAAGTCCGGGACCAGATGGCTTCACTAGTGAATTCTATCAATCCTTCAAAGAGGATCTGATACCTGTCCTACTCAAATTCTTCCAAAAAACTGAAGAAGAGACAATACTCCCTAACTCATTTTATGAGGCCAACATTACCCTGATACCAAAACCTGGTAAGGATAACACAAAAAAAGAAAACTACAGACCAATCCTGGACCCACCAGTTTCATCGCCTAACCCCAGTCTGCCTATTCTCAGCTCTTTCCTATACACTCACCTACCCCATTGCTAAGCTTCTGATGTACCTTTTGTCCATGTCAAGGGGGTTATGAGAGTTCAGAAACTTATTGTAAATTGAGATGATATATAATGTATTATGGAACAACAATTTTGTTTGATTCTTTTTTGTATTACTTAATAAATGGTTGTCTAAGAATGGCAACCCTGAAGAAATCTGCTGAAAACAGAAAAGGTACCTATGCCTGGGATCTGATGAAGAGTTACTGGCTGATATCCAGTTCTGAAAAATGGTACTGTGCTTTGGGAGGAGTAAGAGGATTGGATGTTTGTGTTATCAAGCACCATTCCAACAATGGAACTATATTCAGCACAACTTCAATCTGCTACTTTTTATAACATCAGTATTTGTACCTCAGAACCAGGAAGGAGAAAAAAAAAACACCATTCCTCGTAAAACCCTTCTTGAAAAAGAGTAGTTGATAAAATGTATTTCAATTCCAGAAACACTTACTCTTTATCATGCTTGAAACTACATTGACAAGAACCAAAAGGACACAGTCCCTGATCTGTCTGAGACCACAATGCAGAAGATGAAATGTATAAGCAAATAATTTTAGGTCCATATGTCTAGACTTGTACTATTTTCATCTAGGAGACTGCCACCTGGAGTTGTATAACTTGTTAGTGATCCTGATTTCTACGAGTCCACAAATAAGAAAAAAACTATTTTTGCTTAAGGGGTGAATAAAAAGGCAGATCAGGAAAAATTAAAGGCAAGTGACACTAAGCTTTTTCTCGAAGGATAAGTCATAGTTCATTATACTTCATGCTCCATGAAAATAGGCTCTCTATTTTGCTCGCTTTTATTGTTTTCCAAACAATATCTGGCACATAGAAAAAAGGGCAATAGCGTTCCAAGCCAAAGAAACACATTAAAAAAGGTAAGAGAAATGAGACTGACTAATCTGTATTAGTTAAGATAATCCTAGCTGATATAACAAATAAGCCCCCAAGTTTTAGTAATGTCACACACTATAATTTTATTTTTCACTCATGTAAATGTCCAATATGAATGTTCCTGGATGGCTGGTGGCTTTCCTCCACATGGTAATTCAGGGACCCAGGTCTCTCACATCTTGTGGCTCTACAGTCACCTAGGGCCTCAGCGTGTTCTGCATCCAGTTGAAGGATGAGAAAAACAAGATGGAAAAGGCACATCTACTTATCTGGCATTACCACTTATCTTCCTTGAACATAAATACCATGCAGCATTTGCTCATATTTCAGAGGTGAGAAGTAGTCATGTTTCTCTACTTAGAAAGAAGGATAGCTGGGAAATGTAATCCTGGGTTTGGCAGCCATTTTCCAGAAACCACTCTATAATGTGGAAGAGCTGAACAAATGTTGGTGGGCAGTTAGCTATCTCTGTCACAGGAACAATGAGAATTTCATGAAGCAAAAGGGTAGGAGGTAACAGTGTGAAAGTAAGTAGCCTGGGGCCACATTATGTTCATATGTATGAGCTTATCCACAAACAGTTCCAGAGGTGATGTGAAATAATTTTCTGGAAAGAAAAGAACTTTAGTTGTAGGAAGCTTAAGGGATGGAGAAGAAACTAAAAGAGAGTTCTCGTGTGCCTGCTTTTCAAAGATCCAATGCTCCAAAGCTCGTAATGTTTCTATATTCACACAACATCTTTCTTTTTTTCTCAAAAAACTCTTAAAGTGATGAGGACCTCAGTTAATTCTCTGAGATTGAAACACATGTCCTCTTCTGCTTCAGCGGGAATCCAGCCCAGTTTAAATTTTCTCTATTATGGTCTAAAATTATCTTCTTTAGTATAACAGAAAGTCAGAATTTGTATGTATTGTTGCCAAGAATGACAGTTAAAACTCCTCAATAATACTTTTTTCCGTGGGTGAAAATTAGATGGGGCTAAAACATTTTAGCTGATATAAATAAAATGCTCACCAGCTATGAAGTTGTGTTCCATAAAGAATTATAACAACTATAGACTGGTGCTACCCCAGGACTTAAACGTAACACAGTTTGTGAAAGACTGCATTTTAAACTCAAATTTTAGAAAAATCTTCAAACACTCTCTTGGCACAAGCTCCTCCAACATTCAGGATTTTTAAAAAGAAACTCATGCTCTTTTTCCTTCCAGACAATACTTTGAGAATTTAGTTAACTTTTGAACAAGCTGGTCTGAATTTTCAATGACTCAGTGGTTGGTTTTATGATGGACTCACATTAAAAAAAAAAAAAAAAAAGTTAAACCTAGAAGATGTTTATTGGTTTAGCAGTTTCTAATTCACATTCACTCTGATCTTCAAAAGCCATCCATCCACCTTCCCAGACATATGCTGCATGGGAAACCCTGTTTTACATAGACATGAAAGCACCAAGGTAGGGGAGGCATGGCTTGGGGTCTGGATTGTAGCCTTTTCCTTACCTTTCCACCCACTCACATTTACTTCCTTCACTGTCCTGCCATGGATGTGCACAAGTGTGACAAGGGGTGTGGTTTTCTTAGGAGTGTCTGAGACCGTCATAATTTTGTCAAAGTCACATCTTTGCCACACTGATTGCAATAAATCGGTGTATAAGTGCTGGGAAAGCAGAGTGCTTCTCATTTCCTTGGCTTTATCTATGTGGATAGCGGAACTTCTCGTTCCCTCCCTTCTCTCCCACTACCTAGTATGTAGGAATCTCACCGTGAGGCTGTCTGGCTCAAGCAAGGAGCAACTGCTCTCAAAAACCTGGGAATGATTGTTTCAAATGTTTGCCATCCCCTGTACCTTCTCTTCCCTTTTGGCAGATATCCTCATCTAGTAATTTACTGAGACCCAGGCTCTGTAGTGAAAGCTTCTTCACAGCTCACCATCTCCATCCTGCCTCTTCTTCCCACCTGTCCCAAAGAAGCATCAATCCCTCTTCCAGGGTGTCAATTTCATTTCCTCCTGCCTCCTCTAGGACCTCATTTCATTAATAATCTCTTTTGTAACTTACATTTTCAATCTGTTTTTTTATACATAGATAAACTATCAAGTCCTTTGTATTTTTTAATGTTTTCTTAGCACCACTTTTTTAGCTACCATTGGTCTTTCCCTTTCTCCTCCCCACCTTTT
Organism: Rhinolophus sinicus; assembly: GCF_057876585.1. Lineage (NCBI taxonomy): Eukaryota > Metazoa > Chordata > Mammalia > Chiroptera > Rhinolophidae > Rhinolophus > Rhinolophus sinicus. The sequence continues at coordinate 63,868,968 of NC_142502.1, forward strand.
TTCTTCTTTTCCCTTCAATCTTCTTTATACTTGTTTTTCTCACTTCTCTTCCTTGCCCCCCCCCTTTTCTCACCCCCCCGAAGTTGAATGACTTCTAACTCCAGCTATAGGTCACTGATTTGCTTCTTAAACTCTAAAGACAATTTCTCTGTCTCTTTTGTAGGCTTGTGTGTTTTGTTTGGTTTGTTTTTTCCTGTTCTGTCCCTTAATATAAGTATTCTCCTAAGCTCTACCCAAGGCTTTTGCTTCTAGAGCTACTTTCTATCTTTTGGCAATCACTTTTATTTCTTGAGCTTCATTTGCAACTTTTAGGCAAATGGACCAAGTAGGAAGGAACTCTTCTCGTGATCCATTTAGCCATATTGTAATAAAAGTGCTACGACTCAAAAAGTTATAATTCAGAATACAATTGAGCAATAATTCCAGGGGAGGCATAATATAATGCAAGAACTGTTTGCTTAGAAGCCTGGAGAAAAGGCTAATGTTATGACTCTGTTTCTGAACCTTAGTTTTATCATATGAAAACAAAAAGGTTGGACAATATCTGTTTCTTTTATCTAATAGCTGATGATTTGTATAGAGTATTTAAATACATGTATTTTATTTTTCCAGTGTCTTAACTTCTATCTCAGAAAAAACAAGGGAATATGTTCCAAACAGAAGATTAAGATAAAACTCCAGATATCAACTCCAATGAAATCATACCCTTATCTTATACCATTCACAAAAATATCAACTCAAAGTGGATTAAACATGTGAATGTAAAACCTGAAACTATAAAACTTTAAGAAGAAAATGTAGGGGATAACCTTGACATTAGTCTTGGCAATGATTTTTTGGATTTGAAACCAAAGCAAAGGCAACAAAACTGAAAATAAACAAGTACAACTACAACAAACTAGAGAGCTCTACACAGCAAAGGAAACCATCAACAAAATAAAAAGGCAACCTATGGAGTGAGGGAAAATGTTTAAAACCACATACTTAATAAGCAGTTAAATATCCAAAATACATAAAGAGCTCATATAACTCAAAAGCAAAGATACAAATAACACAATTAAAAAATGGGCAAAGGACCTGAATAAATGTTTTTTCCAAAGAAGACATACAAATGGCCTACAGGTACATGAGAAGGTGCTCAACATCACTAATCATCAGGGAAATGCAAATCAAAAGCACAATGAGATATCACTTCAAATCTATTAGAATGTCAATTATTAAAAACCAAAAGATTAAAAAACTGCTGAGGAGTAGTTTTAAGAGGGAAATTTATATCATTACAGGCCTCTCTCAAGAAACAAGAAAAATCCCAAATAAATAACCTCATGTTACACCTTAAAGAACTAGAAAAAGAACAAGTGAAACCCAAGGTCAGCAGAAGAAAGGAAATAACAAAAATCAGAGCAGAACTAAATGAAATAGAGAACAAAAAACAATAGAAAAAATTAATGTAACAAAGAGCTGGTTCTTTAAAAAGATTAACAAAATTGACAAACCCTTGGCTAGACTTACTAAGATAAAAAGAGAGAAGACACTGATTAACAAAATCAGAAACGTAAAAGGGGAAGTTATCACTGACACCACAGAAATACAAAGGATCATCCAAGAATACTATGAAGGACTATATGCCACCAAATTCAACAACCTAGAAGAAATGGACACGTTCTTAGAAACATATAGCCTTCCAAGGCTGAAAACCATGAAGAACTGGAAAATCTAAACAGACCAATCACTAGTAACGAAATTGAATCAGTCATTCAAAACCTTCCCAAAAGCAAAAGTCCTGGACCAGATGGCTTCACTAGTGAATTCTACCAAACCTTCAAAGAGGATCTAATACCAATCCTGCTCAAACTCTTCCAAAAAATTGAAGAAGAGACAGTACTCCCTAACTCACTTTATGAGGCCAACATTACCCTGATACCAAAACCTGGTAAGGACAGCACAAAAAAAGAAAACTACAGACCACTATTTCTGATGAATACAGATGCAAAAATCCTAAATAAAATTCTAGCAAATAGAATACAACAATGCATTAAAAAGATTATTCATCACAACCAAGTGGGATTCATCCCCGGGGCACAAGGATGGTTCAACATCCGCAAATCCATCAATATAAGACATTTTTGAAAGAAACTGAAGAAGACACAAAGAAACGGAAAGACATTCTGTGCTCATGGACTGGAAGAATCAACATAGTTAAAATGGCCATATTACCCAAAGCAATATACAGATTTAATGCAATCCCCATCAAAATCCCAATGGCATTTTTTAAAGAAATAGAACAAAAATCATCAGATTTGTTTGGAACCACAAAAGACCCTGAATAGCCAAAGCAATCTTAAGAAAAAAGAACAATAATGGAGGTATCACACTTCCTGACTTTAGCTTGTACTACAGGGCTACAATAATCAAAACAGCATGGTATTGGCAGAAAAACAGACACATACCCAATGGAATAGAACTGAGAACCCAGAAATAAAACCACATAAATATGGACAGATAATTTTTGACAAAGAAGCTAAAAACATACAATGGAGGAAAGAGCCTCTTCAAAATGGTGCTGGGAGAATTGGATAACCACGTGTAAAAGAATGAAACAGGACTGCTATCTGTAACCATGTACCAAAATTAATTCAAAATGGATTAAAGACTTAAGCATAAGACCTGAAACAATAAACTGCATAGAAGAAAACATAGGCCCTAAAATTATGGACCCTGGGTTCAAAGAGCATTTCATGAATTTGACTCCAAAGGCAATGGAAGTAAAAGCTAAAATAAATGAATGGGACTATATGAAACTTAAAAGCTTCTGCACAGCAAAAGAAACCATTGACAAAATAAAGAGGCAACCAACTGAATGGGAGAAGATTTTTGCAAACAGTGCCTCTGATAAGAGGCTAATATCCAGAATATACAAGGAACTCTTGCAGCTCAACAACAAAAAAACAAACAACCCAATTGAAAAATGGGCAGAGGACCTGGAGAGACATTTCTCCAAAGAGGACATACAAATGGCAAATAGACATATGAAAAAATGCTCAACATCACTAATCATCAGAAATGCAAATAAAAACCACAATGAGATATCACCTCACCCCAGTCAGAGTGGCTATCATCAACAAGACAAATAGTAACAAGTGTTGGAGAGGCTGTAGAGAAAAAGGAACCCTCATACATTGTTTGTGGGAATGCAGACTGGCGCAGCCATTATGGAAGGCAGTGTGGAGGTGCCTCAGAAAATTATGAATAGAATTACCATATGACCCAGCAATCCCTCTCCTGGGTATCTACCCAAAGAATCTGAAAACATTTATACATCAAGACACGTATGCTCCAATGTTCACTGCAGCTTTGTTTACGGTGGCCAAGACATGGAAACAACCAAAATGTCCTTCGATAGGTGAATGGATAAAGAAGTTGTGGTATATATACACAATGGAATACTATTCGGCGGTAAGAAAAGATGATATGGGAACATTTGTGACAACATGGATGGATCTTGAGAGTGTAATGCTGAGCGAAATAAGTCAGACAGAAAAAGCAGAGAACCATGTGATTTCACTGATATGTGGTATATAAACCAAAAACAACAAAAGAACAAGACAAACAAATGAGAAACAGAAACTCATAGACACAGACAATAGTTTAGTGGTTACCAGAGGGTAAGTGGGGTGGGGAGTGGGAGATGATGGTAAGGGAGATTCAAATATATGGTGATGGAAGGAGAACTGACTCTGGGTGGTGAACACACAATGGGATTTATAGATGATGTAATACAGAATTCTACACCTGAAATCTATGTAATTTTACTAACAATGGTCACCCCAATAAATTTTAAAAATAAATTAAAAAAAAAAAAAGAGTAGGTCTTAGGCATTCTAACCCCCCCCCCCAAAAAAAAAACAGTAACTGCCTGAGGTGATGGATGTATACTTTGTGATATGATTACCACAACCAATTAACTTGATTGTGGTAATCATATCACAAAATACATGTTTATCAAATTATGATGTGTACTTTAAATTTAATACAATTTTATTTATAAACTACAAATTTGTCAACTTGTCTCAATAAAACTAGAAAAATTATTAAAAACAAGAAAAAAGAACATAATACAGTGAATTTCAGGGGACATTTCAGATAGTCTGGGCAAATCTAGTCTGGGTGTCAAAAATAAGATACTGAACAGTAGAGAAGCTTCTTGTCAATAAATTGTAAAGCAGATTTTGCCATATGTAAGCCAAAATATCTCCAATTTCTCAGGATATGATTATTTACTTTATGCAAAAATCCTGATGCAGAAAACTCAACATGAAGATTAACAAATATAATAATATGCACTTATTTTTTAGTAGAGAATTCTTACTGTCAAATTAAAAAAATTATTTCCGATTAAATGAATTAGAACTAGGAGCAGAGAATCTTAGCATTTACCTAAAGTGACCATATTTCCAACTATTTAATAAGGAAGGAGGAGAAATATAGGTCAAAGGTGAAAGAAGGCGACTGCTAATCCCTGGAGTTGCTGTGGAATAATTCCAGGGACTTCAGGTGCAAAGAGAGCCTGATGGCTTGCTCTTTCTAAATTGTTCAAAAGGATGGATACTTCATTGTTTTCTAAAAGTAAACTGCAAAGCCCAGAGATAGACAGTATGTCCTAAAGACAATGAGCCCAAAATAGAAAAATTGCAAAGGATTACAAATTTAACATACTTTGCATGTTAAATATACTATAAAAAAATACTCTAGAAGTTGGTAATGTTCCTTGGCCTCCCCTCAGCTCCACTCTGGCTTAAATGACCACCAGGGCATAACTACTTGGCTGTCCTGGTTAAACTTCGGATCCTTTACCACACTTTGATTATACCATGGCGTTTAAAAAACAAAAATCCTGCTACCAGATTGGCTACGGAGGTACCAGCACCAGTACTCGTTAAACGCCTTCTTCGGTACTCTATGTCTGTTTTTGTCTGCCAGTTGCAAAAGGAGGGCTGAGAACTGAGAGGCAGAGAGTCAGTGCTTTTTCTCCTGCATAGGCAGCCTGCCCTGGCCTACTTCCTGTGGGAGAGCAGCATTCCTCTGGAGGGATGAGCCAGCTACCAGGGGCTTGCGTGCACCACCAAAGCAGTATTGATATGGGAGAGCCCCCTCAACTATAGAAATGTGAAGTCTCCTTTTCCCTCGTTTCTTAGCTCTTTAGCCCCTGGTCTTAATCACTCTTTTAATCAGATTCTTAGTTCTAAACTAAAGATTGCTCCTAGCCTAAATCACCAAATGTTGCTCACCCCTGCTTCAGATAACTACTTAAAAGCTTGTTTATTGTAATCATTGTAGCCCAGCATTCCCCCAGACCTAACTTTCGGATAAACAAATACCACTCCAGAGACCAAATGGGTTTTAACACTCCTCCAGGCCAGTCCATACCTAACCCCTGGGTAAAGTTAAGAAAATTGGGCCTCAAGTCCTACTCCTGGAGCCAGCACTTTTAATTGGCTAACTAACGCCTGTCTCTTCTTGTCTAGGGGCCATCAGGATACGAGTTATGTCCCAGCAAGGCTTCCAGCGCACCCCGACCAAGGAAGAAGAGACCCCTTTTTTTATTATTTAAGAACAGATAGGGTGAGAGTTTCGTGAATCCCCATTAGGTAGGGACAGCTCTACCCCCCTTCTCAGCTTGAAGCAGATACCGAAGAAGAGACCTCCCATCCCTTAACTCCCCGCAGAGATTTATGGGGATCACGTCTCTCAGGGAAAACAAGGCAGGCAGTTAGAGACAGGTAATGGGGTCTCTGCATTCCTGCACATCCAACACAATCTACAGGGAGCACTGCCTGGAGACTTCCCAAATTTTTCCCTTATCTGCCCTAACCATTAGCCACTGTGAAACTAAAAAACAACAAATTAGATAGGTCCTTCACGGTAGAGGGCAACCATGACCTCCATCTCACTCTGGCCTCATTATACCATCTTTATAGTATCACACATATGCCCAGTAATTCATTAATACCAATATAACAGACTGAACTCTGGGAAGGGACATGCAGAGTCTAAGAGGGTGAGATAGTGTCTCCTTATCAATCACAGGTGTCAATCAAGTGGCCAGGCTCCTGGAGAGGGACAGCCCATCCCAGAGATAAAAAAGATAAAACCCCCAGGCTTCTGTGAGCTGCTGCCTCATGAGCACTGAGCCTTGAGCCCCGCCTTAGCTGGGCCCAGTCCAAACCCTTTGGAGTGTACTTTCTCTCCTAATAATAATACCACCTTGAGCCCTGAGCCTTGAGCTGCTTTTCTTAGCGCTTGGCCGGCTCCTAATTCTACGGAGTGTACTATCTCTTCTAATAAACTTTTTCACCACTTTACCTGTGTGACTAGTTCAATTCTTTGCTCGAGATGTCAAGAACCTGGACACTGGGCCAAGGGGCGGGGGGGGGGGGCATCCTCCTGTAACGCAGCAGCTAAGTTTCCCAGTTCTCCTCCCCAAGGCCTGGGTTCAACCCCCTGTGTGGGAAGCTATCCAGACTCTGCCAGGTTCAACCCCAGTGTGAGAGTCAAGCCTGGACATCTCCTTGAGAAGGGCCCCACTCTCCGGTAACAGTATCAGAACTTCCTCCAGCATTGTTTCTTAAAGAAAAAATAGGGTAGAGCATAAATGTTTATAGAAGGAATATTGTTTAAAAAATACGGTAATCCCTAAAAGGATAATTATTCCAATCATTATATAGAAATGATGTAGCCCGATTCTTGACATTCAATATAATCTATGAGATAATGTTAAGTGAAATGCATAAGTCACAGACCTATGAATCACTGTAAGAGAATACACACACATAAACATGAACATATGAAATGAATCACAGACTTGTGGTACGAAGTGGTTATTTCTGGGGTGGTAAGTAGATATAGATGGGAGATGTAGAACTGTGTTCATTGTTATTAGGTGTATTATTGTATTGTTTAATATTTTTAAAGTAGTTCATATCTGTTCTACAAATTTAAAAAAATCATAAAATACATTTAAAATGCAATTTAAAATAGATAAAACAAAAATTTCAAACATAAAAATGGTTTGGATTATTTATAAAGTTCTTTAAAATCTGACATTCTGTAAGTTTAATAAGTACTCAATAAAAAATTTTTTTTAATTAAATGATCAGGAGAGACTGTTTTTGTAAAACACTAGTCTGGAGTTTAGAAAATCTGTGTTGTAGCTATGGAGCTGCTACTAATTAAAAGACCAGCATTGACCAACTCACTTATACAATCTTGGGCTTCCCTTTTCTTAGCCATTAATTGTGGGATTTTGAATTTTCCTGCTCTCCTAGGTCGCCTCCTGCTCCAAGATATTATTGGACCCTCGGCAAGAGCAGGAGATGCTTGAGCATAGAGAAATAAGGAGCAGATCCTTTGAGATGCTTTTAGCCTGTGACACAGCTAACCCGGAGTCATGATCTGTGTGTCACCACTGTGAACAGCAAACCAGCCAACTAAATTGAAACCTTGGCAGTGGATCAGTGCTCTGCATAAGACAAACTTGTAACTGCCTTCTCTAGAAAGAAAGTGACTCTCAGTTGACAAGGAATTCACAGTTATCAAGCTGTTTTGTTACTACCCAGTGAAATAATAATTTATTTTTCTAGTTAGGAAAATTTATGAGTGGGGAGAGGGAGAATAAGGTATGAGTACGTGAATGGAAGGAATTTGCATTTGTTTGATGCAATGTAGTTGACTTCTCTTTGTGTTATTAGTCATCTGTGGTGTTTTTGTAAATGCCTACATTATTATATGTGGTTAAAGGAATTAGCTGGATATATTGTACAAAATACAAAGAAGTTTATATCACGTTATAGCCACATATATGCTAGCCCCTTTTTGTTCACAGCTAAGATTCATTATACCTTCTCGTAATGAAGAAGTTTAGTGAATAGAGTACAGCCTTTAATCAAAAAAGATCTGAGTTTTAGATCTTGGTCTTTCATTTACCCACTCTGTGACTTTGAACTAATCATTTATTCCCTCTAGGTCTTAGTTTATCTTGTTTATACACCTCTAAAGTATTCATGAAAATGCTTGATCTGCCTACACTCTCACTGTGAGGTACAACTGATATTACACATGTGAAAAACCCTTTGCTAGGTTTGGCAGGTGCCATTAAGTGACACATGTCGTGTCTGTGAGTCTCATAGGAACACAGGGAGACTTGTCACACAGGGCCCACAGATGACTTAGTCAGGCTTCTAGAGGGCAAGGTCACTCATCATTTTTTATCTCCCTGCACTTGGTGCAAGTCCCAGCCCATAATGTGGACCTGCAGTGTCAGCATCACTTGGGAACTTGTTAAAAATGCACATTTTTGTGCCCTACCCAAGACTTACTGAAGCAGAAACTCTGAGTGTTACAAAACCCTCCAGATGATTCTGCTCTCTACATGTTAAAGCTTGGGAACCACACCTGTAAAGAATTCTTTCACCTGGTTCTGGGAGAGACATTCTGTACAGAGGAAGAGGTCTTACTCATTTCACTGGAGTGGATGTCTCACTCTGCCTCCCTGACTGCTCATTTGCTCTGGAAACTCACAATAGGCTTTTTCTTTTTTCAAATTGTAGGCTTTGCATGCTTTTTTTCCCATCTCCAGAGACATCTCGTTTTATCCTATTTTCAGACTTTTAAACAACACAGAAATGTTTATTTTTTCCCTTCACCTCCACCTGCCCTCTGGCAGGTCCTCAGAGTGCACAGTATCTTGAAAGAATGTGGCTATGCTTGGCATTTACGTGAGCCTAGAGCCTATCTTGCCTGAAATCAGACAAGAATACCTGCTAGCTTAGATATCTCAGCTGCCTATGTCAAAGACAAGAAGAAAGTCTTACTTAGTGAGGGATGAGCCACTGAATAACTGCTTAAAAGTGTCTTTGGGGATGAGTACTTTAGTCTCTTCAATAATACAAATGTGAGTGAGTGTGTGTGTGTGTGTGTGTGTGTGTGAGAGAGAGAGAGAGAGAGAGAGAGAGAGAGAGAGAGACAAAATTGGGTATGGGAGATAGGTTTGCTGGGGGGTGGGGGGAAGCAGGAATCCAGCTTTTACAATATAAGTACAAATCCTCAGCATTTCATTTGCTCATTTTCATTGGTGTTTCCACCACTGTGTACCCTCCTACCATTACTTCGCACTTAGATTTCTGACAGTTTATATAACAAGTATTTTATGCTTTTTCCAAAGCCTTTTTGCTTATTGCCCCAAACTTCATTATGTCTGATGGTAACTCTCCTCTTTAATGCTCTTTTGAAAGAAAGGAAGCATGTAATTTGCTGAAAACTAACCCAGCAACCGTAGCTGGATTAGAATAACCCAGGGAGTAAGGACAGAGCCCAAACTGTCCATCCAGTTTGTGCTTAACCAACCTACTAATCAAATCTCGATGTCTAGAGATTAAAGATGAGAACAAGACAGCAGTAGACCAGAAACATACACATACACATACACACACAGCATGGAGAGAAAGAAGATATCACAGCAGATAGAACTAAAATGGATCTACTGTCCCATTAAAAATAAACTTGCATCTCTCAAGTATACCCAACCTCATCTCTGCCCCTTCCAACATAAAAAGCAAGATGAACACATAAATGTTATCTCATTTTTTGAATGAAAAAAATTATATATAGAATTTTAAACTTACACAGGAGTTTCAAATATTGCATCTCATTTTATTTTCTAGAACCCATGGAATTATTTTTAACATGACCTCCAATTTTCAGATCTGTGTTTTTCAAAATGTCGGGTGTGCCCATGTCCTACTGACGATGGTGTACTGACTTTACATGGTTCCCTCACATGGCACTAACTATCACAGTCGTATCTGTGAAAGGGATAGCTTATTTTCAATTCTCTTTCAATATTTTGTGTAAGGAGAAAAGTCCAGTTTGTTGCTGATATGTCTATAAGTTCTCAGACCGTGTTTCCATCTCAATGGAAACAAGGCAGACAGACTCAGAACCTTTTCAGGCAGTAATATCCAGACAAAATTTATTGTATTGTTTTATAGTTATTAGAATAAATTTTATAGTTACTGTTGTATTTTCAGCAACTATTTATGATACTAGTTTTCCATTTATGACAATAGTGCAATATTTCATTTTAATATAGATTTAAATAAAAATAGAAAATATTGTTATTAATGATAGAGGTAGCATATGGAAATGACCAAAAAAAGAAAGTATCATACAAGATGACTTATTCTACTTATTAATTCATGTAATCGTCACAATAAATTCTACAAGAGAGGTATCTCATATGGTTTTTCAAGAATAAATCCCTCCAACCTCCTCCCTATTGGTTGCTCTTCTGGAATCATTAACATGACAGCAAGTTAAAAGATTGATAATTCTCATTTTATGTTTCATTATTAATATTATAGGAAAAAACAGGTTTCTAGTTTTATATATTAGATTAGTTTACATGACCATAATGTTTAACACTAATTGAACAAATGTTTATTGGCACAAAAAATGTAGCAAATATTATGATAGTCACTCAGGATAATATTGGTTGATGAGAAGAAAGAAAAGTGAGGACTCTTCAGGCAGAGCTTACAGTTTGATGGGGAACATAGACCTATTCAAACAATCACGTATTAGAGGTAACCACACAACCATCGAAATTGATATAAAGGAAATATACATGGGCCATGAGAATGTGACTCAGTTTAAACTGTGGCCAAAAGGACTAGAGAGGTGTTTCCTGAAAAATTGACATGTTGGCTGAAATCTAAAGGATGAGTAAGAGCTGACTTGGTGAAGGTGGGAGTTCAGGCAGAGGGAAAAGTATCAGCAGAAACACTTACAAAGGCCCTGGGGCAGGAAGAAACATGGTGCTAGATGGATTGAAAGATGACCAGCATGACTTGGGGGCAAATTGGGGTGGCATGGGGACAAAAGCCTTGTACGTTTCTTCTCTTTTAACAACAATGGGTGACATTATCAGATTTGCATTTTAAAAAGATACTTTGGGTGGCTATGTGAGAATTAAAGTTTTCTTATTCAAAGTAAGCTTCCTGTTCCTCTTCTCAAATTGCCACAATTCCTTTGTTTTTTTTCCCAAATAAACATTAAAGATAAAGCACTAAGAAAAAAACTCTCTTCCTGCCAAAAATGAAAACTATTTTCCTTTATCTTCTTTTTGGTCTTCTACCAGAGGTGCCAAAGGAAATGTATACATCTTTCATAGGCATATATTGAGTACTATAATTTTAATACAGTTTTTTCCTTTCTGAAAATGTGTATACATTTTTTTGGCATCCTCTGTATGTTAAGAATGTTTTCTCATTTTCTTTTATATCTCCTGCAATACAAAACCAAGATCTTATTTTGGGTTTCCTAATTTCATCATTCACATCTTACAAAATCAGGTGCCTCCAGAATTATGTCATCTATTTTTTCCTTCTTTATCTATCAGCATATAGAGACAATCATTCTGACTTCATTTTAGCCAATACAAGGCCTAAGAATAATTAGGAAGTAGGCCAAATTTTGTGTAACACCCCTCCCATTCATGGCTCTCTGCCTCTTGTACTTCCTGATGCAAATGCCTTCCTAGATTTGATTGCCTCGTTCTCGCATCAGCTCACTTGCCTCCCATTAAATGCAGTCATATTTGCCTTCAAAGCCTAGATGGCACTGATATTGAGAAGACATGCCATAAAGACTATATGCCTTGGACTTCAAACTGAGAGGACAGGTAAATATTTTACAGATTAATTTTTTGATAATTTTTTTGTTCTCTTCTTAATTTCAAGAGGCAGATAAGTAGGGCCCACTTCATGTCCCCAAAATGTCTCGTATTAGACACTCCAATTGTGATATCTATCATATTCACTATCTTTCTAAGAGGAATAACCTGTGCCAATAACCTCTGCCCACAGCTCCAAAATTTTTCTGATAAATTTTTGTAGCATAAAAATTTATAACTAAATAGGCAAGGCCCTGGAGAAAAGAGACACAATATTTAGTTTTGGTCCTGGCTCCTCTAGAGCTAGGACATTCCAGGTAAGTCACTTCAACTCAATGACCTGGTTTCCTCATTTGTTGAATTCTTGGTCCCTTCTCATTTGCAACTTCTGTGATTGTATAATTCTGTTTTGTTGGCTGAGCTGATCTCTTTCTGAAGAGTTTTCGCCCACAGAATTATTTAAGTTCAGTGGTTGCTACATCTATAACATCAGGGTTACTAGTGAGAACACATAGTCAGGTTAAAGATATTTGGAAAAGGTTCCAGTAAGCCAACACAGAAAATATCTATTGTGTATTAAAACCAGAGAGATGGTGGAGTTTTATATCTGAAGCCATTACTCAGTGTCTGGTTTATGTTAGTTTAATATCAGCCATTCTTATTATCCCCTCAGCATCACATGTTGTAAGTTTTTATTTTTACCATGTCTTATCTCTGCTGTTGTATTTTCATCCTTTAGCTTCAATGGTACCCTTCATTGGGCTGTGTGAAGACACAAATGCTTCCATTTGGGAACATGTATTGCTACATCCTTCACTGCAATGTGTTTCGTAAAAATAGTTTCCCTTGATAAACATTATGGTTAAAAATGTAAAAACCTAACAGCCGGTGGCCCCTTTAACAAATTAAACATAACAACTTTTCTGTGCTAAAAGACAAACACAAATGCGAATTATAAGACCTGGAATGGCAGTAAACAGTAGCATTTGAAGGTCGGCCTCCATTAATTGAAATGTCAATTAAAAGTCCCACGTAAGAAGAAATAGAACTAATTTAGAGTTTTTCCAGATCAGTTTTTTGCTCGCAATATACAGAAAAAAATCTCTTGACTTACCTTCAGTAATGAGAAGTTTTAACAGTTGGTTGTAGATAGGGCAGAAATCAAGAGAGATTCCTCATAGGCATCCAGGAACATAAGCACAGCCAAATCTCATCAGAATTGGACCCAGGTCCAAGGACTCCTGGGACCACAAGAACAGAAGTCATGCTAAGCTCCATAATTAATCTCTACTTCTTAATCACCTGTTACCACCAATCGCTATGAACCTTTTCAGAGTGCATGCCTATTTACAGTTTCTGCTTCCCCGTATCTCTGGTTTGCACATGGATCATCACGACCTTTCCAAACTCTATCTTTCAGTTCCTGTTTCTACCGATAAATTCCTCATTCTCCACACGGTTTCCTTATTGAAATTTCCGAGAGATAGAATCAAATTGCCTGGTTCATCTTTTCTTACAGAGCCACATAACGAACTGCTGGCCCATTCATGGATTGACTGACTTTGGGTCAACTACCACACCTGAATCAGTGGCCTTCACCTAAGGAGGAATTATATGAGTCTATAATTCAAAAAACACAACAGCCCAAGGGGCGGTCGGCAGAGGTTATTCCCCTTAAAAAGACAGAGAATATGACTGATATCATCATGATTGGCATGTCTAATGCAGAGACATTTTGGGCTCTACTTATCTGCCTCTTGAAATTCCAAAGAGTAGAAAGCCTATAATTAATACAATAAATAGTAGCTGCTGAAAAGAGATGGAGTCAAACAAATGAGTCAGTTGAAAAAGGAAAGTTCAATTGAAGAGAAGGTTCTAACAGTAATTCAGGGAGAAAAGAGGAAAGGAATGGGAGAGAGAAGGAGGCAGGATCAGGACAGAGAATGGCCCAGCGTGATAGGAAATAGGGATCAAGGCTGCAGGGGAGTTAGGGAGGAGGGAAGGGAGGCTGAGTTTTCTAGTGAGGGCTGAGCTGTCTTAAGAGGTAAAGGATACACAGCCCGGCTGCTTACTAGGGCTGTGGTTATCAGAGTGGTTAGAACCAGTGCTACTGTCTTTTAAAATTCCAATTAAAGTCAAACAATGCTAAGTGTTGAGAGTGGAGCAACAGGAACTTGCCTACACTTCTGGCAGGAGTTAAAAGATGGTAAAAGACAGTTTACGGTAAGTTGGAGAAGGTCTCAGGGGAAGTAGACTTTATTTTTCTTTATTTATAATAGCTCCTGTTATGCAGGTCTCTAGTCCCGCTCCCGGCACCAGACCACAAGATATGGTGAGGCCAAAAAGGAACACCAACGGAGCCAAGAATAGGGGGGCTCATACCACTATATTCTCGCTGGCGGCTGGGTTGGAAACACAGGAAGCAGGCTCCACACCACGCGCAATCTACCGTCTGCTTCTCTGCCAACCAAACAACCAACCCAGCGTAGCCGCGGCAGTTATATTAGTGGCCAATGTAACTGGTTACAGCTGATAGCCAACTAGTTACAGCTGACGGTCATCTACTAACCGAGCCAGCAACTTTCCACATGAGGCTGAGCTTGGAAACTGCTCTCTGGGACTCTTCCAAATAATGAATTTGAAAAAAAATCAATGAAATGTTTTAAAGTGTTGACAAATTTGATTCAACATTAATAGGTTTATTTATAAGATGATGAAAAGATGTGTGAACGTCTTATTTCTTTTTCTATGAATTATCTATGTATATCTCTCGCCCTTTTTATCATTGTTTATTTTTTAACTTTATTTTAAAGCTTCCTTAATGTTAAACACAGTAGCTTTTTTACTGCTTTTACTATAATTTCTTTTGACTCATAAGTTTAAAATTTATGTCACCAAATTTTCAGTGCTTCTTTTATGATTTATGGTTTATCATACTTTAAAAGACTTTCTCATTGCAAGATTATTTTTAAAATCAACAATACTTTCCTAGTGCTTTTATGATTTAAGTTTATATATTAGTTTTCCAGATATATATTTTGATTGCAGACGTAGGGATCTAGCTGACCACATATTTTGGGACGTTCAATCGTTTAAAAGAGCAGTTACCATAAAAATAGCTATTATTGGATCAGTGGTGACAGCTGAGTGGTGTCCAGCACAATTTTGTCTTGGGGAATTTAAGTTTGTTGTTAGTAAATTCAGATAATAGTACAGGAAGCACCACTTATTTCCTTCCAACACCTGAATGTTATATCTCTTCACGAATCAGTTGCCGAGCTGTGTGTTTTCATCATGCACACATGCCCGCAGACTTATCACTTAAATTAGGAAATCTGTATTCTAATCCAAGCTATGTCTATGTGATTTTAGGCAAATCTCTTTCTTTCTCTGAGTTTCAATTTCTTTTTCTACAGAATGAGGATCCTAGATGTTGGCCTCCAACATCTTTCCAGAAATGAAATCCTACAATCCTATAATGTCTTCCAGCTCTGGCTTCTCACAAACATCTAAAAATTATTTAAATTATATTCATCCTCTCTATTTCTCATCACAAAAGAGCTTTTGCTCTTGATGTTTCCTCTATACGGGGTTGTTTTTTCTCTCTCCTATTATCTGCATGTTTCTTGATCTCTCTTCTTTCAGGTCTCTGATCAAACGCAACTCTGGCAGAGAAATCTTTGCTTGTTAACTTAATAGCCAGCTCCACTCCCAAACTGTCATTCTTTTCACTTGGGTTAATTTTTTTGTAAAGACCTTTTACTACCTGACAGAGTAGATATTTACATATTGTGGTATACCTAAACAGTACATGTATCAGTCAGATTTTGCCGCAGCAACTAGTGGCCCCCATATTCTGGTGGCTTGCAACACATTTATAGTTTGCTTATGTCACATGATAGCTGTGGGTAGGCTGCCATTCTACTTGTTCTCCTGAGCACACCCAGGCTCAGCTCGACTTGCTCCCACTTTAGGACTTGAGTTGAAAAACTATTCTGTCTATAGGATAAACTGTTATGGCAAAGGGCAAGAATATAAGGAGGGGCAGAAACAAACCGGGAAATCTCATTTAAAAATTGTCCTGATATGATAGTCAAATTTGCTCAAATTCCATTAGCCAAAGTATGTCATGAACACAAAGTTAGCCAAGCACAAATTTAATTATAATATACACTCCTTTCACAGGAATAGTGGCAAGTCACATGTTAGTTAATAGGGACGTAATTAGATGCAATGATCCTATTGTTAAGAAAATAATTCAATCTATCAAAAAATAAAAAAAACTCCATGACTTGGTTCCTTTTTCTCTCGTATCCCTGAGGGCTAGAATAGTAGGCATTCAGTAAATACCATTTGAATGAATGAAAAAAAAGAATCATCTTTTCCTTCCCAGTTCCACTTTTACTGCTAGAACAACCCCCCATTTGGCCTCACCCTTACACCCATGGCTTTGGTGTGGCAAAGAGAGATGAGATGGACTGAATAATCTTGTATGGTCCTTGGTGGCCAGTGATCCAGGGCTAATGAGAAACACCTTCAGTTTTACAATGAAATGCCTGTAGTTTATTGGGCCTTCTTAAACGACGTGTTTTTCTCACAGATTTTCACATTAGTGTAAAAATGAACTACTCATTTAATGTTGGGAAGATGGTGACACCTTCGTTCTGCAGCATCATTGCCACAGCTAATTCTCCTACCCCAACCCTGCACCTCTCCTGCTCTGCACTCACCGCTCCTGAGACAGGGTAGAAAGCAGACACTGTCAGGCTGGAAAGACAAAACCCACTCTTCTTTTCCTCACTGAGGTAGCACAGCTTTTGGGGTGAGAAGTTATTTCATGGAGGAAGTTCACACTGAAATATGTGGGATACTTAAATAATTATGTTGCCTTTTCTCTGAGCCATAAGCCTGGGTATCAGCGGTATGTAGGACCTTTTGTTCTAGAATCAAACACACCAGGTTTAAAGTCCTGCTGCATTTTTTAGCTGGTTGGCTTTGAATTTGTTACTTTCCTTGGTAAGCCTCAGTTTTTAAACCTATAAACTTACAATAATGGTACCTGTCTCATGGGTCATCGTGAGAATTTCAAAAGTGAGTTTTAAAGTTTGAAGCATAAAGCTGGCATGCAGTAAGTACTTAATAAATGACATCTGTTATTTCCCAGAGTACTCGAATATGTATTGACTCATTGTAGTCACATTGTTACCCCGTCTTCCCCATAAGGAGGAAAAGAGAAGTAAGATAATATGCTCAATGTCACACATTCAGGGCAGAAACTCAGGTTTCTTGACTAATGTACCTCTATTCTCTGGATACAAATGGTAGAACAGACAGAATTATATGAAAACATTTACTCAATTGCCAGTTATTAATATTTAGTGTGGGGTTTCCATCCTCCACCCATCCTTTGGGACTATTTCCCGGAGTAGAACCACTGGAACATCGGTTTCTGACTGTTGATAGCTGTCCCAGGAGAAAGGGTCTATGACCAAATAAGTTTAATACTGGATTTAAAAGGGTAAGCAGTTTTCGTTTTTGCAGAGCTGTTAGTGTTCTGAGGTTCATTTTCAATCTCCAAGAGGGAAATGCAGAATACAGTATTTCCCATTTTCATTTGACCACAAAATGCTGTCTCCCCCCATCCCTGCTCCGCAAGTAGAGAGCCATCTGCAGGACCCTGTTTGCAAAACACTCTAAGGGCAGTTTAAAGTGGAAGCCAACACAGTACACCACAAATGCAGAAAAACAGCACACACTAGTACTGGATGTATAAAACAAGGGCCAAAATGAAATAAGTAAATAAAAAGTCTATCAACTCAATGGAAAACTAGATTAGTGAGGGCAATTTTGTAGAGTGGCAAGTAGGGCGATGATGAGATTGAGTGGAACCAAGGGATGTTAACCGCATTCCGTGGGGCTTTAACATTGGACAAGAATGTCATCAGATTCCCAATGACAAAGGGTGTCTTTTCTAGGTTTGTAGCTTTCATATAACGATTGTTCATATTTTAAGGCTGGAAGCTTACCTAATTATTCTTTTTGTTATCCTTCAAAACATTTGAGCCTCTGGCATTTGCACTTACAAGGGAATTAGGTCAATCCTCTGGTGTTATAGAAACGAGTCTCTATTTGGAGTTTTAGATCCTGTATCACAGAAGACTTAATGAAGAGTCTCTGAGGACACACTCATGCTTAATGAAGCATGGGCCTCTGTACCCTTGAAAATAAAGCTGCTGCAGATTTCATTCTTTTCCTAGATTCAGGTTTTTTGATATAATATTTTCATGCCGTATAAGAAAGAAAGATTTATAAGGTGCTTAAGTAAAAAACATGAAAACGTCTTGATACTTTTTAAGTCTATCAACAGCAAAACCTTTTGCTTTTTGAGATGACATTATTTTTCTTGATTGAATCAACATCCAGCTAAGTAATCAGTAAAGACATTATTAGCCCCACCTGACACTGAGTTTTAGAGAAAGAAATAATTCCATTGATAATTGTGTCTTTAGGCTCTCTTCTCCTCATGAGCACATGAGAAAGTTGTTTTCTGTATTAATGGATTTTTTTTTTTCAGTTTTATGTTGTTTAAAGTATCATAGTCTCACAAAACCCTAAGAGAACCAAGAACAAATATCAGCATGAGCCAGTCATATGCCATTTCCAATTAAGGATGGTGAGTTTCTACAGCATTTGCAAGCAGGATATTTTTAGTGGTTCACAAGCAGAAGTGGTTAACTGATTCCCAAATTATATCTCTAGTCTAGAATCTATCTCAAATTTCATATCCATGTATCCAACTGTCTGCTGCACATTTCCACTCAGATGTCCCAGAGGCACCTCAAACATATGTCAAATAGTCAACAGTTCTGTCCCCCCTCCCACCCTCTCCTCTTGAAGTCTTGGTTTCAGCACCCACCTGAAAGTTTTGACTTTTCCCTTTTCCTTACCGCAATATCAAGTTAATTACCAATTTCCCTTGCTTTTTCTTAAACTTTTCTCCAATCTCCTCTTGTCCATCCCTTTACTCAGAGTCTAATCTTGCTGCCTTCATTCTTGTTCTCTTCCCACACATGGATAGCTGCCGGAGGGACTTATTTAAAAATGAATCAGATCATATCATTAACCTGTTTAAAAGTCTTCATTGACTTGTCCACCCTTAATAAAATAAAGTCCAAGCTCCTTAGTATGGCTCACAAGATACTCCATGCATGGCTTGACTTGACTCTTGGTCCTCCCCATCCTGTGCCAATCATTATTGTCCCAGCAACCCTGAAATATGTGTACTTTGGTACATATGCCATGTAATTTCTTACTTCTATGCTATTCTTTGTTTATGATCTTTTCTCTCCTTGTAATACAACTCCACTCTCATTCCTTTCTTTCATTTACCTCCTTTTTTTAAATTTTTTATTTTAAGACTGTCATTTTAAAGAACTGTTCAGGCATCATGAGCTCTAGAAATCTTTCCTGACATCCTCTCTTCTCCAATCGATAGCCTTAGGTTTTTCTCCTAATTACCCTTCTGATTGTCTGTGAAAACCTCAATTGGTGTGCTTGCCACATTGTTGAATAGTTATCTGATATTTCTTCCACTGAACTGGGAATTACTTGTAGGTAGGGACTGAGTCTTAAATATGTTTGTTTCTCAACACCTGGCACAGTACTTGGCAGAAAGTAGTCACTTCATGAATATTGCTGAATTGAATAATTATTCAAAGACATCAGTCACTTTTAGAAAATGTATCTGTAAACTTATATGAGAAATCATTTCTTGGCAACATGACTTATGAAAAATAATGTCCAACTAGGAGACAGATGATATGTGGGAATATTTGGGAAGGAATCTAACAATTTATGTGATGTTGGAAAAGCTCCAGATCTGTGTGATGAGCCTCTCTCTATGAGAAAATGGATCATAATATTTCTACTTATGTGTAGGAGATTTCTGAGCACTGGTGAGAGAAAACTGGTTAAATGGTCTGTGCATTTGGAATGAGGTTGTAAACATCTGCTTCTCTCTGCTTCAATCAACTTGGGTACCACATAAAGATGGAAAAGAAATCTTACTCTTTTTCCCATTGTCTCCCCTCACTCTCCCTACCTTCCAAGTGTGCCTCTTTTGGAAAGGAGGGCAGAGCGTTTGCAATTCTCTCACAGGTCCAAGCCATTAAATATTCTTACCTCTGACTATCTTAGTTGCAGTCAAGTGACAGTTTTTGGACATTTTCCAGGCAAGGAGCGAATAAGACTCTTATGTAAATGTTACTCATGCTCTAGAATGTAATACTGTCTTTTTAACTACTAACTTTTTGTGTGTCTGCATGGTTTATGTTACCCTTTAAAGGATCATTTATTCAGCCATTGCTGCGCCCCCAGACCTGTGGAGGATACAAAGGAAATGCAGGGCTTGGCTGTGTCCTCAAGGACCCCAGGCACTCTGGATGGGGAAAAACACAAATCAGCATGTTGATCAAACATGCTACACATAATCAGGCATGTGGGGGCTCTCCCTGGACCGTGTCATCAGAACTGCCATCTTTTCCTTTGCTCTGTTACACTGTTGAACCTCAAGTACTGACCCATGTACAAAAAAGAATGAGGGGCAAATTGCTGTTGCTATGTTTCTGTTTCTATTATAAATAATAGCTACAGAAAATTCTAATTGTTGTGCTTCCCCTTTCCATTTGTCTATACCAAAGTAGGGTTAGAATTCTTCCAGACATATGAGTGTGTGTGTGTGTGTGTGTGTGTGTGTGTGTGTATGTGTGTGACATGTAGTAAGGTGCTCATCAATCAATAGTCATTTTTTATTAAGTCATGAAATCTTTCTTAAATATCCTCAGCTGAGTATGTTTTTCCCCCATTCACTCATTTATTCAGTCAATGGAGGTTGAGTGAGCACCTGCTATGTGTAAATACTGGGTTCACAATAGGTTTTTATCTCACCCTGTTACAGGACTCTGTTGTTTCTTCTCAAAATACTTATAAAATCTTATGTTACAGTGGAGATCAAGGTACGTCTATTCTTTCTTATTCATTTCAGACCCTCAATTCAACTCCTAAGTTCTTTGAGGATAGAGGCTATGTCTTACCCATCTTTGTATTCCTTTAGAATACTGATGATAATGTCATAAACCCAAGAACTATTGGCTGAAACTTGGAGGTTTTTGTTGACTTAACTTTTCATGGCTATAGATTATCACTGGGGAAATTAAAAACAAATGAATGAGTTGATCAAGTTATTCCAATCTCAAAGAACTATAATATTAGAGTCATGATTAAGAGTGGTCTTTGGGGTCTGACTGCCTGATTTAAAATCTTAGCTCCAACACTTGCTTGCCATATAATTTTGTGCAGCTTACTGTCTCTGTGACTTGGTTTCCTCACCTGTCAAATGGGAGGTGGGATAATAACATTGCCCACCTCACACGGTTTCTATGAGGATGAAATTAGTACATGTAAATTCACTTGGAGAAATGATTAGCACATAATAAAAGCTCTGTAAGTGTTAGTTATGATTATTATTAACATTTGAGTTACTTCTTCTATATTGTGAGTTATACACAAGACTTAATGTTGAAGTTGGGTTGTGAGAAGTTGAAATGGTTTGAGAGTATAATTCCTCTTTTAGTTTCTCCTCCTCTGCTGTTCTTTTGTGTAAATCGGGACCTCTCCACAGAGTTTCTCCATTTTTTTCCCTTAGATAACTGACAGTCCTATAACTTGTATTGATGAAAGGACAATTGACTAGATTTCTTTAGAATTGTGCCACTTATGATTAGGAAATGCTATTTCCTACTTAAGGGTAACTGTTAGCTTCCTCTTTTATGATGGTCTATATTTCAAAGTGTTTGGCAGGTATGCCTGGTACTCTGTGATTATGTTTATCTTCTTATATAAGACTGTATACAAAAGAAACTATTTGAGTCTCAGTTTTGGCCAAGGCCCCAAGGCAAATGTAGTACACGACAAAGTGAAGTGTATAGCCTCCAGGAGGACTTATGAAGGAAGCAGTAGTCCAAAACCAGTATTTTTTAACCTTTAGCTGAAAACCCACTGTCAGCCTTTGAAAAAAAAAAATTAGACAATAAAAAAGTCTTTAAGGATAGGAGAGGATTTGTGGAGACAACTGTTTGTGTGCTATGATTCTCAGCTTCATCCCCATTCCCCCCAGTAAGCATGAGGAAGGAGGACCTATCCCTCACTTCAAGCCTAGGAAGGGGACTCAACAGGCCCACTCAGATCTCTCGACACTAAGTGACCCAGGGGATTGGTGTCTGACTCACACCTTAAAAATTCTAAAGGGAGCAGGACTCTGGCAGGCCACCCTGCCAGCTGGGCAAATGAATGAGAGAATTGAATTGGTACAAGTTAAGCTACCAGAGCCTATTAGAGCCAGAGATGTATTAGTGTCTCCATGGGCCAGAGGAGGGCCATACATTAGTTATCAGGGGTGACTTTTCTTGGACCCAGTTCAAGACAGCTGCCTCTAGGGGTGAGAAGACCTTAGGAGGCAGGAGCTGGAAGGTAGCACAGAATGCCCAGGGCTGAGGAAAAGCATTAGCAACCAGAGTAGAGATACATTTGTGTAATCAAGAGGGCGGTAGACCAGATCTTCAGACATATTTTGACTCCAAACTGGATCCCTGCTTGTGCCCTCTGAGATTAAGAGTCGGTTTTAAATACTTGCGAGACCCAGAGAGCACCTGTGCCAGTAGTACTAACCTAGTAATATCTTTGTTGACCAATTATTCTCCTCTCTGTCCTCTGCTCCAACCCTTAGGGGCAAAAGAGAGAAGAAGAGGAAAGAGAGGAAAACCAAGACAGAGATTGAAAGAAGAAGCAATTCCTACACTTTACCATTGTAGGGGTCTCTGCAGCTGGCTTAAGTTTGCCGGAGGGGAGAAAATTTGATTTGGGTGAGACTGACTTTTTCACTACACTGAGTTGGAGAAATTAATTATTATTAAATTAAGAAATTAATATGATTACATTAATTATTGAAATGAGACAGTGTTTTTTTTGTTTTTTAAGTTTCACTAAAGGTATTAGAGGATTTCTAATGATCTGAGAATGACCAGAAGAACCATGGGTTGTGTCCGCATTTTCATCCAAAGGAACAGGAGTGCACAGTGAAAACACCATCAGAGCTGATTTTGGAATAAACACTTTAGCTCCACTTATGAAATGTTAAGATTATATTTGCTTTATTGAAGATGAATTTTTCCTCTTTTTTATTCTGTCTTCTTTTTAATGATTTTTGAGATAAAGGGTTGAATTTAAAATGTCTTTACCAACTTTAAGTAAAGGATTCCTAAATCAGTATGTAAAAGAAACTATGATTAAACATTTCTTTATTGTCAGCAGAGGAAAATTATAAAAGAATTTCAATAAAAGCTTTGGCTTTTTAGGTTAATAATGGGAGAGCTATACCTATTCACCATCAGTTGAATTATATAAAGATACAGGAATTAATTTGGCTCTTTTAAAAATTTTAGAATAGATTTTGGTTTACAGAAAAATTGCGTAGATAGAACAGAGATTTCCCATATACCCCATACCCAGTTTCATCAGTTATTAATATTTTATATTAGTATGGTACTTTAATCACAATTAATGAACCATTAATAATGAATCACAATTAATGAACACATTATTAACTAAAGTCCATATTTTTAATATTTTAACTAAAGTTCTTCGTTTTTACTTAACGTTCTTTTTTGGTTCCAGGATCCCACCCAGAACACCACATTACATTTCGTTGTCATATCTCCGTAGGCTCCTCTTGGCTTTGACAATTTTATAGATTTTCCTTTTTTTTTTTTTGATGACCTTGGCACTTTTGAGGAATGCTGGTCAGGTATTTTATAAAATGTCCCTCTTTTATAAAATGTCCTTCAATGGGAATTTTTCTGACATTTTTCTTATGATGAGATTGGTGTTATGGGTTTTTCTGGGAGGAAGATCACAGAATATAGTGCCATTCTCATAATATCATATCAAGGATATATGTATATTATCAATATGACTTATTACTGTTGATGTTTACTTTGGCTGAGCTAGTGTTTTTCAGGTTTCTCTACTTTAAATTATTCTCTCCCCCCTCTTTCTATACTATACTCTTTGGAAGGAAGTCACTACATTCAGCCCACACTTAAAAGAGTGGGGAGTTAGGCTCCACCTCCTTGAGGACAGAGTATCTACATAAATTCTACACTGGAGGTTTTTCTATTCTCTCCATCTCTTTATTTATTAAATCGATCATTTGTTTATGTTGATAAGGACTCATGGATATTGATTTTAGGCTTTGGGTTGCAATCCAATATTATGTTATTTATTTTGTTGTAAATTGTTCCAGCTCTGACCATTAGGAACTCTTTCAGTTGGCTCCCACGTCTGTTCAAAATACCCCCATCATTGTGGGGGTTTTATTTTTGAGAACTTCCTTACTTCTGGTGCTACAAGATGTTCCAGGCTCATATTGTATATTTCCTGCCCCATTTCCACCACCAGCCATTTTTTCCAAGGAGCATTGGTTCCTTTAGTGAGCAATGATTCTCCAGTGTGATAAGTCTTATGACTGTCGTAAACAGAAGGGGTGATGGAATTCTCAGAGTGGCACTTGTCTCAATCCTGCAGAAATGAGGAAGCTTTCCCAAAGGAAAAGATACCTAACTGAGGACGACAATCTCAGAAAGAATTGGGCAAAAGGGAAAGTTAGTGATGAGGAGAAGAGAGGAGATGGAGGAGATGAAGAGAAAGGTAATGCTCCGAAAAGAAGTGACAGCCTATGCAAAGGCCCAGAGAGGCCCAGAGAGGAGGCAAGTCGTGTGGCAGTTGGAGAGCTCCAGCAGTTTGGTGTGGCTGGAATATAGAGTATGAGGGAGAATAATGACAGTAGCTGCAGAGGTCAGACCTTGAAAGGCCTAGCCTAACTAAAGGCATTTGAAATTTGTTCTAACTCAAAAGCCGAGATAGCGAAGCATGGTCGCTCTCTTATTCGTGGTTTTGCTTTCTGTGGTTTCAGTTACCCATGGTCAATCATGGTCCAAAAATATCAAATGAAAAATTCCAGAAATAAAGAGTCCATAAGTTTTAAAGTGCGTGGCACTCTGAGTAGTGTGATGAACTCTCGCACATTCCTGCTCTGTCCCACCCAGGACATGAATCATCCCTTTGTCACTTAGTAGTTGTCTCAGTTATCAGATCGACTGTCACAGTATGGTGGTGCTTGCGTTCAGGTAACTCTTATTTTACTTAATAAGGACCCAAAGCCATTCACATAACTTTTATTACAGTATATTGTTATAATTATTCTATTTATTATTTGTTGTTGTTCATCTCTTACTATGCCTAATTTTTAAATTAAATTTTATCATAGGTATGTATGTATAGGAAAAAACATAGTATATATAGGTTTGTTACTATCTGCAGTTTCAGGCATCCACTGGGGATTTTGGAATATATCCCCTGCAAATAAGGGGGGACTACTGTATTGAAAAAGGCAGTTATACATTCTGAATTGCAGTCCAGAGGTCTCAGGCTGTGATGTTGAGAGTGGGTGGAAAGTGAACACAAAAGTAGAGGCAAGGAAGACCACTAGGAGATTGATGGCCTAGACCAACTCAATTATGATGGGAAGAGGAGAATGTGGTATATTTGGGAGATAATTTGGATATAAAACTGACAGAATTCAATCATGGCTGGGAAGGATGAGAAGAAAGGGTAGAATCAAGGATGACCCCATGTTTCTGACATTTTTGTCAAGCTGAAACGGAAAAGACAAAATTGTTTATCACTTAGCATAAAAATCACTATTTTTGCTTTGGAGCAGGTACATTTCTTCTGTTACTTTGTTTATCTGTCCTGTATGGAACAAAAAATAATTGATGATGATAAGTTACTTTTTTAAAAAACCTTATATTCACATATTGCCTTGGCTAAATTAAAACAGACTTTTTCTTTTCAAGGAACGAATGAAAAGAAAGACCAAAGAATAATATTCCCTTTGAAAGAATAGCAAAGCAATCATAGATAAAGGAAACAATTACGTTGATGATATATTTGAATATTGGTATATTTCAAAGATATATCCATAGAACACAAAATTACTTTTAGAGGAAACGAAAGTCAAGGGACAGAGGTGTGTTTTTTTTCTAACACTTTTGTCCCAAAGAGAAATGAGAATATTATAATGTACATAACGAGCACATTGGAGGACAGGAACTGAGTGGACTCATCCTCTTTATTGGCCCCTTGAAATTTCATGCTCTAGAGGCTTCAAGGATGCTGAGCCCTGGAAATAGCATTTCTAGGAAGTTTCTGGTTTTGACATAGAACTGGTGAGAACTTAGGGAGGGAGAGACACTACATAAATTTTGAATGTATTGGTTTAAAAATGAGAAGAAAACACCTGAAGGGAAATCATGGCGAAACATTGGTTAATCAAAGTTTCTAGGATTATTTTCTAATTTATCTTTCTGAGAAGAACAGAGGATGGAGAATCTGAAGGGAGACACTTCAGTGAGAACTTTCAGGGAGACGAGCTAGTGGTTATTAACGCCGGCAACAAACAGAAGCACTGGGATGATCTGGATAGGAACCTGTTCACTGGACGGAATCATAGGAATTTAAATTGAACTAAATTTAGTGTGTGAAAATAATTGAACTTGGAACACTACCAAGTGTTGATTAATTCTAGTCAAAGTATTTAAATTTTTCTCTTCTAAAAATAAATGAAAAACGTGTCCATGTTCAGGGCTGAGTGTGTTCAAAACATCAAAGTAAAAAATAAAAAAAATAAAAAAAATCCTGGTAAAGTTATTTGGGGTCATCTTATTTAGTTAAGTATTTTCCCATGGTATCCTGGAAAAGATGCTCTCTCAGCAGTCAGGAGGCCTGAGCTGAGTTTTTGCTACTGGCACCATGTCCATCAATCATTTGCCTCCCTAGGCCTCTTTTCCTTGTCTATAAAATGAAGAATTTGGCTGAGGCCATCTCTAAGGTCTCTTCAAGTTCCAAAATTCTGAGTCTCCAGCATATTTGAATAAACGGCCTTTCTGTGTGCTGTTCACTCATGAGAGGGTGAGAGATATGCAGGGATATGGAGTTGGGCAGACCTAAATCCTGGCTCTGCCACCTGTACCAGCTGGGTGACCTTGGGCAAGTTATTTAATCTCCTTTAGTTTCAGTGTCTTCCTTTAAAAAATAGAGGCAATGCTTTTCATAGGGTTGTTAATAAAAATTAGATGAGATAATGTTTGCAAACCTAACACAGTTCTTAACAAAAATTTGACTTTTAAAAATGGAAGTTGCTTTTGTCATTATTGTTGTTTCATATGATGATAATGAAAATGGTGGCATGGCAGGAAAAGACAGCAGGAAGAGGCAGCACCTACCAGGTTAGGATTCCAAAGTTGGAAGCTATCCCCAAATGCTTCCTTAGTGACCTGAAAGTGTTAAACTGCCTCGAGCCTTTGTTCTCTTTCAGTTGGGCTTTGTTTAAAACCTCTTCTTCTCTCTAGACTTAACGGTTTAACTCGGAAACCACAGTACACAAGGCTAAACACCATAGAAAAGGAGAGAGGTTTTTGGTTGCTTACTTGAATTTGTCCCTTCTACTTTAATAATTTTATATCTGGGACTTTTTAATTTCTTTCTGGGGAAAGAAGTAAGAGAGTCATTGCTAACTCTAGATTGCTCTCTCTCTCATCTGCAAAGTTTATTCCTTAGATAAGAATGATTCATAAAACAGGTAGAACTTGGGGTCCCTTCTATTCACAGCCCGGCTCACCAGAAGCCTGGCTTAATTGCTCCTTCTTGGTCACTTACTGAGGCCCCCGGAATGGGTTTTCCTCTGCCTAATTTCCTTGGGATTTTGGCAGGAAGGGGAGCCCGCAGAACTGTTGAGAAGGTTCTTCAATAAAACTGAGGTTAAAATCTCTTGACAGAGAGCATCTACTCTACATGTGTTCTGCACGTGCACATGCCATGCACGCGGGTGTGCAGGGGCTCAGGCGCACGCTCCTGGTGACACTCAGTATGGGGAACAAGCAGCTCCTTCCTTCTTTACTGGCTGTTACGCTCTTGTGCAAAGATGGGAACTCTTATCAATGCTGGGAAATAACGACCTACATGATGCTTGACTGTATGTGATCAACTGTAGAAACTTCCCTTAGTTGGTGCAGTCTTTTGTGTAATTCCCATTGCCATTCCTCCCGAACCTCTCCTCTCAGAGCCTGGCTCTTGCATTTATTACATCGTTTTCATGGTTTCATAGTTTTATTGAAGCTGTGCCTTTCATAATATTCTGTGTAACACTTTTTGAAGGAAATGAATTATCTCTCACACACACACAAAATGCTAATCTGTGAGGGAGATTTGGTTCTTCAGCACAGGACTAAAGTTAATTCATTTTCTTAACATAGAAATTATACACAAACTAATTATTTGGACTTATTGAAGGAGCAAAAGCTTTATAAGACTGAACATTCCCTCTTGCAAAGGGAAACACGAGACAGGCAATTTCAGGGTAGGATCCTAATTAAAGGAGCTATTAGGATTCTAAGAAACTGTGCTGATCATATTGTCCCTCTGGGACTTAGTCAATTTTTTTTGTATTTTGGTTTGTGTAGAAAATAGAACTTTGTTGGGGGGCAGGGGAGAAGGTACCACATTAATCTAAGCCTAGAGATGTCAAATATAGCTTATTATAAGAGTAGTAGACGTAAATTTTCATGAAAATTTTTATCATATTTATTGCTTTTTAATTTGCCTTCAAATAGCAATTCATAAAATCATTGGAAATGCTTAAGTTATTCATTATGTTTGTTAAAACTATTTTTCTTTATCAAGCTCTTTGGAGGGAAAGTGTGACTTTGAAAAAGTTCACATATAAGTGAGAACAAAAGATGCATTTTGAACTTAATCCATTTACTTTAACACAGAATGGTAGACACTTCTAACTGATATCCAGATTTCCTGTTTAAAACATCAGTTTGAGCACAGGAGTCCATCCTCCTTTCCCACCTTTCATCCACTCCCCCAAGATTTTATTGAAATGACAGGAGGCTATATTTCTAAAAGAATAAATCCGTAATGGTACTATAAAATAGAAAAGGTGCCATCAATGGGTTAGACATTTTGGCATCTGTCAGCTACTGCATGACTGATGGAGAAATCAAAGCAGAAACAATTACAGCTCAAGACACCAGAGGTTTTATGGCAAGAGAAAAAAGCATAGCAGTGCCTGAGTTAAACTCCAAACTTCAATAAGAGAGAAAGAAATAAAGAAGAGGAAAGAAAAGAGGGGTAAAGAAAGGAATAAGCAACTCCACCTAAGACTAAAATAATAAAGTACTCCAATTCTAGAGTTAGGTCCCTGTACTTTAGCAACTGTGGAAATCCCCAATCTCTCTTTCTTTTGCCCATTATTTAGACTTGAAGAAAATCTGTTTATCAAAATGTTGTCCCATCACACAAAGCCTGTAGTGAGCCCACCTACTCAAAAGAAGGATCTATTTAAAAAATGAATTTATCAATCTCTGAGGAAACCCTTTCCAGACATTCACACTAAGCAACAAAATTCTTTATTCAACATAATTTAATCACCAAGGATCTCCAGACATTTAAAGAAAATCAATAGCATGAAAAAGGAGCACCAGGGTAGACAAACAGAACAACTGACCCTGGAGAAAGCAAAGATAATTCAGGTATCAGACGCAAACATCTTTAAAAGTCTATTCTCTGCAAAATTCAAGAGGCTGTTATATTCATAAAAACACACTGCTTTTTTTTTTTTTTAAAGATCAATGAAGGAAAAAAGAAAATGGTCTTGAAAAATATGTATATAATTATTAAATTAAGAAATAATCATGAGATTAAATAAATTATTAAATGCACACATATGATTACCCAGCTGGTAAACTATGATCTAATAAAATGGACGGTAAATTGGAGAAAAATTCCTACAACCTAGAACTAAAAGTCTTAGATGGAGGATTGTTGAATGACAGCAGATAGAGAGACGTAATCAAAGAGATAAAAGAAGAAAATGTCTCTCTTCAGTTTTTGGTCTTGAGTCTACCAAGTGACAAATAACATCAGAGAATATTCCTTTGTAGCTATATCCCACTGAAAATTCACAACATGAAGGATAGAGAATTCTAAAAACAGAGAGGAAAAAACATTGCCTGCAAGGGAATAGAACCAGATTGATGTGAGATTTCTCCATAATCCTTGGAGGTGGTGGGTAAAGCCAACTGCATAAAAAACTAAAAGCAGTTTTGCTTTTTGAAAAAGAAATAGAAGTACCAGTTAGAAGAGAAAGCTCTCATTGAGGAACAACTGGTATTAGGACAACAATACTGTTTCTATGAGTCTGTTTCTGTTTTGTTTTGTTTTTAGACTCCACATGTAAGTGAAACCATACTGTATTTGTCTTTCTCTGCCTGACTTATTTCACTTAGCATACTACCCTCTAGATCCATCCATGTTGTAAAGAAACAGAGACCAAAGGGATGGTTACCAGAAGGGAGTGTATGGAGGATGGATGAAAAGGTGAAGGGGAATATAGTCAATAGTATTGTGATAAGTTTGTGCTAAGGGTGACAGATGGTTACTAGAATTAGTGGGGTGATCACATTGTAAGGTGTAAAAATGTCGAATCACTATATTGTACTTTTGAAACTAATATAACCAATACAAGATTGTATACCAACTATACTTACATATTTAAATCAGAAAAGAAAGAAAAAGGCAACAATATTTAAGTCAAGAATAAAGACATATTCTTTAACATCATTTTATAACCAAATTTCCAAAAAGCCAGTATGAGTAAGAGGCAAGTAACCAGTTGAAAGCTGTGGGTAGGCAGAGTCCAAGATAAAAATGATAAGTTTTATTTTAATATATAGAAGTAGATGGATTTAGAAAAATCAATGATTGATAATGTTGGAGTCCAATGAGAAAAAGTATTAAAACTGTGCCTGAGAGGTCGTATTTCTTTAAAGTCTGCTCTATTTTTTGACATTCATTTAACATATTTTTATTGGAAGCTTACTATATGCTAGGCACTGTGTTAGGTGCTGATGACATATTAATGGATTTAATTTTTATTTAAATCTGTGATGAAAAATATGACTAATAGGTATTTGGTCAATAATGTTACCTCTTTACTGATTAGAGAATTCAATGTTTATTGAGAACAAACAACACAATTGATTCGGTGTCTGAGATTCAAATGGTATCTCCTAGGGAATTTTTTCTGTAGTTGAAAATGACTGACATGTCATAACTTATGATAACATCCTTCACGTACTGGCACTCACCAGAATGTCAATCACTATGACTCCGGGATATCATCAACTGTTTGTTATGGAGGTTGACTTGCAAAATTAAACTGGCAAGTAGAAATGAATATTTATAGAAGATAATTCTTAAGGAAGCAATATGGCATTGTTGTTAAAAACACCGACTTTGGCATCAGACTCTAGCACTATAGTGTTAGATTAGAATCCTAACCTCTCTTTTCCTCAGTTTTTTCATATACAAAATGATGTAGTAATACCTCCTACTTTCTAGGATGACTGTGGGAATCAAAAGTTTAAATTATAATAGTGCCTGCCCCATAGTACTCAATAAACATTAGCTGTTCAATAAGGCAAATGGAAAGAAATAAGTTCCAAAATGTAAAGACAATAAAGGACACGGAAGATCACACAAGGGAAAACATCAGTAAGGACAGGAAGTTTCTAAAGAACAGTATGATTCAGTAATATTTCTGGTGGGAATAGGTTGAAGGTGGCAATGGAGATAGTACTTGGATGCACTAGGGACTGTGCAGTACCTGTTCGGTGACACCATAGGGCTTGTCTGCAGTATTGAAATAGGTCGTGACGGCTACATAGGCTTGGGACAGGTGTTTTCATTTGTACTTTATCTATCTTATACCCAACTCTTCATGCTGACAAGTAACCTCCTGGTGAATATTACAGAAAACTGCTGGAATCTGAGAAACAATTATAGAACTTTCTAAAATGTACTTTGTGAATTGAGAGTTAGTATGAGTTATTTAACATAAAATAACCATCTTCCTGGGTCTTCAGGAAGCATTTTAATCAGTTTCATACATGCTTTCTGGCCACTTGGGAAAATTGTTATACCTCTCTAAAATTCTATATCTTACCTGTCCATTGAGATAGTTAAATTATTCCTTATAATTTTCTTCCAGCTCCAAATTTTGATTCCAAAAAGGTTCCCTTTTTCCTTTTTTTGTAATTAAATAGTATTTTAAAAGCTTAAACAATCCAACTCTTCAGAGGTAACCATTACTAAACTTTGGTAAATTAATATTTTTACCTATATGTAAGGCACAAAATTTTTCACTATTGTTTTAATTGGAGTTGTTCATTACTAGTGAAGTGAAACTTTTGTATTAGTTATTCCATTTGCTCTTCAGTGAACTTTCTATTTATATATTTGATCATTTTTCAGTGAGGATATATTCTTTTTATTATTAGTTAGCAGGACTTTTAAAAATATATTATGCTTTATACATATTACAAGTATTTCTCTCAATGTGTCACTTGTCTTTCAATTTCATTTACAGCATCTTTTGCCATCCAAATACTTTCAATATTCTTGCAACCACATCTGTGAAACATTTTCTATATAGTTCTGAGTTTTGTATAGTGTTTAGAAAGGATTTCCCCAATCCAGGATTAGAAAAAAATATTCTGACTCCTATTATTTATTACTTCAGAATTTTGGTTTATATGTTTTGACAATTATTCTACCTAGACTTTGTCTGTATGATTTGAGATTCTAATATAACCCTATTTCCTTCCAAATGAGGAGTCTGTTCTTTGAGCTTATTGAATACACCATCTGGTTTTCCTTGATTTGAGATGTCACCTGTATCGCATATTACATTTCAATATTTATTTGAGTTTCCTTCTGGGCCCTATTCTGTGAACAATTGTTAAACTGTAGAATAAATGTGTACAGTGAAATGTTCAACATGAATTTGGGAAGGGATGTGTAAGTGAATTTATGTGTGCCTGGTTGCCCTGAAGGAGGTTCTGTGTGCCTTTGTACTAGTTTTGTGCGTGATGCAGGACACAGAAGGGTGAGCTCAGCCGTGGACATGACATCAGTCTACAGTGCTGCCGGGGAGGGGGGCAGGGAGGGCATATGTCACTGAGGAGTCTAACCCAGTTCATTGTCACTTGCAGCCCCACATCTCTGTGAGGAACTCACCACCAGTGTCAGCCTTTCATGATTGATTGCCATTCCAGCTGGGTCTTCACCCTCATGTTCTCATCTAAACTTAATTACCTCCCAAAGGCCTCACCTTTTAGTATCATTGCATTGAGGATTAGAGTTTCAACATACACATTTTTGTGGAAACATTCAGTTCATTACACTGATTAAAGGCATCTAAAAACAGCCTGTAATTAACATCGTGCTTAATAGTGAGAGACTGAATGGTTTCCCCATAAGGTTAAGAATAAGGCAAGAATGTTCAGTCTCAAATTCCTATTGAACATAATACTGAAAACCTTAGCTAGAATAATAAAACATAAAGAAATAAAAGGCATACAGATTGTATAGGAAGAAATAAAACGTTCCCTACTAGCAGACAACATGTTTATCCAGAAAATCCCAATGAATCTAAAAATAAACAACTCTAGAAATTATGTGTTTGTCAAGGCTGCATAATTCAAGGTCAACACATAAAAATTAATGGTATTTCTATACGTAAACAATAAACAAATGGAAATTTAAAAAAAATTTTAAACCCCAATACCATTTATAATTGTTCCTCCCCAAATGAAATACTTAGGTAATAATTTAACAGAACATGTGCAGTACTTGTATGTTAAAAAATGCAGAACTCAACACACAATGGGATTTATAGATGATGTAATACAGAATTGTACACCTGAAATCTATGTAATTTTACTAACAATTGTCACCCCAATAAATAAATAAATAAATAAATAAATAAATAAATAAATAAATAAATAAAACTATATCCATGCATAGATACAGAAAAGAAAAAAATGCAGAACTCTGATGAAAAAAAATCAAAGAAGAACTAAATAAATAGGGAGACATACCATGCTCGTGATTGGAAGATTCAACTTAGTAAAAATGCCAGTTCGCCCCAAAGTGATATCTAGATTTAATATAATAACAATCAAAATGCCAGGTGGAAGTTTTGCTAACACAGACAGGCTCACTCTAAAATTTATGTAGAAGGGCAAAGGAACTTGAGTAACTAAAACAGTTTTGAAAAACAAGAGCAATGTTAGAGGAATCACTCTACCCAATTTTAAGACATTATGAAGCTACAGTAGTCAAGGCCATATGACACTGGTGTCAGGATAGACATGTAGACCAAGGGCAAATATGAGAAAGTCCAGATATAGACCCATGCAAATATGGACATTTGATCTTTTGCAAAGGTGCAAACACAATTCAATGGAAAAGGATCATTTTTTCAATAAATGGTGTTGGAGCAATTGGTAATTCACATGTTAAAAAGGAACCTAAATCTAAACCTCTTACTTTATGTGAAAATTAACTCAAAAATAAATTTGAGATTTAAATGTAAAACATAAAAATATAAAACTTTTAGGGGCCGGCCTGGTGGCTCAGGCGGTTGGAGCTCCATGCTCCTAACTCCGAAGGTTGCTGGTTTGATTCCCACATGGGCCAGTGGGCTCTCAAACACAAGGTTGCTGGTTCACCTCCTTGAATCCCACAAGGGATGGTGGGCAGCGCCCCCTGCAACTAAGATTGAACACGGCACCTTGAGCTGAGCTGCCACTGAGCTCCCGGATGTCTCAGTTGGTTGGAGCGCATCCTCTCAAACACAAGGTTGCTGGTTCGACTCCCTTAAGGGATGGTGGGTTGTGCCCCCCGCAACTAGCAACTGGGCAACTGGACCTGGAGCTGAGCTGCGCCCTCCACAACTAAGACTGAAAGGACAACAACTTGAAGCTGAACGGCACTCTCTACAACTAAGATTGAAAGGACAACAACTTGACTTGGAAAAAAGGCCTGGAAATACACGCTGTTCCTCAATAAAGTCCTGTTGCCCTTCCCCAATAAAATCTTAAAAAAAAAAAAAAAACTTTTAGAAGAACTCTCATCCATTGCTATTGAAAGTGTAAAATAGTATAGTCACTTTTGAAGATGGTTTCGCAGTTTCTTACATAGTTAAACATACATTTACCATACAACTCAGCAACCCTGTGTATGTTACTGGGGTAATGGATGTATTATTCTGCACTCATCAAAACCCAAAGGACGGCACATCATAACATGTGAACTTCAGTGTATGCATTAAAAACGTATCACCTGGAATGTCTGGGGATCCAAGATAGAATGCAGACTATCACAAAAGAATCTAAATGTGTTAAAAATGCGTAACATTTCCTTATTGAAGGGACAGGAGAAAAGGATCTACCCTAAGTAACTTTGGAAAACAATGTTTTGACTACATACCATATGGCTAAACACAAAATAACTTAATCATACTCCAGTTGGTAAATTTATTTCTCACAGGAGTACAGGTTAAAAGATACCCATATACCAGGGTTTAATAAATAAATAAATTGTAGATAATAATACCCAGTTTTCCCATTATCAAGGAAAGTTGTTACAAATAAGCATCTGGGAGTCTAGGATGCATCCTGTGATGTTAGAGTCTGAGACATTAGTATGAATATGTTTTTATTTTTATATCAGATATACAGATAGATGGATATAGAATGATATATAGATGTGTGTATACAAAGGCTAGTATGCATGCAAGTATTTCTTACTGTCTGCGAAGAGGGTCTAGAATTAGTGACAACCCCGTGGCAATGAGCTCACCCAGCATCCAAGTCTTGGTTTCTATACACAACTCCCCACTGTAAAGAACCACGGATTCTTGGAGAAGTGACTGATCCTGGGCTGAGACAGGAAAAGCAGAAGGTGAACTAGAACATTCTGTAGTCCCCACAAATAAGAAAGTGCTTTAAAAAGTAAAAAGGATGAGAACATGTGGAAAGCACACAAGTGTCAACTGAAAGAGGTAACTGTATGAAGCTGGAACAATTTGAGCAACAAAATAAGGAATAATAGTATTGGATTTTAACCCAAAGAATAAAATAAATATCCAAGAGTCCGTCCAGATAGAAATACATAAACAAATAAATAAATAGGGGAGAGGGGATAGATCTTTCTTACAAAATACTTTCAAATAAAGTATGTAGATACTCCCTCCCCACTCACCACCCCAGTCCATGGAGATTCAGGTCCCTCACATTGAGAGTGAGTTGAACTTGCTGACTTTCTTCCAAAGAATATAGTATGGAAAGAAAACATTAGTAACTTCACAATGAAGAAACCGGACAGATGCCACCTAAACCAGGTGAACAAGAGCAACATCACCAGTGACAGATAAAAAAGGAGTTATCCGCTGCACGATCTAAGGAACAGGGAGAAAAAATTAATGTCTTCAGAGGTATTTGAGGTCTTAATGAAACCAAGATCGTACTTAGGTAAGAGGAAGTTATAATACAAGTATTTTAGGAGCAATAATAAATAACTTGGGCATAACTAATAGGTATAATGCCTCTAGAATGATTGGAGAATGGGGAGCTCTGGTTAATTTAGTATTTTCATTAGTGAGTTACCTATGTTCAGCAAATATAGATTGCCAGTTTTTTAAAAGACTAGAAATATCAATGCTCTTTAGCCAAAGATCACTG
Source organism: Rhinolophus sinicus (assembly GCF_057876585.1). NCBI lineage: Eukaryota > Metazoa > Chordata > Mammalia > Chiroptera > Rhinolophidae > Rhinolophus > Rhinolophus sinicus. Next base: position 63,905,463 of record NC_142502.1, read on the forward strand.
GACCTCTTGCAGACCATTTGCCCGGGAGGCGAATGCTCACTGTGAGAGAACTGTGAGGTCCCTCATAAGAGGGTGTTAAAAGAAGCTATTATAGGATACAGGCTTTGGGTGGGTAATTTGGAGGACGGTCTCAGGAAGGAGGGGCTCATTCTACACTGAGTGTTGTCAGAAAGCAGGGGCAATTCTATGACTGAGTACCTGAATCAATCTGATCTATAGCAAAGACAGATTAAAATGAGGGAGAAAGCTGTAGTTGGTAAAGAAGATGCAGTCACTCCCTATAGCCAAGAACAGGGGGTGTTTGCTATTTTGTGGGTTGCATGGTGGTTTTGTTTTGATTCACTTTATCATACTGTCAGAGCGATTTTGTCTGGCGTTCCTTGAGTTTATGTCCAACAGGAGAACAGCATGGCCTGGCTGTGAGCATCCGTTTCCAGCAGTCAGGGGCTGCTTTTTGCTTGCCCAGACACCAAGAAAAATATCTCCTCTTAACATGCAGTCCATTGTTGTCCTTGTCTGTTGTGAAGTTTAAAACTGCTCTCCTTTAGGACACCAAAACAATGGTGACTGTAGTGGACTCAACACCACGCCTTTTTCTCGAAACACTCTCTTCTCTTGGCTTTGTGGACACTGCGCTTCTCTGACTTTCCTCTACATCTCTGGCCTTCATTCTCAGCCTCCTTTCTCTAACTCTGAATGTTTACATTTGCTAGGGTTTGCTCCTAAGCTCTTTCATTTTCTGCTTCCACACTCCCTCCCTAGCTGACCTAAACCAGGTGAACAAGATAATCCATTTCCACAGTTTTAAATACTATCTGTGTGGTGTTACATTCTAAATGTATGTCGACCTCAGGTCTCTCCTCTGACCTCCAGTCTCATTTATCTAACTGCCTACTTAATATCTTCAATTGAAATGTCACAAAAATCTCAAACTTAAGTGATCTAAAAAGAAATGTATTGATTTTTCTGTCCTAATGTCATTTCTCTTTTGGCCTTTGCCATTTCAATAAACAGCCCAACCATCTACCTAGATTCTCAAGCTTGTGACCTGGAAGTCCAATTTGATTTGTATGTGCCCTCACTACCCATCTCATCCCTCAGCAAATCCTGTTACTCCTACTCCAAAATGCATCTCAAATCTTTCATCTTTTCTCCTCCTCCCAACCAAGCTCTTGTCCAAATCACCATGTTCCCCCTCTCCAGTAGAGCAGTTTCCATATTAGTCTCTCAGCTTTCGCCTTGGATCTTTTTACAATCTATTCTCACAACAGCCAAAGTCATCATATATATACATATTATATATATGTAATTAAATCACTTTGCTCTCAACTTAAAATCTTCTATTTAATACCTTCCCAATGCACTTTAAAATACAACCCCAGTTCTTTTCCATGGTCTGTGGCCTGCATGAACTACACTCTCCCTAACTATCAGGCTTATCTTATCTTAGACCCCCATTCCCTCGTTATTCTCCAGTCACACAAATTTTAAAATAATTATCAAGCTATCAAGCGCTTTCCCATCTCAGAGCCTCTGAGCTTGCCCTGCGGTCCAAGCGCCCCTCGCTCACCCCCACACTCCCCTCACTCACCCCCCACTCCCCTCACTCACCCCCACTCCCCTCACAAGGAAGGCTTCTGCTCATCCTCACGCCATGCTTCAATGTCCCCTCCAGAAAACAGTCACTCCTGACCTTCCTGTCTAATTAAATCTCCTACTTATAATCTGCCATGAACCCTTTTCATTCCTTTCTTACCACTTACTAGAATGCATAAGTTATCTGTGTGTTAGGTAATGTTATATCTATCTCTCCCACAAGAAGAAAAGTTCCAACAAAGCAAAGGCAACCTCTTGTTTTGTTTTCCTCTCTAGTTCGGCATGTAGCACCTAAGCAGCACTCAGTAAGTATCTGTTGAATAGATGGACATATTAACCAGTTGTCAGTTACCGATACCTTTGAATAACTTAGGTTTATCCTCAGCAGCTTCAGAACACTACATGAATGAAGGAGGGTAGCTAAAAATGTAGCAAATGTCAAAGAATATCACAATGGACTCTTCTGTCTTCAGAAAGCAGAAGATGAACGGAGGGGCAGGGGATTCAGCCACGGTAAAGAAGAAAGATCAGTGCATTTGGATTCAGAAGACTGAAGATTTTCACCAGATGCAGGAAGCTGAACAATTCACTTAAGGCCCTGCAGCAGGCTGAATGATGACTCTCCAGAGGTGTCCCTGTTCTAATCCCCGAAATCTGTGACTATATTATCTTCCATGGCAAAAGAGACTTGGTAGATGTGATTCAGTTAAGGATTTTGCACTAATCCTGGGTTATCCCAGGGTCCCAATGTAATCACCAGGGTCCTTATAAGAGGAAAGCAGGAGAGTCAGAGGCATAGGTGGAGATATAATGACCGAAACAGAGTAATTCAGGGCCATGACCTAAGGAGTGCAGGCAGCCTCTAGAAGCTGGAAAAAGCAAGGAAATGCATTTTCTCCTAGAACCTTCAGAAGCAACACAGCCCTGCTGATGCATTTTAGATTTCTGATCTCTACAACTATAAAAGAATAAATTTGTGTTGTTCTGAGTCACTAAATTTGTGAAAATTTATTATAGCAGCAATAGGAAATTAATATAAGCACTGAGATTCATCTCTAAAATGTTATTTACTTAATTCTTTTTTACCTTTGTTGCTGTTGTTATTGTCACTCCATATTAAAATAAAAGTTATATGATAGAAAAGGCTACATCTCTGTTGTCCACTGTTTTATTCCCAGAACCTAGAACAAGGCCTGGCACAGAATAGGTTTTAAGCAGATATTTCTTGAATCAATGAGCAGATGAATACAAATTTCTATCCAATGAGGTTACTGTGAAAGCCAAACATGTACCTGTGAGTTACAAAGTATTAGCAAGAGTGGAGACGAACCCTTTCTTCTCATTCTGCCCTGTTATACTTTCTTTTACTTTTTTAACTCCTTCATCCCTTCTATTGCCTTTCCATCTGTTCTCCTTTACTCCTCTCCCCATTTCTTCCTCCTTCATTTGATGCCCTTTTACCTACTTCTTTCCTTAGGCTCTCCTTAATTATATTATAAAATGCACAACTGTCCTCGTTGGGGATCCAGGTATTACTGAATTATATGAACACAGAGATCGTCACTTTTGATTTAAATATATGTCACACATGCAGCCCTTTGCCTCTGATTAAATCTAATATGCAGTCATGATATCATTTACCTTAATTTGATTAGACCCGCGTGTGTGACAGAAATCCCTGGTTCTGAAATTGCTCACACTGATCACGAAAATGCACCATAATGTAGCGATTTGGAGCAGGTTTTCTTTTCAAAGCACAGTCGTGTCCCTTGCAATTTTAATCAAGTTGGGCTCAGTAATTCCTCAAGGCAAGGCAGTGCTGAGAAGCAAGTTTGGGACCCAGCTTTCTTTTCCTCAGAGGCCTGCTGGAGAATACTGTCATGCACTCTGGTTTACCAGGCACTGTCTCTGGGCTTTTCTGGCTTTCAGATTTCAACCAAAATTATGCAAACTATGTGTGTGGGGGCAGGGGGGGGGGAGACAGAGAGAGAGAGAGAGAGAGAGAGAGAGAGAGAGAGAGAGAGAGAAGTTAATAGAAACTACAGTAACCCTGCACAGATGAAACTGCCAAGACCCCCACACCGGACTCACCCCACCAGATGAAGAAACTAAAACAGCTGCGGTTTTCCCCGAGCATGACAGAACCTGGAATGGAGGGCAGAGAAAAGGTTATGAATATCACGTAGAACGTCATGACCAGCTGCAAAAAGAAGACTGTAGTGGCTAACCATGTTTACTTTCCCACTTTGTTATTCACATGTTGATATTATTTACCAATTGCTTTTCTACCACCCTTCCCCCTCCATCTGATAAAGTGATTAACTTTATTATTTAGTCCATAGGTTATAGGAATCAAGAAAGAATTTCAACCAGCCTAACGGAGAAATGACTATCACCCAATAAGACTTTGGATCTCTCCTTTGGGGGAGAGGATAAGAGCATTTTCATTTGTAAGAAAAATCATTGCTTTATATTAAGTGGGAGCAACTGTTTAGAAGCTCAGATTTGGGGAAGAGGATGTTGAATAGACAAAGATGTGGGCAGCAGTGGATATTGTGAATTGTCTCTCATCATTTGCTTCAACCCTTTCTGCCTGTTTCCTAAACTGAAATGACAGAAACAAACAAAAATGAGGAAGACAAAGAAGAAGGAGGAGGAGGAGGAGAAGGTGAATAAAACAACCAGATTCTCTTGAAGGGAAGGTTTCTGGTATGGCTTTGATTTTGCTCGGCACATACAGCTCTGCAAGACTTAGAAGGAGAAAGTCGCCAATGTGAGGAAATGGCTATACCTATGGCCTTTGGATCTTCTTGCAAGCATGTTAACAAAGCAATTTGGTCCTTGAAGTCAGCAACACTGGAGGTTTAATGCCCAGGCTCCGTGTCCTAGGTGTTGCGCTGTGTGAGAAGATAGCAATGAGATTCTTCCAGAACAGTCTGCGTCATGGGTTGGCATTGCTCTTAGCTATTCTTTTTCTCTGGTCATGTAGCTATTAAATTACATTTCTGGCCCTCAAGGAAAATCTTTAAGCTACCTACACCTTTTAATACATCCTGTCCTGTTTAAACTAGTTGCAGTGGTTATTCTATCATCTGCACAGAAGAGTCGAGACTGCTACATTATTCTAATACACCATCTTTACCAACACTGGCATGTTATTACTGCTATAGGAAAGTTCAAGTACAGCAGAATTAAGGGTGTACCTTCTTAAATTTTGGTTAAGAAAAATTTCACTAACATCTATTGTAGTAGCATGATCGGAGGACAAGTTAATACCACACTATGTAACACAACTCCTGAGAGTCAACAACGTGAATAAAGAGACCATGTCTTATTCATGCGTTTCATGCAACCTCAAAACACCAAATACTGCACTGGACTGAACCTGAAAGCAAACTGTTCTGTGGAAGAAGCTAGGAGAGCTCAGTGCTTATTTCAAAACCAATGAATTCAGGGAGTTCACATTCTGCCTTTAGAAATCATTTCCACTGTAATTCAGAATATATCAAATATTCTCTTTCTGGTTCAAGTGTTTCATCTGTAGAAGTGAAATAGCAACACCTGATGACCTCTTGATGGTTCCATGAATAAGTATCATGATCATGATTAAAAATTCCTAGGCATTTTCTGTGTGATGGGTAGTTTTATTTGCATTAGCTTGCTTAATCTTCATAATGACTTTTAAATTAGATACATTTATCATGCCCATTTTACAGATGAGGGAACTCAGAGTCATATATGTAAAATTCTAGGATTTGAATCCAGGCAGTTGGGTCCCATATTCTATATATTTTTTTATCATTCTGCTTTATTATAAGTAAAATAAAATATTATTATATAGTGCATCAGAAATCAAAGGAGCAGAGAAATGCATTGAGAGTAACATGGAAAATATAGCTTCTGATGGCTAGAAACTAAGAAAATGGCATCAGATAATTTTAAGTACATTTTATGGTGAAGCATTACTTTTCCTTTGACTCTATGTATAATTAGGCAATCTAGTATTTACTATTAGTGTGCAGATATGTTCTTATCTCTGTATTAGAAGCTTGGGGTTGGATGTAGGGGTCCTATTAGTATTAGATGTGAATATGATCTCTTTTTAAAAAAAGAGTTTTCATTTTAAAAGGACAAAAATATACATATATATGAGACAATAGTGAGCTCCTGAAGGATAGCAATCACATCTTTTCTTAAAATCTCCAAATTCCTATAGTTCATAATGCCTGGATATTAATAGAGAACAATGTTTGTTAATTGGATAAACGTGATCCACCTTGTAATAATACGCTATACAAAAATGAGTGTAAGAATTTAATAACACCGAAAATAACCTAGATTTCAAGAAGAAAGTGGAACTTGGACCTTAAAGGCTGGTTAAGATTCAGATAAGGAGAAGAGAGAAGGAGGGGGTATCTCAGGTGAGAAAACAAAAGAATTGAAACTGTAGAGGTGGAATGAGTAACATAATCCTATACATCAGCCACTGTAGGGTCCTATTGGATGCACACCATTCATTTGCTTGAAGGTGGGCAGCTGGATATCTGGAAGACAATACTACATAAGGCTATTATGATGGGCACATTGCTTTTTTTTAATGTTCTTTGGGGGAAATAAATCAGGCCAATTTGAAGTAGAGAATTTTTAAACCTCATTAACTTTTAGTGGTCAATTTTAGGCATTCATTACCTGTGAAAGTATGAGAATTGTGTGAAGAATTGCTGCTGATGCACTGTCAAGAAGGGCATTATTTACTGTATTATTTCTATTTTATGAAGAGGGAGAAAATATCTGAAATATGCTAATAAGAAACATAATTGTCCTGTAGTTATTTGCCCCCCAAAGCTATGATGCTGCCAGGAAAATAAATTACTTCAGGAATCCTGATGATTAAACAGCAAGAGAAAATGACTGGGGTAGCAAGCTGATTTTGATGCCTGACTACTCAAATATGGATCAATTATTTCAGTCACATCTGAAACAGTGGACTAATTTCAGAAATAATTATGAATTGTCTTCTCAAAGCTTTCTCTTCAAATAATCCTGTTAATGAGCCATACTATTTCATTGTTATGTCAGTTTACTCCACTAAGAATCGTTTGTGATGCCTTTGCAGGACTGAAAATATACATTTTAAATTAAATTTTCCTTTTTGTGTGTGTGTGTGGGGGTGATGCAGCTGAATTTAACATGAAGATTGTGGAGGGATGTAAATCGTACCCTTAGCCCTCTCTGATGCAGCCACTGGTCCTGCAGAAAATGTGGCCCCCACCCCCGCCTCAGAAGCCACTTGTACCTGTGATCTTGCCATAAGTGCTGCCCTCTGTCTCCCCCACCTTTCCTTCTGCTTCCCTCCCTCTCTTCCCTGGTATTATGTTGGATGAGGCTGTCTAAAGCATTTATGATATTGAAAGTTACCATGAAGAAGAAAAATTTTGAGTCTTCATGAGTTTTTAAAGATTCTTTCCCCACTACTCCAGCACTTTTACTGTAAGGATACTTCTGGCACTGTGCTGTTTCCATTTCTCCAAATTTTACCACCAATGAGCCTTGCCCTCTGGAGTCCCCCCATCCTTATGCCACCAAATTTTAACCTGTTCCCTAGATGTTGAACAAAGTTATTATATCTTTTCAAGAGGAACTGACATAGTTGGGGTGTTGTCTGCAATCATAAAGAGAGTATTGTTCAAATTAGAAAAAAATAACTGCTTTTGGTAAAAAGGCATTTTCAGAATATGCAAGTGTGTGTATGTGTGTGTGTGTGTGTGCATGAAAGCCGACTGTTACTGTTAACAACTGCTCCATCTCTGATAATAATACTTGGATACATATTGATTCACAGGTAAATAGGGTATGCTAGAAGGTCCTACTTATTACAAAGGAACTCAATGAAGTTAATAAACCATAAAATGAAAAACGTGGTAGTTACATAGAGCTTGACATGAAGAAAGATTACTGTTGTTCAACATCTCTATTAACGATAAGTCAAGTGAAAGTTACGGTAAGTTAAAGTAAGTTGATCTTAGATTATATATCAGAAGTAAGTTTTCAATAGTGAGCATTGTTACACTTGATATTACCTGTGGCATATCTTTAAAAGTCTTACACATTCTTTTGTAGTTTAATTATAACCTTCCATGAAGATTGATTGATTAATATATACCATCGTATTCTACAAAACAAAACAAAACAACAACAACAACAAAACCCCAGAGGCACTTTTTAAGAAAATGTACAATGAAACAAGATATAAAAAGCAAAATCTCAGAATCAAGGAAAGAAAATTAGATTATTGCTCCTCCAAACACCAGGAATATTTTTATTGAATTGCAATTTGGTGTTAAGCAATCTGTTTATACTGAGAGTCATTATTTTTTTAAAAAAAACTCCATAACTTATTATTAAATCAAATTTAAGAATACTGTCAAGATTCTTATTTCCTATAAATGTGGTTTCCAGGGAGCTCTGGTAAGGATGGGCAATCTGACAGGCAGGGGTTAGTAGGTGTTCAGTATTCTCATAAAACAGCATAGTTTACGTTAAACATACACACACTGTGTTTTATGTTATAGAAACCCCAGTCAGCTTCTGTTAGTTGGGCTGCTATAGCAGCAGGATGCCAATTGTTCTGAGACCAGCAGCTGACTATAAACTAACGGCTCACAGCATGCTCACCCATCCTGTCTGTCAGAATGCAACTGCAGCTAAACCTGCCTAGATGGAATTCACTGGAAAGCGAGTGAAGACTACAGAGGATTGTCAAAATGAATGAGAAGCTGCAGAAGCAGGTCTGGATACTGGGCCACATCAGGGGAACGCCAGAAATTTGGGTACCAGGAAGGACAGCAGTGGCTAGCAGCAATCTGCTCTGGCTCTGCCTCTACCATTGTGATAAATGTGATGTCCTTTTCCTCTTTGTGTCACATGGTTAAGATTTAGAGTCCTGGGAGGAATCATCTGACTGTCCAGGTGAGACCATGAGCTCATTCCAAATTCGTTCTTTCTCCTAAAGTACAATAAATGGCATCTGTTTGGCTCAGGTGAGAAACCTTGATGTCATCCTTGACCTCCCTCTCTCTCACTGCACATTTTATGCATCAGTAGATCCTGTAAGCTCTATTTTAAATATCTGTTCTGAATTCAACGACTTCTCAATAGTTGGGACAGTCAAGATTCTACCTATACACTTATGATTGACTCTGTTTATAGCATGACCCCTGCCATGTTGGCCAGTTGGATCAGGAGCCCATTAAAAAAGCACTAGGTTGCATGAGGAAAGAGGTTGAGTGACTTACTCACTCTAGGGCTCACCACAGGGAGGTGAAAGCCAGGTATTGGGCACCTAGGTGCTACTTGCTTCTCAATTCACCATTGACTACATACAGTTCTACAGAATAGGTCAAAGAGAATCATTTGGGGTGAGTGACCTCAGCTAATCCACACAGCAGGGCATGAAGGAAAAAGCAAGAGCTTCAGCAACATATGTTTTCCCCCCAACTACAAAACTCAAGGTTGACTTGCTTGGTCAGGATAAAGCATAAAGAAAAAGAAATAAACTTTTGAGCCCACTTGCCAGAACTGGAGGTTCTACATCTATCCAGGGCCAACTATATAATTTGCTGGGTTCAGTGCAAAATGAAAATCTGATCCCTTGGTCAAAACAGCAGGGGGAAAATGCCATTAAGAAGTACTAAGATACATAGCTCCTTCCTTTTTTCTGGGGCCTCTTGGCTTGGCATGGTTTTTAATTTGTTATTTAATGTAAGTCTAAGTAATACAAATTGGAAGTTACAAAATTGTCCCCTGGATATGAAGTACAGCTTAGAGAATCTAGTCAACAATGTTGCAACAACTAACTATACCAGACTAAGCAGGGGATCACTGCATAAGTTGTATTAGGTTGGTGCAAAAAACAAACAAACAAAGAAACATATGTCAAGACAAGCCAAGAACCTGAGCCAGGCAATCCATCCTTAGGTTAAAAAGATGACAGAATTGTAGCTAGCCGGAATCTTGGAATGACAGCTTTCCAAGTGTTTGTCTCCTGAGTCACACTACTCTGATCAGTTCCAATTCTCTCTATCAGGTACTCAGGTGTCATTGTGTTTCCCAGGGTTCATTCATGACCTTGCCCACTGGTTTCTCTGGACAATAATCCAGCAGCTGTAATTTGCTTACCTTCTCCTGGAAGCCTTAATCTAATAGGGACAATATTACCCTTTCCTTACACAGTTAGATTTGTTTGTAATAGTAATTACACAATTACTATGACACAATAATTTTACCAAAATTATTTGGGAAACAAGACCTGTCTTCTACCACACAATATTGTCACTTTGAAATGCAGCTTAAGCTTTTAGAAACCATTCAAATTGTCTTCATTGTTACTGTGTTATTATTTCAATTGTTTGAGTTAATAAACTTGTTATAGCCCTGACAACAGCATATTCGTTAGCTGAATAGGGACGGTTCACAAATTAACAGTAACCAACTTGTGCCTAAGATAGTTTTCTTCAAAGAGGTAATAAGTGATCATATGTAAGAAGTCATTATCCATATGACTCCAAGGAGTAGACTTTCAGTAAATGGGTGGAAATGTATGGGGAGAGAAACACTAGCTCAGGGTAAGGAAAACTTTATTGACGGAGCCATCTGGTGACAGAATGCGCTTTCTCTGAAGATTATGACTCTTCACCCTTAGGAGTGTCCAAACCTGGGATGGCAGGCATGCTGGCTGGCTGACAATTTAAACCCTGGACTGGTGCTCAGTCCAATGAATATCTGTGCAGTTTTACCTCTTTCCTTCTTTACACCTGAGCCAATCATCTATCACTACCACGTGCTCTATTAAGTAGCCAAGTTGTTTTAAGTCAACAGCACTCCTGGGGGGCTTTCCAAGGAACTCTTTTCTCCATCATCCCTTTCCAAACCAATTCTGTTTATGCTGGACTTTCCCATTTTCTTCAGTTTTTCAGTTTTTAACTCATGAAGTTCTACTTTCTCAAATATGTAGAAAGCTTCATATCTTCTTTAGCTTCCCCTTACTCATTCTTGAGGAAAATCTCTCTCCCTCTCCTCATATTGTCTGTGAGTGAACCAAAAACTTGAATCATAACTGATGAGTGTGGTATTGGTAAAAATAACAAGATCAAGGAAAATGAAAATCATGGGTTTTGAAGTAAAATTAGATGCAATAATGAATTCAGGCTAATCTTTTAAAAAATTAAAACAGTCATAAATCAACAAATATGATATTGGAGAAAGGTGTAACCCACATTTTCTTTGATTTAAAAAGCATTTATTGAATGTCTGCTATATGCCAGACACTAAGTGTGCAGAGGACAGGAAACAGAATGCTGCAGTGTTTTTTAAAGGGGGGGTGTATGCATTTCTCTGAGTGAAAATCCCTTATAGAATTTGAACTGAACCTGGGAAGGGTCAGAAACCTGGGTCTTTCTTGCTTTCTTTTCTCTGTTTATCACTAACAAAATTTTTTGAAGAAAATCAATTTCCCCTTTCCAATTAATCAAACAGTTCTTTATAGACAAAACTGAGACTGTGATTTGGGATTTTTCAATTTATCTTGTGGAAGAGATAAAGTCTTTGACAGAATGGCAATGAAAACCAGGATATGGTCTATGCAGTGGACAGCACCCCGTCCTGTGTTTTGGGAGGCAGCACGAGCCAGGCAGACATCTATTTGAACCCAGGGTCTTATACTTACATGCTACATGTTTCTCTGAATCAGCTTGGCACCGGAAAAAGGAGGACAAAAATAATAATATAGGTGTTGCAAAGATTAGAGACAATACATTAGATTACTAATATTCAGGATTAACAATCTGCCCATCTTCCTGCTCTCTGAAGATAAAAGACAAAAATAGGAGATGCAGAGTCAGGAAAGGAAAGCAGCTGACCCAACGGGGAAATATATCCCATGATGCTGCTTATGGAGCAGGAAATATAACTGGGGTGGAAGTGAGGGGGGCACTGAGGGGATTGTATGTCTCAGAGTGGTGTATAAATAAACAGGATTCTAGGAAGACATGTGGATGAGACAGAAGACCACCTTGGGATAAGACATTGAGAGTTTCTTGGGAGCTTGAGGGTCCTGGAGAACAGTGGAGTGCAGAGGATTTTAATAAGAACTTCTGTGTGTCCTTTAAATGTTTGAGAGAGGTCTGACAGTGAGGAGTCCTTTTTGGACTATGCTCTTTAAAAGCATGACCATGCAGGGAATAGGCAGTGGTTATCAAGGGGACTGTCTTTCTTGATTTTGAAACTAAGGTGGGACTCTATCTGTAATTGACATAAAAATCATTGCCCCAGCTATGGGTTAAAATGCTTTTTCACCATGGGTGTGAAATATTGAACTTTTATGTAAAAGGGATAAAGGAGAGCCAGTGGAAGCAGCACTGGTCCTTGGGGGTACCATTCCACCAAGATCCAAATTGGAAGTACAAATATATACCAAAAATGGAATTATACTTTGAGACAAATGCAAGGTTTCAGAAAGAGGTTTTACGACATTAAGCTGAGGAAATCTACCAAAAAGTTCTTTCCAGTTCTTATCTGGGAATTTCCATTTTAACACAACCTTTTGTTATAAATTTGGAATCCTTTCCACCTGGGGCCAGAGGGTTAGTGATGGATATGGGATGAATACAACTGTGTATCTTTTCTCTGCCAGCACACTTGGTCTTGGCAGCTCCTGATGCTCTAGCACTGCCAATGCTCAGGCATAGCAATCCACTGTCTGAGCAGTTTCTCCCAGAGCCTGGAGACACACAGACGTATTTTGCTGAGAATGGAATAAAAGGGACTTTGAGTGATGGTTAGAACATGCCTCAGAGACACTGCAGGAATGCCAGGTCCAAAGGCAAACACTTAGGGTTGTTTGGGAACTTGAGTCACCGGCCTCCACGCCCTGGAATCGTTAGGGTGGCAGGAACAGGGATACAAGTGCTGCATCAGTGAGCGATGAGCCTCTGACTTCACAACCTGAGTAGAAAAACTTCTTATATGGCAACCACCAGGGGCACTGGGAAGGGACTTGAAACCTGAGAAGCATAGCTGCTCCATGTTTGGCAAGGAGAATGAAGAACTAGAAATTAATGAACAACAGATGTCACTGCCACTCTCAGGCACCCCCTAAATATTCTCCTTTGGTCATTTCATCAAAGCTGGAGAGAAAAGGAAACAAAACTTGTAGCCAGAATGAAGCAAACTATCTGAAGACCTCCAGGCCTGACGTGCATGGTAGAGGTGCCCAGGTATCTTTACCCCTTGAGGACTGACTTCCCAGCACAACCTCAGTGGTTCTCCCTGTCCAGGTGAGGGGACCAGTCTGGGACTTAGATTGGAGACCACAGCCCCTGTTCAGATTCCAATATGTCAGAGTGGGAAACGGGAAGGACTGCTGGAATCATTTATCTGCTTCCCACAACATTTTTTCAGATCCTACTGAGCTGTGAGTGGCATGAATTCCAAAAAGGGGAGGCTGAACTTGGTTCCTCCGCCCCCTGGTCTGAGCTGATTAGAATGGTTTTCTGGTGTTTGCCCACCATCTTTTCTTCTCTGTTTGGAAGCTGAAGGCATGTACTCAGAACATTTCCTAGCTCCCACATTTCAACGTTTTCTAGAAGAAGTGGTGGTCAACTCCCTCAGGCTTCATCTGATCGCACCTCCAGAGGCAACTGGGGGTTTCCACCTTACGAGAATTAGGTGTCTATAGGCCTTAGCACCTGGGTTTTTAGCCTTTTTCTTTTTTCTAGGAACCACTAGTCTTCCAACTCCCAATCAGTCAGGTACAGGTTGTCAATACTGGATATATGATAAAGTATTTCTAATAAGGAAAAAGAATGTCTGGGAAGAATGAGAGTTAACGGTATCTGAACCAGTCCCCAAAATATAAGACACTGGTGAATGTGTGTCTCAAATATACACTAGGACCAATTCTTTCTAAAATTGTTCACCTTCTGCCATATAGATAGCCAGAACTGCCAAACATCTGTTTCAAAGTGGTGGGAGGAAATTCAGAGAGATAAACATGAGGCACTTGCCAAATAGTATATAAAAAAAGAACATAGATTGTGTCTTTATTTTCACTGTTTAGAAACTTAAATTTGTGTCTGTGATCCAGATAACAAAAAAGACTGAGTCTCATGCCAAATCACTTCTTCCTTGCACATTTCCCTCTGGAAAGAAATGAACACATTCTTGATTTTGAACACATACTATGTGCCAGAAACTATTTTAAGTGCTTTACATGTGTTAAGTTAGAATTTAATTTGTGTCTTCAGAAAACAGTAAATAACTCTCTGATACGGCGTTTACGGAACAAGTCCCTGCACCTTTGGATAGAGTTATTTGCATTTTACATAAGAATTTTTCCCCAGGAGAATGACATATAGTAAAGGAACAGAATTATCCGTTATCTGAGTAAAAACAGTCATGAATAACAATAAAAATTTGTGATTTTTTTTCCTGTTAACAGGATAAATCTGTTGGTGATATTATTTGTTAATCCTGGACTAAGTAGCCAGGTATGGCTCAGTCAGAATAGAAGATTTATCAGGAGTATACCAATGGAAAGTTCTTCATTCAGAGCACAGTTATGCATTAGCCCATTTCAGACCATAGTTAAAGCTACAGCAGTGGGAATGAAGACCTTGAGTGTTCCTCAAGAGTGATATTACAGGTGCTGTTTTGGAACAAAGGGACTCTCCAGTGTTTCCATCTAAAGGGATCTTTTCTCACTGGGGTGGCTTTCCCTGGTCATTGTTATTATCAACAAACAAGTGTGTATTCTTTTCATAACACTTTGCCTCTATTTGTAACAATAATATTAGTAATGGGCTGTAATGTGTTTTCAAACTTCATGGAAAGGGGTAAGCCTTCTGTTGTTTACTTCTCCTAGGATATAACTGAAGCAGCTGCAGGAGAATTTAATACTGTTCATTTTCTTAAAGTATATAATTTCTACTAATTGTTAGATTACCATGTTTGTAGATTATAGCATCGTGATGCCAATAGACTTTAGGCAAAATTTCAGTGCAATTTACAATTCAAAGGCATGAATGTTATATTTTAAATGACAAACACTAAGGAGAAAAATTAAAATAGCCAGATTTTGTTTGGTCAAGCAAAAGGTTCAGCCTGATCAATAGTTTAAAATGACTTTTGTTATTTTGTCTTATTACAAAGTTACACAGTGGTGTTTTTTTAATACAAAATTTAGAAAATACACTTCATCAACAAGAAGAAGAAAAATCATCTGAGATCTTACCTGAAAGATAACCATTGTCACATGTTTTCAAAATTTCCATCCAGGCTTTTGAAAATGGTATATACATATTCATATACATAATTTACTTTTACAAAGAGAACATATTATATGTTCTACTTTAGTCACATATCTATATATTGTGACTATTATTTCCTATCGTATCATCATGTTACATGATACATAATTATATATCATAAATAATTATCAATAATTATTATTTTATCATAAATTATTTAAACAATCCTTTATTGTTTTATATTTATTTTGTTTTTTTCTTTACAATTATAACCAGAACTGTGATGAAGTTTCTTGACACAATGTTTAATAATATAGATAATTTCTTGGAATACATTTCCATAAATGTAATTATTACCTCATGATATAAGCAAGAATTCAGCCAAATTGCTCTCCATAAAAACTTGATCTAAACTCTGAACCACAGTTTAAATGGTCAAAGAATAGTAATAGGTATTTCACAGAAGAATATATGAAAATGTACAATAAACATTGAAAATATGCTTACTCTCATTAATAATCCAAGAAATAAAAATTAAAACAAAGATACCACTTCACACATGTTACATATAAAAATTTAAGATAACTATTTAGAGAGACAGAAATTTAGAGAGATAAAATTGTTTTAATTTTGATGATACTAAGTGTTGAAGAGGTGAACGGATAGTTTCATCTTCTTCTCATGAAAGTGTAAGTCGATACACCTATTTTGGAGGGAATTTAGTTGAAAAATATGCATATCCTAGAAGCCAGTAATTTCACTTCTGAGAATTTAAGCTCGCAAAATACTCACACATGACCCAGGGAACAGCCTGAGTCATACTCCCACCTCCACTGCTGGATAGGCAAGATGTCAGGACCACATGGAGTGAAGGAATAGCACTTTCTCAGTGGAAGAAAAACTGGGCAGACCACCAATGAGTCTACTCTAAGAGCCAGATAAACCATTATGCTCTTTTGAATTCCAAAATCAATTATGAATCATCCAGTTTGTGTCAATTAACATAAAATCTCAAGCCCCTCAGAAGAGCTATAATTAATGTTGAGTGGACGCATCTAACTCTCATTGAGCCAGGGGCTCTCTGTACAATTTTGGAGTAAAAATACATCATTAGTACTTTTCAACTCCACCTGCAGTTAGTTCCCTTTCCTCCTATTAGCAAACTTCTCTTCCAGAGGAAAGCATCCATCAGATACTATCCTGGTTTACATTCTTCCTGTGTCAATTAATATTTGCTAAGAAAGTAATTCTTTGAAAATGAAGGTGTTAGCACATTGGTTCTCAACTTGTCTGCGCATTAGAATAAGCTAAGGAATTTTAAAACTTACTGATGCCTGGGCCCTATGCAGGCCAATGCAAACCACATCTCTGATGGTGGTGCCTGAGCATTTGTACTTTTTTATAAGCTACCCAGGTGTTTTCAGGTACAATGAAGTATATAAACTGCTGTCTCAGCGTCTACCTGGGGAACATTTTCATTTTAAAAGGGAACTATAATGTTCCTAAAGAGTGGTATTATAGTTGCTGTTTTGGAACAAAATGCCTTTCCAGTGTTTCCATCTTAAGGGACACCTCTTAGGGAATTTTTTCTCACTGGGATGGCTTTCCCTGGTCATGAGGGGTGGTTGCAACCCTAACCCATGGTCGTATTATTTCATGAAGTGCATAGAAAGATAAGCAGCTATATTGCATTTTATAGGTCCTCAGAGGATAGTAATTATATAATCATATATATAGTAATTGAGGGAAGGAAAGTCACACTACCACATCAAATATACATGTCCGTTGTAGGACACTCAGTAAATTCTTAGAATTGAAGATATGGTAATTTTTCAATTATTATTTGGGGGTTGAGTTGAGAGTGAAGCTCAGGTGATTAGCAGAAAATAGTTTTACAACTTGCACTGGGGAAAGAAAAAGAAGACAATTATGAGTGCTTTTGAATGTGCATTCCTGAGGTCTGTCTGAGAGGGCCAAACCACATAGCCTTTACGTTGCACTGGGGTAAGGAATTATGTAGAATGGAATTAAAGTTTTATGACCCTCATGCTTACAGTGCATTCCCCTAAGTTTGGCTCAGCTAGGAGTATTAATATAAGGTTAATACAAGGTCACCCTAAGCTCTTCCTAGAGAAGCATCTAAGAGAGGGCCTGCTTATCTAAAGGGCAATGTCCTTATCCTAAAACTCAGACAAATCAACAATAGATTTTGGAGCCATAGCTACCCTGGGAGATAGGAGTTACTAGTTTAGAATAGAATCCACCAGCTTCCAGTGTGCCAGTTTCTAAGAGGCATCACACTGTTTGACAGTGGGAACACAGCTCAGGAAAGCCTTTGGTTTGTAGGTAAATTCAAGTAATTCTCTTAATTTTTGAAGTCTTTTTGGTTTCCCTTTAATAAACCAGGGGTAAAGAAGAAGGAAGATATGAAGAAAATTGTGACCTGAAGTCAGAGTGTGCTCAATCTGGGGGCAAAAACGTACAAGCTTAACAGTCCTTTAGAAGTACACAGTGGAAGATCTCTGAAGAAAGTTTAGCCCTTTGGAATTCGCTAGGCCAATCAAATGATTGAGAAAGGAGGAAGGTGTCTCTAGGATCAAGAACAGATTTCTCCAGCTTAGGACAAATGGAAATAGCCAAAATTAACTCCTGTGTTTCCCCAAAAATAAGACCTAGCTGGACAATCTGCTCTAATGCATCTTTTGGAGAAAAATGAATATAAGGCCCGGTCTTATTTTACTATAAGACTGGGTCTTTAATATAATATAATATAATATAATATAATATAATATAATATAATATAATATAATATAATATAATATAATATAATACTGGGTCTTACATTAATTTTTGCTCCAAAAGACTCATTAGAGCTGATTGTCCAGCTAGGTCTTATTTTTGGGGAAACACGGTAGGAAAGATAAAGGAAATCGCTGTTTGGAGTAGGGACTTGAGGTAAGGTGGCAGTTGGGTGCTGGGGATGGGTAGCCACAAAAAATACCAAAGGTTAGTCCTATATTTAAGACTGTTAATCATTATGTTAGAAACAAAAAAAAATTTAAAAAGGGAAATCTTCCAGAATATAATCGACACTCAAAAACCCTGAAAGCCATTCGGGAGAGTTCTGGTAAATGGACTTAACAAAGTTATTTCTTTTTCCTTTCTTAGAATGTGTATACATTTTTGGCACCTTCTGTATATATTTAAGAATCACAATAAAATAAGATAACACTAGCCAACTTAAGAAAATAACTGGTATTTTTGAATCCCCATATGTGTGCTACCCTCTGATATCCCCCTTCCTCTGCCACCTGCTGCTAGGCCAGAGATAATCAACATCTTGTATTTTCAGTCATTCCCTCACTTTTCTAGATAGTTTTACCACATATGCACGTATCCCAACACAATATGTTGTTTGATTTTTTTTTCCTGATTTTGCACTTTGTATAAATGAATCACATGCTATGCTTCTATGACTTATTTTTCCACTCATCATTTTGAGATTTTATCACAAGGATGTGTATGGCAGTACCTCATTTTTTTCATTGCTGTTTAGTATTTTGTTTGTGAGTATAACATAATTTGTTTATTCATTTTACTGTTGAAGAACATTTCATGCCGTTATAGACAGTGCTGCTTAGAATTCTTGTGAGGGGCTCGTGGTCTGCATGTGAAAGCTTTTCTCTAGGGGATATACTGTAAGAGTCATTAAGGCTGGTCACTTATGTTCTGCTTTTGTTTGCCATCAAGGCTCATGTTCAAATTGCACTTCACTGCCCACTTCATTTAGGCATGGGTCATGTTGGACTAATGAAATGAGAGCTAAAGTGATGTGTGACTTTTCTGGGCAGAAGCTTTCAGAAGCATTACATGCAATGTTATTTTCCCTCTTCTTCAGTGCCTGGAAGTATTCCACATAGCAGCTGCTCCATCAGCATGGACCCCTGAGTAAGGGTGACAATGACATAGAGTCGGGTCTCCAGTCAACTCACAATGACCATGTACCACGAGGGAGACAGAAACCTTTGTTGTTTTAAGCCAGTTGGTGTTTGTTACCCAAAGCATTCTCTAGCTTATCCTAACTGATATAAAAATTGGTACGCAGAGTGGATTTGTTTGGTATGCATCTATTTGACTGCAATAAATTATGCCAAGCTGTTTTCCACAGAGGTTTTTGCACTACTTACTAAAAGTGGATGAGAGTTCCTGTTATTCCACAGCCTTGCCAAGACATGGTATTTTCAGACTATAATTTGTTCTGATGGAACCTTGGGAAATGGTGTTTCATTGTTTTTATTTTTGTTTTCCCGATGACTAGACATATATTTTTGTATGTTTATTAGGCACTCAGATTTATTTTTCTGTGAAATGCCTGTTTATAATTTATGCCTGTATTTCTATTGATTTATTTTCTGTTTTTCTGGAGTGTTAGTCTTTTTCTTATTGGTTCATATAAATTATTTAAATCTGCCCTCTGTGCCTCCCTATTCCCTCTTCCTGTCTTATTTTTCTCCGTAGGTATTTATCACCATCTTATATATTATGTATTTATTTATTCATTCATTTATATGTTGATTTGTTTATTGTCTTTCCTTTTCAAGCTAGAATGTAGGCCCTATGAGGTCAGGGACCTCCCGGACCTTTTTTACTGGTGGATCCCCAAGGTCCACAGCACATACTGGGCGTCAGGTATCTACCTGAATGAATGAAAAAACTATCATGAACGTTAACAACAGTATCTGAACATTGAGTCTTTTGACCATGGACAGTTTTCCCATGTAGGAAGATTTCGTCTTGATACCTGTAGAGCCTTGAGCTTGTTGGATTACTGGCCTACTGGGAACCAGACCTCAAGTTCTGGTCTTTGTTCAAAAGTTTGAGAACAAGAAGCACAAATGTTTGAGGGCAGGAGAAGATGGACGTCTCATCTCAAGCAGAGAGTACAAATTCACCCTTCCTCCACATTTTTGGTCTATTCAGGCCCTCAACAGATTAGATGATGCCCAGACACATTGGTGAGATCAATCTTCTTTACTCAGTTTATGCTCTGGAGACACCCTTACAGATAAACCCAGAAATCATTTTTACCAGCTATCTGGGCATCTCACGTAGCTCAGTGAAGTTGACACATAAAATTAACCCTCACAAATTCATGGATCACACTTTGTAACTCACCTTTATGGGCCTGCTAAGATTTAGGTCTAGTTATAGGTCTAGAAGCAAAGCTTGATGGGGTAAGTCCTGAGGAAAATCAGCCTTGTCTTACATGGTTATTGCCTCAAGGGAGGCCATTACTGTTTGATCAGGCAAATCATCAGATGGAGGTGGAAAGGTGAACACCACTATGGATGTAGATCCTCTGTGGATGGAGAGGCCACTGTTACTGGAAGTAGGGAAACCATTACCTCTGGGGTTAGGAAGGCCATTTTTGCTGGGGGTGAGGAGGACAATTCCACTGGGGGTGGGGAGACTTCTTCCACTAGCAAAGAAGACTCATCATAATTTAGGGGATCAATGTCCCCAGCTTCATCAGAGTCTTCCCACACATCCCCATCCCAACTTACAGAATTTCATTCTTTCCCAATCAATGGTCTCACTACCATCATAGATAGGAAATCTATCTGCACAGTTATATACTGTCAAAGCTATTCAGGAAATAGACCTTGATCTAATTCTTAACAAGTTCAACACAGACACTTTTCACATAAAACAGCACTTTGTAATCAACATCTTGTATTGATGTTGATCCAGTTATACAATAAAATGAACATAAAATCTCCTCCTATAGTTTCTTTTGGCAAACTATCTTTTTATTTTAACTTTTTTTCTTTATTTATTGCAGTGACAATTGTTAGTAAAATTACATAGATTTCAGGTGTACAATTCTATATTACATTATCTATAAATCCCATTGTGTGTTCACCACCCAGAGTCAGTTCTCCTTCCATCACCATATATTTGATCCCCCTTACCCTCATCTCCCACCCCCAACCCCCTTACTCTCTGGTAACCACTAAACTATTGTCTATGTCTATGAGTTTTTGTTTCTCATTTGTTTGTCTTGTTCTTTTGTTGTTTTTGGTTTATATACCACATATCAGTGAAATCATATGGTTCTCTGTTTTTTCTGTCTGACTCATTTCACTTAGCATTATACTCTCAAGATCCATCCATGTTGTCACAAATGTTCCTATATCATCTTTTCTTACCACCGAATAGCATATATATATACCACAAATTCTTTATCCATTCATCTATCGAGGGACATTTTGTTTGTTTCCATGTCTTGGCCACCGTAAACAAAGCTTCACTGAATATTGGAGCACACGTGTCTTTATGTATAAATGTTTTCAGATTTTTTCGGTAGATACCCAGGAGAGGGATTGCTGGGTCATATGGTAATTCTATTCGTAATTTTTTGAGGAACCTCCACACTGCCTTCCATAACGGCTTGGCAAACTATCTTGACAGGCATATTTACAGAAGTTTTGTTTGTTTGTTTGCTTGTTTTTTTGTGTGTAGTTTTTTTGTTTTTGTTTTTTCTCTACTTCCTTACCTAGAGATCAATAACTAAACCTATAGGTAGCAAGTTTCTCCTCAGACTGTGTCCTCGTAACTCAGCTACCATAATAATAGCCGACATTTGATGAAGTTCTCTTAAAAGAGTTAGGTTAAACATTACAAATTTTAAGTCTACAGTGCTCAGGAAATTTGTTGAGCTCCCCATTACAGCCTCTGATCACTGCCTTTCTGGCACCGAGTACACATTATGGTTAACTATGGCTGAACATACGTATGGTTGTGAACCAAAGAGCCATAACTTTGAAGATCAAACAGCACAACGTTTATCATTCCTAATTCTGGGGAGAGAAAGTTCTCCTCATCCTTCAAATAACCACTGGGGTCTATGATGGGATTCAGACCAATAAGGCACCCAAGTGACTCTGAGGGATATCTCTCCACCCTCCTGCCCTGCCCAGCCTTCAGTTGCTGCTGCCTTGCATGAGGGGAAGGCCTCATGGTCTGCACAAATTCATCCTGACCCCAACCTTAGTTACTTGGCATATTTAGTGAAGGTCCCTGGTGGGTGTATGAAGGTTGTTCTGTGACTACAGCTTTAAATCAATCACACCAACCCACATGGCGGCACTAAGTTTGTTAAAAGTTGGGTCAGTTTCTCCTTCAGCTTCTCTTGCTGCTACTGCTGATCCTAGCTGGGGTAAGTGTTGAGTTGCAGGGTGTTGGCAGGGCCCTGAGAGGAAACAAATGGCACACACGAACGGAGTGATTGAGGAGAGTTTAAGGAAGGGACTATTAACACATGAGTGGACACAGTGCACACCCCCAGGCTCACAAATGGTACAGAGATGATCATCCTTGGGCATGAAAGGGCAAGAAAAGGGAGTGGTTTCCAGAACTCGGAGAGAAAACTGTGGGTATAAGAGGGTCTCCTGGCAAGAGCTGTGGCTTTCAGTATAGGGACACAGAAAAATTCCAATTTGTAGTCCAACAGAGAAGGCGGAAGAAATATCTTAATCTCTCTTTCTCTCTGTTTCTCTCCCCACGCCCCTTCCTTCTATCTTTTGGTGGTATTCCCTATTAGTTGAACTCAAACAAACCAAGAAAACAAACAGGGAGCTTATGCACCCAGATTGCTAAAGACAGCCTCCCAGGGCACAGAGCAGGGTGGGAAAGGGTGGGTAATAGATCTGGAAGTTCAAACAGAGAATAAATAACCCTCTTTACATCCTGGTTTTAAAAGGATGAGACAGAGCTAGGGGTACACCTTAGGCCTACATAATTCAGTTGTACTCTTTACAACGTTAACTGACCAATATCAAGATCAAATCCATGACAGGAGTCTATTGAACAGTGGCTCTTAAACTTCTTATAAACACATATTTTAGTAACAACTTTATATAATTTCAAATGCAGAGCAAAGAAAGAGGATTACAATAATCTGAAAACGGACTTCTCTGACTATGTCCAGAAATACAAATTGACTGACTCTATCAGCTAATTTATTTACTCATGTAGACTTTATAGTAATTTTTTTAAATTATAATATCCTAGTGAACACTTTCAGTATTAGCATCCAGAGTTTAAACCTAATAAACATATCATGGCTGGAAACCAATCTTCACATCTGCCCAACTCCATGAAATATAGGTGTGTGTAATATACACATATGATGGTTTTAGATTATTATATCTTATTTCTATTAAGTAATAGTGGCTTTCTCAAAACTTTAAGGCCTTTAAAGGCTGAAAACATATATTTACATTTAAAATATGGGGAGCAGAGAATTCTACTATTCATAGGTTTTCCTCCCCTAACATTTTTTCCAAATAACATCAAAATGTCTTTGAAGGGAAGGTTCATTGCAATATGTGTGCTGTCTGTAATTTTATAATTATTTTATTTAACAGTGAATGATGTCTAACAAATTTTCCATAAAAATCTCAATAGGAAGTCTTTATTTACAAAGAAAGCACTAAAACACTTGAATTTAAATTAACAAAACAAAGCAAACATAGAAAATAAGGACAGTCTCTTAGAATGTTATTATTCTCTATTTTCTAGACTATGAGGTAGGAAGGAGGTTAAAGAACACTTCCAGTTTTTTGCTATGAGCAACAGTGTAGATAGTGGTATAAGGACAGTCAGTCTTGGAAGAGGAGCCGGTTAGGGAGTGGGGTGGAATGAGTAGTTTATTTCTGCACATGTTGTATTTAAGTTTTCTGTAAAACTCCCAACTGTAGATAAAGCATAGGAATTTGGACCTACTCATCTGTAGCTCTCAGGGGAAGTCTGGCTAGAGTTAAAATTTGGGTATCAAAGATTTATAGATAGTACTTACAAATAAATATCTGCAAGTGATATTGTGCAAAGAAAAGTTTCAAAAAAGAGAGAGGAAGGATTAAGAGAAATCTAGAGAAAGCAAAGGCCAAGTTCTGAGAAATGCCAACATTTAAAGATTATTAGAAGAGGAAGAGTAGTCATGAGTAATCAAAGGGTTAGCTGAAAAAGGATGTCACAAAAACCAAAGAGCAAAGCATATCTTAAGAAGAAATAGTTGTTCAACAGCACTGATGGCTGCTAAAGTCAAGGATGTTAGGGATTGAACAGTATTCACTAGATCTAACCGCATGGGGATAATGAGAACACTAGAAAGACTCTGGTGGGGTGGGGGGGGATGATGAAAACCAGAATGGAGTTAAGAATGAATACGTGGAAAGAAAAGTACTAGAGTTGGTAAAGACAACTTTTTTGAAAGTTTGGAGTTTAGTGAAAATTTTTGCTGTAGCTGGTTTAGTTAACATAAAGATGTTAATTCTCTCTAAATTAATGTTTACTTTTTTCATTTTGTAAATCTTTTGAAGTCTAATGTATATATAATAAAGTTCATAAATCTTAAGTACAGCACTATATACAGTTTTAGGTAAGTATGAGCTATATAACCCTTACCCAGATCAAGATATAGAACATTTCTACCACTCAGAAGCTACCCTTATACCCACGTCTTCCCAGTCCTTGGCCTTCTGCAGAGTAAACCACTATTTTAATTTTTATTACCATAGATGAGTTCTGCCTGCTCTTGAACTTCATATAAATGGAATCATACAGTATATATATTCATTTGTGTCTGACTTATTTCATGCATCATGTTATTTTATTCATCTATTTTGTGTGTATTAATAGTTTTTATACTGTTTTTCCCTTTCTTTGTTGTGCAGCATTCCCTTCTACAAATATACTTTTTATTAAATGTATTGGGGTGACATTACTTAATAATATTATATAAATTTCAAGTGTATAATTCTATAATACATCATCTGTATATTGTGTAGTGTGCTCACCACCCAAAGTCTAGTCTCTTTCCTTCACCATGTATTTGACCCCCTTTATGCTTTTCATACTCCCCCAATCCCTTTTCCCTTCTGGTAACCACCATACTGTTTTCTGTGTCTGAGTATGGATTTTTTGTGTGTTCATTTGTTGCTTTCTGTTTTATATCCCACATATGGGTGAAAGCATATGATTCTTGTATTTTTCCTTCTGACTTATTTCATTTATCATGATAATCTCAAGATCTATCTATGTTGTTGCAAATGGCAGTATTTCATCCTTTGTTATGGCTGAGTAGTATTCCATTGTGTGTGTGTGTGTATGTGTGTATATTTTGTATATGATATATACACATTATATATATTATAATACGTATATATATTACACCTGTATATTATATATAATATACATGTATATATTATTATATATATTATATATTATATATATTATATACAGGTATATATAATATATGTATACCTGTATATTATATATTATACAGGAAATATATACATATATAATATACATGTATATATACATATATATACATGTATATGTATATATATCACATCTTCTTTAACCAATCATCAATTGAAGGACACTTAGGTTGTTTCCTTTTCTTGGATACAGTGAATAATGCTACAACGAATATAGGGGTACATATATCTTTATGGATAAGCATTTTCAAATGTTTCAGGTAGATACACAGAAGAGGGTTTGCTGGGTCATATGTTAGCTCTATCATTAATTTTTTGAGAAACCTCTACACTGTTTTCTACTGTACCAATTTACATTCCCACCAGCAAGGTATGATGCGTCCTTTTTCTCTACATCCTCTCCAAAACTTGTTATTTCTTTTTTTATTGATAATAGCCATTCTCACAGGTGTGAGGAGGCATCTCATTATGGTTTCGATTTGCATTTCCCTAATAGCTAGTGAAGTTGAGCATCTTCGCATATGTCTGTTGACGATTTGTATGTCTTCTTGGGAGAAATGTCTGTTCAGGTTCTTTGCCTATTTTTCAATTGGATTGTCTGTTTTCTTATTGTTGAGTTGTATGACTTCTTTATATATTTAGGATATTATTCTCTTCTTGGTGGACATTTGGTTTATTGTCAGGATTTGACTATTAAAAAATAAAGTTGCTATGAGTATTTTTGTACATAGTTTTCGGTGAAAAAAAAGCTCCTAATTTCTTTGTATGTACCTAAGAGTCGATTTGTTGGGTCATAAGGTAGCTATATATGTTTAACTTTGACAGATGGTGCTACATTGTTTTCCAAAGAGGTTAAACCAGTTCGACAAAAATATATGAGAGTTACAGTTGCTCCACATCCTCACAAACACTAGATATTGTAGATTTTTAAAAATTGCAGCTTTCCCAATGGGTATGAGGTGATATCTCATTGTAGTTTTAACTTGCATTTCTCTGAAGACTAATCACTTTGAGCCATTTCATATGGTTATTGGCTGTCTTTTGTGAAGTACATATTCAACTCTTTCCCCACTTTTTCTTGGTACTTTTATCTTTCTCTTATTAGTTTTAAAAAGTTCTCCAAATATTCTGTATACGAGACTTATGTATTGCAAATAATTTCTGGTCCCTGGATTTCCTATTCACATATTCTTTAATTTATCTGAGGTCACAGATGGTCTTCAATTTTAAAAATTCTTAATTTTAATAAAATTCAATAGTATGTTTCTTCATTTATTCACTCTGATAATTAGTACCTCTTGTGTTTACTTTAAGAACCATGGCCTACCTCAAGGTCATAAAAATAGTTTCCTGTCTTACTCTAGAGCTTAATTTATTTTTAGCTTCCACAAACAAGCTAAAGGTCTGTAATCCACTCCAAACTAACTTTTGTGTATGGTTTGATATAACAGTCAAAGGTTTTGATTTTTTTCCCCATGTTTCTAATTGCTCCAGCTCTATTCAATGAAAAGACATCTTTTCTCCTCACTGAATAGAAGTAGTACCTTTTAATAAACCAAATGACCATACATGCATGTACCTATTTCTGGCATCTCTATTCTATTGTTCTATTTGTCTAGCTTTGCACCAATATCAAGATGTCTTAACTACTAAAATATTACAGCTTCATAATAATTCAAAATCTGGTGGAGGAAAACCTCTAGAATTGTGTTTCTTCCAGACTGTCTCAGCTATCTATGTTCTTTGCATTCTTAAATAATCAAGCCTGCCAATTTTCACCAAAAAAAGCTACTGTGATTTTGACTGAGGTTACACTGAGTCCACAGATCAATCTGAGGAGAACTGATAACTTAACCATACTGAATTTTCTAAACCATTAACATACAATATCTCTCCATTTATAGTCACCATTTAGGTCTTTATTAATTTCTCTATTGGTATTTCTAATAATGTTGAGGTTTCATACATATTTCATTAAATTTATTCCTAAATATTTGATATTTTTATGAATGCTATCATTTTGTTGTTGTTGTTGTTTTGTGACAACACCCCCCCCAATAAATCTAGTACCCATCTGACAGTATATGTAGTTTTTACAACATTATTGACTATATTCCCCATGCTGTACTTTACATCCCCGTGACTATTTTGTTAACTACCAATTTGTACTTCTGAATCCCTTCACTTTTCTCACCTAGTCCCCGAACCACCCCTCCCCTCTGGCAACCATCAGTTTCTTCTCTGTATCTAAGAATCTGTTTCTGTTTTGTTCGTTCATTTATTTTGTTCTTTAGATTCCACATATAAGTGAAATCATATGGTATTTGTCTTACTCAGTCTGACTTATTTTACTTAGCATAATACCCTCTAGGTCCATCCATGTTGTTGCAACTGGTAAGACTTCATTCTTTTCCATAGCAGAGTAATATTCCATTGTATATAGTATGTATATACGTACCACATCTGCTTTATCCAATAATCTATTGATGGGCATTTTAGTTGTTTCCATAGCTTGGCTATTGTGAATAGTGCTGCAGTAAACATAGGGGTGCATATATCTTTTCAAATTAGTGTTTTGGATTTCTTTGGATAAATTCCCAGGAGTGAAAGTGCTGGGTCATAAAGTAGTTCTATTTTTTTTTTTTTTTTTTTTTTTTTTAGGAAACCTTATACTGTTTTCCATAGTGGCTGAACAAATTTGCAATCCCACCAACAATCCACATCTTTACCAACACTTGTTGTTTGTTGATTTATTGATGATGGCCGTTCTGACAGGTGTGAGGTGATATCTCATTGTGGTTTTTATTTGCATTTCTCTGATAATTAGTAATGTTGAGTATCTTTTCTTATGTCTATTGGCCATTTGTACATCCTCTGGAGAAATGTCTGTTCAGGTCCTCTACCCATTTGTTAACTATTTGTTTTTTTGGTGGTGAGTGGTATGAGATTTTAAAATAAATTTTGGATATTAACCCCTTATCAGATATATCATTGACAAATATCTTTTCCGATTCAGTAGGATGTCTTTTTGTTTTGTTGATGGTTTCCTTTGCTGTGCAAACACTTTTTAGTTTGATGTAGCCCCGTTTATTTTTTTTCTCGTTTCCTTTGCTCGAGGAGATATGTCATTAAAATATCACTAAGAGTAATGTCTGAGAGTTTACTGTCTATGTTTTCTTCTAGGAGTTTTATGGTTTTGGATCCTACATTTAAGTCTTTAATACATATTGAGTTTATTCTTGTATATGGAATAAGAAGACGGTCCAGTTTCTTTTCTTTCTTTCTTTCTTTCTTTTTTTCCCCACATGTATTTATTCAGTTTTCACAGCACCATTTAGTGAATAGACTGTTTTAACTCCAATGTATATTGTTGCTTCCTTTGCCATAGATTAAATGAAAATAAAGGCACAGATTCATTTCTGGGCTCTTATTTCTGTTCCATTGATCTGTATCTGTTTTTATGTCAATTGTTTGACATGTTGTTTTGATTACTATGGCTTTGTAATATAGTTTGATATCAGGTAGTATGATACCTCCAGCTTTGTTCTTCTTTCTCAAGACTGCCTTGGCTATTAGGGAGTCTTTTGTTGTTCCATATAAATATTAGGGTTATTTGTTCTAGTTGAGTCTTGGAATATGTTTCCTGTGCGCTTGAAAATAATGTATATTCTGCTGCTTTGGGGTAAAATGCTCTAAAAATATAAATTAAATCCATCTGGTCTCATGTGTCATTTAAGATCTCTGTTTCCTGGTTGATTTTCTGTCTGGAAAATGTTTCCATTGGTTTCAATGGGATGTTAAAGTCCCCTACTGTGACTGTTTTACTGTCAGTCAATATTTTTTGTCTGTATTTTTTGTCAGTCAATATTTGTTTTATATATTTAGGTGCTCGTATTTTGGATACATAGATGTTTACTAGGGTTGTTATCTTGTTGGATTGATCCCCTTATCATTATGTAATGTTCTTTGTCTCTTATTATAGAATTCATTTTAAAGTCTATTTTGTCTCATATATGTATTGCTACCCCAGCTTTTTTTTTTTTTTCCTATTTGCATGAAATATCTTTTTCCATCACTTTTCTTTCAGTATATATGTATCTTTCAATCTGAGCTGGGTATCTTGTAGGCAGCATAAGCATGGGTCTTATTTTCTTATCCATTTATCTACCCTATGACTTTTGATTAGAGCATTTAATCCATTTACAGTAAAGTGATTATTAATAGGTACATAGTAAAAGCCATTTTATTATTCATATTTTTTATCATCTTTTGTATTTTTTCACCCTCCTTTTATTGCAGTCCCTTTAACGTTCCTTGTAATACTGGCTTGGTGGTAATGAATTCCTTTAGTTTTTTTTGTTTGTTTGTTTTTTTGGTCTGGGAAGCTCTTTTGTCTCTCCTTCATTTTAGATGATAGCCTTGCTGGGTAGAATATTCTTGGCTGTAGGTCTTCTCTTTTCATCACTTTGAATATTTCCTGCCACTCCCTTCTGGCCTGCAAAATTTCTGTTTAGAAACCAGCTGATAGTCTTATAGCTCCCATAAGACTTACGAATCCCTTGTAAGTAACTAGTTATCTTTCTCTTGCTGATTTTAGGGTTCTCTCTTTGTCTTTACCCTGTGCCATTTTAATTGTAATGTGTCTTGGTGTTGGCCTCTTTAGATTCATCTTGTTTGGGATTCTCTGCACTTCCCGGCTTTGTATGTCTATTTCCTTCACCAGGTTAGGGAGGTTTTCAGTTATTATTTCTTCAAATAGGTTCTTGATCTTTTTCGCTCTCTGTTCTCCTTTGGTACTCTTATCATGTGACTGTTGTTACACTTGATGTTGTCCTAGAGTTCTTTTAAACTAGCTTCTTTTTTTCTTTTTGTTTTTCTGATTTGGGTGTTTTCAGCTATCTTGTTTTCTAAATTGCTGATTTGATCCTCTGCTCCATCTAGTCTGCTGTTGACTCCTTCTAGTGTATTCTTCCTTTCAGTTATTGTATTATTTATTTCTGCTGGTTCTTTTTTTTTTTTTTTTTTTAAAGATTTTATTGGGGAAGGGCAAAAGGACTTGATTGGGGAACAGTGTGTACTTCCAGGACTTTTTTCCAGGTCAAGTTGTTGTCCTTTCAGTCTTAATTGTGGAGGGTACCGTTCAGCTTCAAGTTGTTGTCCTTTCAGTCTTAGTTGTGGAGGGCGCAGCTCAGCTCCAGGTCCAGTTGCCATTGCTAGTTGCCGGGGGCGCAGCCCACCATCCCTTGGAGGGAGTTGAACCGACAACCTTGTGGTTGAGAGGACGTACTCCAACCAACTGAGCCATCCGGGAGCTCAGCGGCAGCTCAGCTCAAGGTGCTGTGTTCAATCTTAGTTGCAGGGGGCAGAGCCCACCATCCCTTGTGGGACTCGAGGAGTTGAACTGGCAACCTTGTGGTTCAGAGCCCACTGGCCCATGTGGGAATCGAACCAGCTCCAACTGCCTGAGCCACCGGGCCGGCCCTCTGCTGGTTCTTTTTTATGGTTTATAGGTCCTTCTTTATGCTTGCTAATTTTCAAAGATTATATTCAGATCCATACAGAGCATTAAACAGCATTTACTAACATGGAAGTATTTCAACAACATAATGTTGCGTATAAAAAGCAGATGGCATAGCAACATGTATAACATAAACCTGCCTATGTAAAGTTATCTTTTTGTGAATTTAGAAAGCCATATGGTGGCACTCACAGAGAGAGGGCTGGAAGAATGTTCACCAAAATGATGATAGTGGGTGGTAGGATTTCCAGAAATTTTGCTTTCATTTTTATACCTTTTTAGTTTATTTGAACTTTTATCAACAGAAAAATTAAATAAAGAACTAAATGAAGGCCTAACTTAAAAATTGTTTTTACCTATTATATTTGGAATTGAGGCTGGCTTTTTTGTTTAAAAAGAATAATTGGTATAAGAGATCAGAATTGCTGCTGCAGCGCTTCATGTTTAATGAGAAAATTTTACCCATTGATAGAAATTGAAAACAACAGCTCTACAGCTTCAAAGACTTTTTAAAACTCCAAAGCTTAAGCTTCTATTGCTGTTCGACTCTGGGAAAGAGAAGGTGCAGATTCCACCAACAAGTAGAGTTGATAGAGGTATGGAGAAGAACACAGGACTAACAGGGAGCCACCATAACCCTGAGGTGTGGTAGAGTTTCACCTCCAAGCTAACCCAAAAACACATTTCTCTGCAACCAAGTTCCTTGGCAACATTTCTTGTAAGAGGTCATTCAGCCTTTGTTTGAATAGAATAAAAAATGTACTATCCCACAAGTACATTGATTTGATTTTCAGATGACCATCCTCTATGTAATCTGATTTCTTCCCCCAGAGGTAGAAGGAAGCCACACCACTGTTTCACAGCATAGTCCTTCTGACACTTGGAAACATATCCCAGGATTAGTTTCTCTGCTTCCTTTTCTAAACAGAGTTTCATTCTCCAGGTTAAGTATTTACAACTCTGGTCATAAAACCCTGCACATAATCCAGTTTTTCATTACTGTCGGGATAGCACAGAATAAAGTGAAAATATAAACCCTTTTTCTCTGGACCCTTTTATTCTAATTCAGACTAAAAAATCACATTAGTTTGGGGGAGGGGGTGGGTCATGACTGATTATTTAACACTAATCTTGTCAATTAAAAACTATGTTATGGGTAAGTGATTATTGCTCAGTCATATCTTTCCTAAAATTATAGAGATCTTGTCAAATGCTGGGCTTTCATCTATATCTATTAAATATTTTATATTAGAACCAGACATTATTCTTTTGAATACTGTGCTAAGTCTGTCACCTGATGTGTTCTATATTCCCCTTTTTGTGACATCTTCAAATTTGTTACGTGTGCCCTCTCTGTTGTCTTCTAAACCATTGATGAAATATTGAATGGAGCAAAACCATGAATGGATTTCCAAACCAATTACCAGCTATTTCACATTATCTTCTGTACTTCCACCCATTAAAGATCTATTTAAGTCATTGCTAATATTTTCCATGTGCATTTATGGATCTACTTACCACCTTGCCCAGTGCTGACCTGCATGGACAGCCTCCCTGGCCACTGGCCTGTGGGTGGCCTGACCAATAAGTGACACCATCTGAAACTCATAGGTGAAGATGGAAGTGAAGTAATACTTGTTTGCCATCTTACTATTGTTTGGCTCTGTTCCTCTACTAAACACCACAGCTCCTGTCAGAGTTTCAGAGAGGAACTCTGCTTTCTGCAACTTCTCCTTCCCTTCACCTTTTCAGGCACTGGGTGATAACAATTTTCCACTGTTTCTACCCCCTAGGTACTGTACCAACATAGGATGGTACAGTACCTAGGGGTAAGAAATATGCCCCGTCTTTACAAATAGTCCCTTTAAAAAATATTCTTCAATTAATCTGTTTGAATATTTCATTCCTACTGGGATTCTGACTGATAACTACCAAGTGTAATATCATTCATACCACAGTTCTTGATATTTTTAATATTTTAATAAAAGTACTATGAAATGCATTTTTTGGGGAAAAATATCATAGATAAGATTTAAAGCATTCCCTTTATTGACCATTCTATTGACTTATCTATAAAAAGAAATAGGGATAATCCTGCATCACTTTTTTTGTTACTTATGCTAGCCTCCCCTGGTCACTTCCTCTCACTCAGACTGATATTTTTTTCATGGAGTAGTCCTCAAGACTGACAGGCAGTTTAGTACCATATGATCTGAAATACTTAGTCTCTTCTCCTTTTTGAAAATCAGTCTTTTGGCCTAACACTAGAAAAGCCTTGAGAATTAATATGTTGAAGGAACATCCCTAGATTTATTGAGGATGGTATCATATGTGTTTCACAGAAAACTGACATGATACAAAGAAATATAAAATAGGAAAATAAAAATCACCCACATTTGTACAACTCAGAGATAATAATATAGATTTCTTGGATTTTTATTTGCATTTTGTATAGCTGGAATCATTCTACATATACAGTTTTACACTTTACTTTTTTGAAAATCTATAATATATATTAATAGTAAATGAAAAGCGTGCTCACTTCGGCAGCACATATACTAAAATAGTAAATGAAAAGCTTTTGATGATTTTTGACTCAGGGAAGCCTAGTTGCTGGGACCTCCATGCTACAACTCAGGCACAGCTACTTGGTGACAGCATGTCAAAATCATAATCTGCAGAAGGAAATAGGATCTCTAGAGCAGTACTTCCCAAACTTTAGTATGCACATGACACATCTGGGAACCTATTAAAGCATAGATTCTGATTCAGTAGGTCTGGGGTGGGACCTGGGAGTCAGAGTTTCTAACATGCTCTTGAGTGATGTCAGTGGTGCTGGTCTGCAGGTTATACTTTGAGGAGTAGTAAGAATTGTTAGTTGGGAAGTAACACAATTCACATGCACAGTATAGTTTGAGAATCACAGAAGTAGAGCATCAGCTCTCAACCTTGCCTTTTTGAACCACCTTATAAATATTTGAAAAATAACAACCAGAGATCTGTGTTTTTTAATAGTTTACAAAGTAATTCTAACACACAATGGCGATTAATAACTACTTCTCTAAACCTAAATGCATAGCATGATGGCAAACATAGCAATTATATAGACCTCCCATAGTGTTTGTTTTTCATTTCAATTAGAAATTAAAAATAGTAACAGCAACAGCCAAACACACACACACAAAAAACAAAATTAAAAGCCTGACCATTTTGTAGGAAGGCTGGTGCCACAGCTGAGACCGCAAATCAAGATTCTGATTTGAAGCGCACAGGGATTTGAACTAAAATGAGCCACCTGAACCCAAAATTGGTTTGGAAATCTCATCAGCATGATTTACCCTGTGTGATTTCCATGAATTCAATTTAAGTTCTTCAATAATCAACTTAAGCAAATTTTAGAGGTGACATACATAGGATTTCCTAAGTATTCAGTCACATCAGACACTATCAGTAAGAAAAAAATTGCTCGCACAATTTTGGGAGTATAGGAATTTAAAAAGTAATTACCAAGTTTTCTTAGCATTAATTCCATTACTTCAGAGCTGGACAGGTCGATTTGCATCCACTGTGGGCTAGAAGACTT
Source organism: Rhinolophus sinicus (assembly GCF_057876585.1). Lineage (NCBI taxonomy): Eukaryota > Metazoa > Chordata > Mammalia > Chiroptera > Rhinolophidae > Rhinolophus > Rhinolophus sinicus. The sequence goes on from NC_142502.1 coordinate 63,939,747, forward strand.
TGTAAACAATCAAAGGCTCAAAGGTGTCAGTGCTTACAGAGCCCTGACTTTAAAATACCATCAATGACTTCAGTTATGTCTTTTCTTCCACCATCTGGATAGGACAGTAAATTGGATGGGGATGACTGCTGTTTGCGTTTCATAGAACAACAGAAAATGCACTGAAGCTTGTGCAAGTGCAGTTTTCTTTGTTATGATGACAAGATGACACAAGGCCCATAAAGAGGTAGTTTGGTGACTTTGCCATAGATCTCTGGGTGTCCTTGCATTGCCCTTGTTCACGACTGCCTCACACTATGGTAAAGGCATGGGAGACCCGTGGAGGAACTCTCCATGGGCTATGTCTCTGTGTGTTATGCGTTCCTCTGTCCAAGAGGCAAGGGCCAATGGGCAGGTCTGCCTCCCTGTAAGTACATTAAATCCGCACATCACAACACAGAAAAGCCTGTAAGTACATTAAATCCACACATCACAACACAGAAAAGGTAGAGAATAACTAAGAATCTAGAGACCTGGATCTAGATTTAGGTCTACTGCCTGACTTGGGAACGTCAATATTTCTCAATGACCTTTCGGTTCCTCACTTGTAAAATTCACTAATTAGACAAAATTGTCTCTGGGCCTTTTTCGGATCCAGCATGATATGAATTCTAATAATAGTAATGATAATAATAGCTAACATTTATTGGATACTTAATATGTGCCAGAAACTATTCTAAATATTTTATGTGTATTGACTACCGGTATTTAACTACTGGTATTTTTTTAGTAGATACTATTTTATCCCAGTTTTATAAAAGAGAAAACAGGCTCAAGAGACAGGATTTTAACCCAATAACCTAATCTCAGAACTTGAGCTCTTCACCACTGTGCTCAATGTCCTCATTCTTATATTTACTTTTATATTCTCTGAGCATTCTATGGAAATGTGAGGAACATTCCATTTACAACCATAGAAGATTTGCTCACCATAACTATTAGAGAGTATCAGCCAAACTGAGCAAAAAAAGAGGCAGAATTCAACAAGGTCATCAGTAAAATTTCTCAACAAAATTGTTGTTGTTTTCATAGCTCCCTATCTGTTCAGCTTTTCCACGCAGGTACTCCCATCCCAGCTGCTGTCTCACTTCACCAACATTCTTCTCTGACCTTCCCTCTCATTGTTTTCCTTTTCAGTCAGCAGCCTTCTCTCTTCATTCTTTTTCCTTTCCAGTACAGATTTCATGCTCTGTTACATCATTTAGTGTCTCACCAATTCCTTTGCTCCATTTCCTTTCCACTGACTTGCCTAGAAAACACCCCAATCCTCAACGAAGCTACATGCCCGGTTCTCTGAACTCACATTAGCTCCTGGAGCCTCCCAGACAGGCTCCACTTAAAAATCAAGAGCTCCTACTTGATCAGAGCCCTTAGTATCACAGGCAAAACTTCCTCTCTCTAACCAAGCTCCTCAATTCGCTGCAGGGACTGTTTCAGACCTTTACTTCTCACAGCTCCAATCCTGCTACCTTGCCTTTGTTTGCAGCAGACGGTCTCTTCTCATTCTCAGGTAAAATAGAACCCTTCAATTCCTGGACTAACCCTGCAAATTTGCCTTCATCCACATGCACCCTCTCTTCCTTCCTCCCCACCCCCCACCCCCGCCCTACACAGAAGAAAATTAATCTGTTCCCCTATCTGATGTTAATCCTCTGCTCATTCTTGAATTTGTCTTCCCACTATCTCAAGGACTTGGATCTTTCAGGTAACTTCTCTCCCTTTATCTTCAATCTCTCACTCTCTAGTGGCTCCTTCCCAACACAATTAAACATGCTCAGTGCTCTCATCTCAAAAAGAAAAAAAAAATTTCTTCCTTCAACCCTCCTCAACTTCCCTAGTCACCCCTCTCAGATGCTGATACCAAGCAACTTCTTGAAAGAATTATTCTCCCTTGTTTTTTCCTCACTTTTTTTCCTACTCATTCCTACTCCCTGCAAAAGGGATTACATTCTGCTTTACTCTTAATGTGATTTCTCAGCAGTCATGTTGACATGGGAGCCCCTGAAATGTTCCCCACCCCCTATGGGTTTTTTATCACCATTCTCTCATGATTTTCCTCTTCCTTGGTCATGCTTTCTCAGTCTCTTTTTTTAGCCTTTCTTTCTCTCTTTAGCATGTAAATGTTAAAGGTTGCAATCCTGTTCCTCAGAGTTATGGTCACCTTGTGTTCTTCCTGGACCAGCCTATCTACCTCCATGGCTTCAATTATCACAGTTATGCTGATGATTCAAAAATATATATTTGCAGCTTAGATTTTCTCTTGAGCTTCCAAGTCACACACCCTCCTTGGGTATCTCCACTTGGAGGTACGACACATGCTCCCAGCTTGCCCAAAGTGAATTAAATTTATTATCACCCACCTGAAACCTACTGTTCTTTTATGTTCCCCAATGGTCATGCTAGTGTCTTAGCAAGATACCTGGTAGTCGTCATCACCCATTTTCTTAATCACTTATGTCTAACCAATCACCATATCTTACTGATCTATGGCCAGATTCACTTTTTCCATTGTCACTGATATTCTCCTTTTCCAGGCCACCATTTTCACTAACTTGGACAACTTAAATAGCCTCCTAACTTGACTTCAGGTTTTTCATGCTGAACTGCTATTTATTTTCCAGCTTGTGGCCAGATACATTTTTCTAAATATAGATCTAGTTATTTTTCTCTCTTTTAACACACTTTGATATCTGCCCTATACCTTAGAATAAAGCCCAAAATAATTACCACGGCTGGCATGACCTTTGAGGACAGACGACCCACCTGTCCAGTTTCATCTCTGGACAATCTCCAAATGTGTCATGCTAGGTGACAGCCATATTAAACTCCTTTCATCTTTTTAAATTTGGCTTGTTTACTGTCATTCTCAGGTGTAAGTGCATGGTGTTACACTTTTTCCTTTCATTCTCACCTATCTAACTTTTATTCACCTTTCAGGCCTCAACTTGGAAATCAGTTCTTCTAGGAAGTTTTCCCCAGTTCACCATAATATCCTGAAGTACACTGAACTTCTTCACTGAAATGTAAAATCCTTGAGGGCAGACATTTTGCTTGTGTTGTTCCCCCACACGACCCCAAAAACCTAGAACAGCATCTGGGATAGTCGATGTTCAACAAATATTGTGGAATAAATGGATTAATATCTCTTCTTTATCATAGCATTCATCGTGCTTTCTTATTACTACTGGTTTAGTAGGGACAGAGACCATATGTGTCTTATTCAGTACTGTAACTCTAGCACCTAGCACAATTCATGACATAAGTATTCAAGTATATTTATGCTGAATAAATGAATGCATGAATAATTTACAATGAATTTTGGAATTAAAATAAAGGTATTAATAATTTTAAGCACAGTAGCAATACAATTTGTAATGATTCTTTCTTCACACTTGCTTCAAGTTGCACGTGTTGTTTTGGTTTGTTAGGCTTGGTTTGTTCATGTGCGTAGACCATTAATACTCAGAAAATACCTTTTGTTATGACTGCTTTCAGAATTACTGTGCAGTGCTAAAGTACCTAAAGTAATTTCCTTTGGTCTCTCTATACAAACAAATTTCCCACTTTGGTATCCTTATGCTTTTTGGCTGGTAAAGAAATTAAAATCTTGAAGTATTAAGCAATATTACTCAGTTTATCATGCTATGTCAAATATCATTCAGTTTTGAAATAATTTGCATTGAGATATTAATATTATCTAAAATTGTTTTTTGGGTTATGCTTTCCCAGAAACCAAAGACACAATTACCACAATTACCCCCGGGTTCACTTAGCACTGCTCATTAAAGTCCTCCTTGGCAGGGGCAGGATAAAGATCAAGTAGAGAAACATAAAAATTGTCAGAGAAGAGAGACCTCAGCATCAGGTGCTCAGCCAGTTTTCACTTTCTGCAGGTTTCCCCCCATCCCACACCTCATTCCATATACATTTCCTTTCTTTCTGAAGCAATTGTGGTTTTACTTCTATGTAGGTGTGGAGAGCTGTCATCCAGTAGCACCTGCTCAGAACCCCCTCCACCATTCCTGATATTATCCCAGCTGCTGAGCCTCCCTACTCCAGCACCCAATTATCTCAACCTCCCATTCCACCCTTGCTGGATGATGGCCCTGGGGCAGATGATTAGCTGCTAGGTCTCCTGACCTTATACACTATCTCCAGGTTGCCGCTCACAGCATACTTGCAGGGAAAAGGGGAGAAGCTCAGTAACATTACTCCTAGTCACAAATCCTTTGATTCGCAGTCTTTTGAGCACGTGATTTAGATGTATCTATTTTTGACCATGGTCTTGAGTCATGTGACCGGAAGAAAGCCTCTCTAAAAAGCCTAGATCATTTTGGGAGCTCTTAAAATCACTCAGTGATGGGGGTACAGCCATCCTCAGCAATCACCTGACCAATCCTACAGTTTCAGATGAAATAACTGGAGGTGAGGCGACTTGCCCAAGGCCACAATGCCAGTGAGTGGCAGAGCCAGGAGTAGCCCATCCTATGTTCAATCTGTCTCCCTGAGGCCATCATAGATCTTTGGAGCAGGCACTACTGGAGAGTTGACTGCTCTTTGGTCCTGCAATGCCATCTTCAGATCTCATGGGGTGATAGTCAGCTTTCTCTCTCTCTTTCACTTAATCAAGCATAAATCATCCTGGAGGGAAGGAAGCAAGAGAGACAGTTCCTTCTCTTCCTACACAGGCCTATATTTAACCTAATGTGTTTGTCTGAGTGGCTAGATTCCATGGAGATTGGTGCCATAGAAATAAATAGACCAAACAATGCAGGCAATGGCACTAGCATACAAAGGAGCTGAGAGAGGAGAAATAGAGAGCAAGGAAGAGCAAGAAATAGAAAACAAAAGTAAGAGAGCAAGTGCATGAGAACCTGGAGGGGGAAGCTCTTGAACAGACAGGCGGTTGGGCAGGCAGGGTCCCTCCCAGTGCTACCTAAGAAGCTCATTGCAGCCCTATTCGTTCCTGGTGGGAAATGCATTCTGCCTCGCAGCATCTTCACATCCCTCCAACAGCTCATCAGAGACGTGAGCAATCTCATCGGAGAGATGGACCCACCATACAGTCCAAATTGATACAAACTGTAGCGTTAAATAGGGGTATGTCAAAGCAGGACTTAAAATTTTATTTTCAAACACCAAGTATAAGCCCCTGAACCAAAGGAGCAAAGAAATGCAGTTAATAGTTGAGATTATTTTATTCTCAAGTGGCCCAAGTTTCAAAATTTAAAGTTTGTGTTTAGCACATATGCAGATGTGAGAGCACAAATGATTTTCCTTTCAGTTAACTCCCTATCACAGAAGCAGATATCTATACCAATGTAATTTACTTAGTCTACTGAAAGCCAGGAAGCAACAATCCAAAGATTCTTGTTTGGCTTTTTCCTACGAAATTTGTCAGAAACTAAAGATTCGACCCTCCACGTAGTCTTATTTTATAAAGTCTGCCTGAAATCCAATATGCCAATTTTGGTGAATCTTTATAGGAATGGGAGGAGTGTGAGGATAGAGAGAAAATATTTTAAGCCACAAGAGAAGTCTAGTTCTGAAACCAAGTGAAGCTGTCTTAAATAAAAAGGCCCTCTGAATCAGCATCGTAGATGAATAGCCAATAAAAATTCACGTATGGGATGACTCATTGCAACCTACCATGTTATAATTTGGATTAAAGTCCAATGCAATCCTAATAACAATAGTTTTTCAAGTGTCTACCAGGTACTATATGCAGGCACTGTATTCGGTATTACAGATCATGACTGTGCTTGATGCTCTCAACAAACCCTATTTTGCTGCAAGACTCAGGACGCAGTGAGGTTGCATAACTTGCACAGGTACACAGCACCAGGAAATAATTGCAGCTGGAATTTGAGTGCCAGCAGCCGGCCTCCAGCAGTCTTCACCATGACACGTAACCCTTATCCCCTGAAATATTCTATGGCCAGAAAAGGTGAGAAATGTATCATTTGTCTAGCCCATAAAAGGGGTGTTGATCTGTTCTATTGCCTGATTGCCACAAAATAAACCAGTTCCCTTATTCCAAAGAAAATAAATATTTTGAAAGTTTAAAATTTAACTGTGGGATGGTGGAGGGAAAAACTGGAAAGATGGGAAAAAGCTATATAAAGGATAAGGAAGGCATTCTGTTAGGTCTTAGTCTTTTAAAGTCAATCCCACTAAATTTTTAGCACAGCTTTTTCGTAAGCAAGTCTCCATATCTCTCTTTTCCCTAGGAATAGAACCAAAGGCTATGCATATTGGGAAATTAAATAAATACATAGACAGAAGTTCATTATGGCAGCCATTGTCCATTCTCTACACCAAATGGTCTATCATTATGACAATTGAAAGGGAGTATAAAGAGTTACAGGATTAAAGTTTTCACAGCTGAGGCTATACCCTTTCCAACTAACATTGACTCTATTTCAATAGTACTTGAATTGACCTTCTGCCCATCACATCAAGGAGTTAGATCATATCATGACCAGCAGCTTGCTCTGGCTTTGCCTGTGGTGAAGCCTTCTTTATATAATACCAGTTAGATTATTTGTTAGATAGTGCCCTCAATATGGTTTTTTATACATGGTAGGTAGAAAAACATTGTTAAATAAATTATGATAGTAGCTACTATTTATTAAATACCTATTGTGTACAGTATGCCATATATTTCACAAATATCTCCAAATCTCATAGGAATCATGCAAGAAAAGCAATATCATTCCTATCTTCCAGATATGAAAACTGAAGTATTTAAAAAATTAACTGATTTACTCAAGACTAAGCAGCTAGTTTCTGGGAGAGCAGGGATTTAAGGTCAATTTAGGCTAATGCCAAAGTTCTCTTATTTCAACTATAAAAGGAAGGGAGAAAGGGAAAGAGAGAAAGTGGAAAAAAAAGAGATGGAGGTAAGGAGAAAAATCTAAAAAGTTTCTTTGAATTACTACAACTTCAGGATTCCACTTCTGACATACTTTATGACAACAGTGGTGAAAAGAAGAGCATTATAATTTGGGAGTTTTCAGATAATCAAATTGTCTGCATGACATGCAAAACATTGATCAGACAGGCCCATAATAAATGGAAAGAAACACTGTAGGCAGATGTTTCCCGAAGGCAAATAAGGGTAAGCAGTGTTGAAGCTATTAATTTTCCTGATTGCTGCCTTTGTTGTTTGCTTCATTGTCCTTCACCCTGCCGGGTCTAAAAATACAGAATAATATGAGAGAAAATTAGTTTTCAGGGCCAGTTATTATTTTTTAAAAAGCTATTATTTCAAAAGGAGAATGAAGAAGAGAAGTTCTAGAGTTTTCTTTCCCCTTTCAGTCTTCACATCTGCCTCACAGGGTGTATATGCGGCTCTTGACTTGTCCCGCTGACAAACCACTAATCATGAAACTCAAAGACCAAGAGATACACTTGAAAAGAAGGCAGCCTAGGAAAACAACCAACTTGATTTTTTGTATGTTCCAAAGTGGTTTTCTTCTTATAAAGTTGTTTCTGCTTGCTTCTTTTTACAATGGGCAACAAATAATTTTTAGGGAAACAAATATGAGCAGATTTGATCAAGTGACTGTGATGAAGAGAAGGCTTTGCCATCTGTGAGGAGTGCCTTGGAATAGAATCGCTCCAGGAGAAGGTTATCTGTGTTGCCTGCCTTTATGAAATGACATTTAAAATAAAAGTAATGGTTCACTTTTTATTGATCTCTGTACATTAAAAGGCACCTCAAAGGGAAGTGTGGTATGAATAATGAAATCATGGACTATTTGTACAGATGGAGAACCTTGCAGACTCTGTGTGTGGAGATCTGAGGTGACTATAAGCTATTTAAGGAATTTTGTATCCTGGAGCTTCTCATTTCACTAGCTGTCTCATGAAAATTCAATACACTGATGTGTAGATATTTCCATAGTCTCCCCAAAAAACGTTTCTGAAACAGTTTCATTCATTCACACACATACATACACACACAGGCTGACCTTAATTAAGAGAATAGGAGTGTGGGTGGGAGATAAAGAAAGAGAGAGAGAGAGAGAGGGAGAGAGAGAGAGAGAGAGGGAACTTACAAATTAGAGAAACATTTTTGAAGTCTTAAACCATCTAATGTTCAAACTTAGTATTTCCTTTTGCCTGGAGATGATGCCGGCCTTGGTTACACAGTTTCATTACATACTACCATGATAGGAATACAAGGGTCTTCAGAATGAAAACTAGAATTCACTCACTAGCTGAGAGATATCGCTGAGAAATTGTGTCACCTGAAACTGTTCAAACTTCAAAATTTTAAACTCTCCTGGGGACAGTCTCCTACTCTCCCACTCTAATAAGGTCTATTTTCTAATTTAAAAGCTGACTTTACTCACTTGAAACTTTTATCTTTCTGGAGGCTTTCCTTCTTTGGCCAGCCTGTACTCACACTTCCTTATTTATCTCTGCTGTACACTTCCTTTGAGCTCACGGTTCACATATACCACTGTGCTTTCTTCAGCAATTTTTAAAATAGAAGTAGCCATGTGCAGTGGTGATCACATTTTGCAAATTTAAACTAATGCATTTTAACTTTCTTCTTAAATACTATTGTATTCTAGCCTTTTGCCCTCTGAGGCCAAACCTTGAGATTTAATTCTCAGGACAAAACTATAAGCTTAAGTAGCAAACCAGAGAGAAGATTTTCTAAATTCCTTTAGCTTGTCAGGATCTAAGCCTTTATTATCAATAAGACAAGTAATAACAAGTATTGGATAGACTATGGAGAAAAATGAACCCTCATACACTGCTGGTGGGAATGTAAATTGATACAGCCACTGTGGAAAACAGTACGGAGATTCCTCAAAAAATTAAGAATAAAATTACCATACAACTCAGCAATGCCTCTTCTGAGCATCTACCCAAAAAATATGAAAACATGTATCTATAAAGATGTATGTGCTATGTTCATTGCAGCATTATTCATGGTGGCCAAGACATGGAAACAACTGAAGTGTCCTTCGATAGATGACTGGATAAAGAAGTTGTGGTACATATACACAATGGAATACTATTCTGCCATAAGAAAAGATGAAATAGGACCATTTGTGACAACATGCATGGATCTTGAGATTATTATGCTAAGTGAAAAAAGTCAGACAGAAAAAGTCTAGAACCATATGACTTCACTGATATGTGGGATATAAAACAGAAAGCAACAAATGAAAAAGACAAACAAATAAAGAAACAAAAACTCCTGGACACAGACAACAGTTTGGTGGTTACCAGAGGACAATAGAAGAGGGAAAAGGTGGCCAAATATATGTCAATGGAAGGAGAACTGACTCTGGGTGGTTAACACTCAATGCATTATACAGATGGCGTATTACAGAAATGTACACTTGAAACCTATAGAATATTAGTAACCAATGTCACCCCAATAAATTTAATTTTTTAAAAGAGTTTTTTTTTCTTTTTAAAAAAAGAACTAAGTCTTAATATAATTGACTTGTCTTCCCTAAGGACTCTGTCTCTTCTTCCCATGCAGGCTGGGCCCTGAGGCTTCCAGCCTTATGGAAAGATGGGGACATCTAGTGGGTGAAGTAAAAGAGAAGCCTAGTCCAGCAATTCCCAAAGTATTGTGGGAAGAAGGGAAACGCATAAAGGGAAATAGAAGGGTGGAGGTAGAGTCACCCATGGATATTCCATTCACCCTCTTCAGAATTCTGCCTAGAGGAAAGAAGGAATGTTAGATACATTGAAAAAAAATCCTGAAAGCAAAGGATTTTGTCCTAATTCATGTTTGGACCCCTGGAAGACTTCATCTCACGTACTCTCCCTGCCTACCTCACCCCCATTTGCTCTACTTGAGTGGTGGAGGAGTTCACCCGTGGTTGAGAGCCACTGCTTTAGACTCTAATCAAACCAAGAGGAAGACCACACAACAAGTCACACCTGTTGTACACTTCAGCCACAGGGCTAGCAGTATAAGCAACAGCCAGGCAGACAAGAGATATCACTATGGAAACAGAGAAACTAGAAGATTTGAGGACCACATCTTCCTAGTCACCAGGACATCATACAAGCTGCCCATATCCCCATATGCCATGTTGGAAAGGAGAAGGTGCCGGCGAAGGCAGCCCTCAGCTTGGCGAAACTTTAGACACTATTTTCCTGACCTCCCTTTTCTTATACCATTTACACTTTAGAGAAACTTATCATTGTCAATTCTTTCTCTGCCTCTTTGAGAGATATGTTACTCTTTTTAAAAGCCTCTTGCCACTTTTACAACCCAGAAATGTCTTTCTCAAGGATTTAGGAGCCATCTCTTAGAAATGTAAACCCCAGGGGGAGGGGGAGATAACATTCCTATCTCCCAGCATCTATGAGCCTACCTTTACCAGGCTTCTGGCTCCAAGTTGTAAAACTACCTCCTCTCACAAAGACATGAGAAAGTTTACTTTTCCTTTGGGTAAAGCAAATTAGCAAACATAGATGGCCTGTGTTCTCTCTCTCTCTTCTCTCTCTCTCCCCCCCCCCCTCCCCCGGGGGTGCTTAAAATCCTGCCACTCTTTGTTTCAGTAGAATTCAGTTAGACTGAGTTCTGGTCCCTTTCCTCCTGCAATGGCCTTAAGTAAACTTTTCCTTGCCTGTTTAACTTTACCCATTGCGATTTTGCTTTGACAGTGGAGAGAGAAAAAGAAAAAAGAATCTCTAAGACACTAGTGGTTGATTTTTCCTTAAAGATAGTGAACATAGTCCAAAGGAACTATTAAAAGTGTATCACATCAAATTAAGGTTACCATACTGAAATAAAAGCATTTGTTTTTGTTTTTGTCTCATTTAGCTTTCACTAGGTAACAGCAAGTGAAGTCTGTGAGAATGAACAGAGCAGCTTTACATGAAACAGTTAACATTTTCTCTGCATATCTGACCCTTAGATTTCCTTTTTACCATTTATCATATCCACCCTAACAAATTCTCAACATTCTGCTCTGTAACATCAGTGTATACCTGAAGGTTGGATGTTTTTAGAGGAGAAGAACTATATCTTAGCATCCCCTCCCCCACCTTTATCTATCACACAGCTGGGTATAAAGTAGAAACTCAAATATTTGATGAATCCATTCATCAGTTAATATTTAAGTGAATTCTGTATGCCAAACAATGTGTTAAATGCTAAGACAGAAAAGAAATGAGAATCAGTGTCCTGATTTTCAGGTAATTACAAATTAATTGAGAAGACACACTTGACAATGGACAAATTACGAAATCAGGGCACCATTTGATTGAGTTATTCAAAAAATAAGGTATTTTGGACATTCTGAGAAACAAGTAGAACAAGAAGGGGAAATATAGAACTTGAATTAGAAATTTTAAAAAGTTTGTTGTAAAAACTACCAAAGTTACACAAAAGTAGAAGCTACAACAAACCCTCTGGTAACCCATATACCTATCACTTAGCTTCAACAACTGTCAACATTTTCCCCAGTAGTTTCAACTATCTCCATTTGAGATGGACTTTGAAGGATGGGCAGCATTTAAAAGCAGCTCTCCATGGCCCGGGTGATATGACTCCTTGCTGCTTCCCTGACTCTGACTTGTCTACCAATCATTTGTCTGGCTTACATTTTGCTTCTGCCATCCTGGCCTCCTTCCTCTGGGTACAATATACTCTGAAGCACAGCTCTGCCTCAGGGCCTTTGCACTCTGCCTGAGGCCTCCCCACTTCCACCTCCCACCCCATTCACACGCACTGCACAACTTGCCACTTTACTTGGTGTGGGTCTCTGTTCTGATAGATTCTATTAGAGAGACCTTTACCAATGATACTGAAAAAAGCACCTCCACCCTCCTCCATCTCCTTAGCCTGATTTCTGTTGTCCATAACACTTTTCACTACCTCAATGGTATCACATACTTATCTCTTTTTCCATTTATCACCTGCTTTCCCCACTAGAATGTAAGTTTCATGAAGGCTGATAGTATGCTACAGGACCTAGTATATAGCAAGTACTTGACAGACAGATGTTAAATGGATGAATAAAAGAATATACATCACTCCCTTTGCTCAAAATAAACCTCCAGTGGTTCCTCACCAGATAGCAGAGGTGAGAATTGGTGGCCTATGGGTGAAATTCAAGTCATAGAAATGTCTTGTCGACCTGCACAAAGTTCAAAAATTTTAATTATTTGATAGCATTTAGAAATAGAGAGATTTCACAGGAAGTCTTCTTTAAATACTTTTTAAGAAAAATAAAACGCTTCATTAAATCACTCCTCTAAAATCTTGTGAGATCTTGTACTGCTGGTGTCATAACCTCACATGGCAACAATGGAGGCAGAGCAGCAACGTGTCTTCACACAGCGCAAGAGCTCCCTGAAGGCCTCCAGCTTTCCCCGGGGTCTGGTTGTTGACCAGTGTGCCTTCCTGTCTCATTAATTCCCAATCCCTGCCTGGATCCTGTGGGCATTCTAGTTCATAAATCCAACCTCTAGGGTCTTCTTAGATTAATTGCTTCTGAGAATGGTCAGTCCATTTCAGCTTTGCTACTTTTATCTTGACTCCAGTTGCCCAAGTGTACAAGGAACCACCTCCTATTTCTGACATCATGATGACGCATGACTTTGTGCCAACATCATGAAGTGGGCTCAGGGTCTTTTATTGAGCCTCAATTCAGTCTCCCCTCCCCAATTTATGTATTTTAATTCTGGAAAGCCAGGTCCCAGATTATTTCACACCTACTGATTTTATTTTTGTAATTGAATAATAGAAACAAAAGTGTGACTGTTAGAAAGGAAATAGAATACTGTTTACATGCTAATCAGATGTCTTGCGATCAAGCATAGCACAGAACAATTTCTATGAATGCTGTCAACATCCTATAGCCTCCCTCCCACTCCCAAATTTTCCATTAAATAATCAACTCAGTGAAGTGAGACCAGTAGGGTAAGAATTAACTACCTACCTAATGGCTTCTCAAGAGAGGTGCTTCCCCTGTTCACCCACAATTTTGAGACTGACTCTTCAGATGAAATCTTTTCTATCCCTCTTTTTCCACATACAGGGAAAGAAAGCTCATCCTTAGGATTTACAGCATAATGTAATAAATAAGGGGAAGAATTTGATTTGAAAAATGGTAATTCATTCCAGGTGAGCAAATGTTCTTAATAATTTAAAGAGAAGTCATCCTTTCAAGAAATTAAAGATAAAAGCAATCAGTGTAAAAAATGAAATCTTTTCACTGGTAAAAATAAATGAATCAATAAATCCAGCGCATGAAACCACAGGTTCTTAGCTCTTAGAGCAATGTCATAAACAACATCCGTAATTGAAATAGGACAATTTGTCACCCAGCAAAGACGAGGTGCTGCAGAGATCAGAGAGATGGCCCTACAGCTGGGGTGAGTCAGGGGAGCCAGTAGTCTTGTGCCAAACAGGGAAGGTAACTGGCTGCAGCAGGCAGTGTAGCTCATAATTAATATAAATGGATATATTTACAGGTTGACCAATAAGAAACAGACATACAGAGAGAGTGGAGAGACAGAGAGAGAAAAGATAAACCGCTAAAAATAGGGGTTTGTTTGAGCTTCTTCTTAAGGTGTATCTATTTCCTCCCTGATTTCTGGTAGGCATCCTTCAGACCTCTTGGGATCTTCTGAATGAGATTTAGGACCATGTATCTATTGATGGACAGAAAAACAAACAACAATTACGATGACAGTAGGAATAAGTAAGCATAAGGGCAATCCCCTTCCCTTCCCAGAGTTCTTGCCTGGATCCTAAAAGTGAGAGCTTCTAATACTTGCATTCTTTCATGGAAGTACTGGAAACATACTGGTGTACTATCTCCTGTCCTCACAGAAGAGGTGAGAGACTCACCTGGGGAAAGCAGTGAGAGTTATCATCTAGGGGCTGGCATTTCTCCTCTGGGCAGGCCTGCGTCAGCAATCACTACCCACATGTAGCTCTGTCTCTTTTGATCCGACTCGTGCTTCTTGTCTTATGGATCCGCAAAGCCACAGCTCTTCAATGCCTCCCATTTCCCGTGCATTATTCAGCTTCTTGTCTATTATATCCACACCATTAGTAGGACAGATATTTTGGTCCCATTTAGCCGCTTGTGTCTACTGTCAATTGGTTCAGAATCCAAAAGAGAACTCTAGACTCCCAAATCTCCAAAATGTAGAGCTAAATATCCATTTTATTCTTCTTGCAAACAACTGAAAATTTCTCCCTTCCGAAGGCCTATTTCCAGTGTTCTAATTCCCCCTGACTATTCCACAGGTGTGAAACCAGACAGGTTAAGCTTTTCATTCATTCATTCAGCCTATGTCAAACCCAGTACTGGATTTCTTACAGGAGTCCACAGATAGGCAGCAAGGGCCCGTGAATCAATCTCTCTCTCTCTCTCTCTCTCTCTCTCTCTCTCTCTCTCTCTCTCTCTCTCTCTCTCTCTTTCCCCCTTCCTCCCTCTCTCCCCGTCCCCTCTCTTTTAAGTAACTACACTTTAACCAGGATTTACCTATTATGAGTGAATAGTGACATCCGTAGGACTGTTGATGAGGTTTACCTGTGTACTGTGTATAGAGAAAGAAACTTACTAAACAAATCCATTTTTTGGTGGCCTAAACAAAATATTTTCAGGCATTCTAGATATATTTCTTCACGAGTAACTTCTAAGAAAAGTACAAATCTAAAATTTATTTTCAATAAGTGATCTGAATTTGACAACATCTCTTCCCAGTTTAACTTGTTACAAAGTGTATGCTCACCCCAACATTCATACATAGCATATCTCCTCTCACGCAGTCCACCTCTCATGTTATCTGTCTTCATCAATAACTTCTCTCACTGGGTTTAGGTCAAATGCAGGAACATATGTTCTTTTTCTTGAAAATGGGACAAAACTTTTCACTGATTCCCAAAGATTTCCATATCATTAAAAAAAAAAAGTTCTAATAAGACATTGAGAGAATTAAAGAAGAAATTGCAATACAGGGCCGAGGTTCCCCAACTTTGTCTTTAGTATCTCATGAATGTTTTTGTATGCTTGTAGGTTAAAATGAATACCTAATGGTATGATTTATTAAGTAGCTAAGCCCAAGTAACTTAATACAGTGTCCATATGATAGTCAACAGCTCTCTCTGTGGTTGGTTCCCTAGAAATTTTAAAACATCCCAGAGCACCCCCTGTGAGTCTGCTGAAGCACAGAGCACCGTAATGCAGTTTGGGAAGCTCAGATACAGTGCAATAAACATAATGATAGGAGGCAGACCAGGGTGTTAAAGACCATAGGAGAGCCTGGTCTCACCTTGGGTACCAGGGAAGGCAACCTGGAGGATATGATATCTAAGGTAAGTGTAGAGGGATGTTCAGAATTTCAGAAGATGAGCTTGTGCAGGGGGCAGGTATTCCATGAATAGGAATGTGCATGCACCTGGAGTGGGGAGGGCTTGGTTTGACAGGAATGACAAGTGCAAAGGTGTAAGGAGAATTCGTGGTAAGAGAAGAGGCTGCAGGGTAGGCATGGCCCAGTGTATGCAAGAGCTTTTAACTGCGCTGAACAATCCAAACTTCATCTCTTGTTCAGAGTATCAAGACCTCTGAGGTGGTCTGCAGAATGCAGTGACATGGTCTGATTGAGCATTAGCAAGCTCTCCCTGGCTGCAAAGCAGAAAATGGGCTCAGAGTAGCAAAACTAAAGGGAGCAAGACTAGTTAGTTTTCAAGTGCTTCAAGTCAACTGTAATAATAAACAGGACAATGCAAAAGGAAGGTGGGGAAAGTGTGAGTACTCACTCTTCCTCCTCTCTGTCTTTAAACAATCTTATATGCCAACAATGACAAAAATTCCCACCTATAGACTAGGGCTGGGCCAAGGATTTTGCATATATTACTGCCAATTCTCACGACCATGCTAAACAGTATTATTATCTCTATTTCACTGATTAGGAAATTAAAACTGAGAGAGTTTTGTTAACTATCCCGGTAACTTTAGAAAATGATGAAGCCAGGATTTAAAGAGTTTGCTGGATTCCAAAGCTCGTTCCCATTCCAATATACTACACTGTCTCTCAATACTATTCCTTATATACTGATTGAGATCCCCTGGAATAAAAGATGAATTAAGGAAAGATTTTAACCTGCTTTGGTCACAACTTGTGCCCAGAATAGTAGTGCCTGGCACATAGCAGACACTTGATAACAGGAGGTAAATAAATGAGTGTTTTTGATTCTTCCATGGTGAACCGAGCTTTGAATAGAGAGCATGGTGGGTGCTCAACCAATCCCTACTCCTGATTTAGAATCTTCTTCCAGCTTTTGCTGTCTTTCCTGAAGACACATTCTTCACCATCCTACCCAAGAGACAGGCTTCTAGATGCTCCCACTCCCGGTTACAGACGCGGTTACTTTGATTTCTGCCTTTAGGACTCTTCTGGGTTCACCAGTCTAGTACTATCATCATTTTTTCCCCCCAAGTTTTTCCTCTATTACCACTGGATTAAAAAGTGTTTGTTTTCCCTAACATGTACAAATTAGAATGGGTCGGGATCTGCCAAAAATCATATATAATATTTTAGACCAACCCTCCCCAAAACTTCAAAGTGCTGTTTCTAATGCCTAAAAGCCAAGAAAGTACTGTGTCCTGGTTCAGACACTCAGTCTGGAAGGGAGCCAGTCACCAAATGCCAGAAGCAGAGAAGTGAGCTCATGAGCCCTAGGGCTCTGTCAGTTGGCAGCCATGGACATTTTTGGGCACTGCTTCCTGCTGACACCAATGGCTCCTGTCCCACCTGGCCGATGATTATGGAAATGCAATCATAAAGGGCAAACGGGATACTTTCAGGGCATCTGTATTAATCAGGGTCCTCAGAGAAACCAAAATGATATATAGAAAAAGATTTGTTATAAGGAATTGGCTCAAGTATTTGTGGAGGCTGAGAAGTCCAACCATCTGTTTCTGCGAGACAGAAACCCAGGAAAGCCAGGGGTGTAGCTCCAGTCCAAGCTCAAAGGCCTGAGAACCAGGAGCGCTGGTGGTGAAGTCCCAGTAGGAAAGCAGAAGAAGATCAAAGTCTTAACTCAAGCAGTCAGGCAGAGAGAGCGAATTCTTGCTTCTTCACCTTTATGTTCTGTTTAGGCCCTCAGATTCAAATGTAATCTCACCAGGAAAACCCTCACAGACACACGCAGAAATAATGTTTAAGCAAATATCTGGGCGCTCTGTGACCTAGTCAAATTGACACACAAAATTAACCATCACAGCGTCTCTTCAGAGGGAAAACTCCGTATTATCAAGGACAGTTCGTGTGTGTCTAAGTGTCCTAGGATAACCTTGGGCCTTGCTTCTTTTTTATTCACCATAAGGCTCAACTCCTGGGATCTGATTCCTCCCTTAGGAGGGTGAATAATCAATTCATTTCTAACAAAAGGGTTATGCTTGTTAACAAGGGTGAGAAAGAGCAGTTCAGTCTTCACCCCCCGGAACAACTGGGAGCACTACTCTGAATGTGTTGGACAGACTTAGCCACCGTCCCAGCAGCAGGGCCCGAGCAGACCGAGCAGAGCCTGGAGGAAGGAACGCAAGGCTCGCCTTGGAGGGCAGTGTCCTTCTGGGAGTCACGAGCCTGGATGGACAGTGACCTGGCCTTTCCAGGCCAAGATTTTCAACTTGTTCTAGACACACACACACACACACACACACACACACACACACACACACACGGCAAGATTTAGCTTTCAGAGGGAACACAGTATTATATAATGAACAAAAAATTAGAATTTGTCAAAGCGAGTTTATGTGTGCATACACATATCTATTCCACTACTAAAATAGTTATGTAAAAACGCATTTGCTGATTCTTCAGTCCTTTCCAAATCAACAGAGTAGGGCTTGGTTTTGAGAATAAAAATCGTGTCTAATTTACACTTATCTCATTTAATGATCCAAATTAACTCTAAAACTTTGTTGCTGCCAACTTCTTATTCCTTTCCTGACCATATTATCATGTTGTGTTTTCTACAAAGCAACATTTAGCATATTAGCATAATCTTCTATTTAATTTAAGGGTTGGGAGTACCAGGTCAACCTGCATGTATACTTCTGGAATTATGCAGAGAATCATGTTGCTGGCTTTGTATCCAGATTACCTACTCTCTTTAAAACCATCAGCTTGACTCTTCCAGTTCATTAGGACAGTTCATTATGGGTACTCAATTAAGTTAAATAAATAAATAAATAAATAAATAAATAAATAAATAAAATATATATATATATATATATATATATATATATATATATATATATATATATATATACTGTTCTGGAGCTAACGTTCTGACTTAGACCCGAGCAGATGAGAGCCTGACGGTGTAGTTCAGAACACCAGAGAACACGCACGTTAGTCACAAATGCAGAGATCACGTAGCACAACGTCCTCAATAAATACTCAGGCTGCAAGTGGGTAATAAGTTCACAAGGCTGGTCAGTAGGTATTTGGGAATCTGAAGTCACCCCCAGACTAGGCTAAGTTTTAAAAATATTTAATAATTGGTTGGGAACTGGCAATCACAAATAGTGTGGAAGTCACAGATGACTGGTACCAATGCGTGCCATCTGGATGTCATCCACGCCCCAGATGGGTACCCTTTTTGTAACACAAACCACTCTCCCACTACCTTCCCGCAGGAGGCACTCTTGAGCTACAGCCGCAGATCTGAATTGCTCAGTAGTCTGTTCCTGTGGTCCTAGAGAGCTTTACTTATTATTATTATTATTATTATTATTATTATTATTATTATCATTGTTAAAATCTATTGGGGTGACAATGGTCAACAAAACCACATATGTTTCAAGCCTGGATGTTAAAAGAATAACAAAAGACATTGTGAACTTAACCTAGATTGCCTGAATAAACTGCTTCAAGGCATTTATTTTTCTGTAGTTAGACCATCTTTTCTTCAGTCTCAGCTCCCTAGTATTGAATTAAGACTTCCTCTATTTAGTCCAATCCTTGCTCATAATCACCTCCCACACAACATTTTATAAATTGAGAATCCATGGCACAAAAATCCTAGTGATTTAATGACACCCTATAACAGAACCCAGACATCACGATCCCCAACTTACTCTCTTCGGTGCCCACACTGTTCTCTCTAACGGCATTTAATAAAATATTATTTGATTTAGTACAAAGAAGAAAAATAAACAGTTTCAGATTTTCTCCTCTTTGTTTTCAACGTTCCATGTCTATTTTTGTACACCCTCTCCCAAAGAAGCTTTTCTTTGGAAAAAATAAAGTTAATACCCATGTCAAATGCCCATTTAGAAGAACTTTGCTCCCCCCTCTCTGCTGGACTAATGAAGGGTAATTGCCGTCACCCACAGACCTGTAGCTCTAGTACCAGCGAGTCATCAGCTGAAGCTTCCCCCAGCATGACAACTTCCTTCTTTCAAGGGTTTCCCCAGGGAATCTATAGTGGCACTTGAAAAGCAAATAATTAAGAGCAATAAATAGCACAATCCCCTAGAGAAATATAAATTATTCATAACAATAACTTCAGGCTGGCTGGAGAAGGGGTGCTTTTATTACGTGCAAGAATTTTCTGTATCTGCTTAAATATGTTTAAAATTGTTGGTTTGAAAGACTGTTATTCCCTCAAACCAAATTGAGTCACACTGTTCAGTGATTTCTTAAAAGGCCAAAGCATCAAATGTGTTATTGATTTGATTGCTGGCTCTCTTTCTCAGTATGAGTTCTCAGAACAGTTTTACCTTGCTACACTGTTAAGATCCTACATCATTCTTCAGGCTCAGCAACACACCTTAAGGTTGGGAAGAATAGGGTGGCTCAAAGGAATGAAGTAAATGGCCTAACTTGAGAGATCTGGATTATAACTCAATTACCAATGGAATCTCCTGTAGCAAATAACAAATTGCTGGACTTCACTTTCATCATTTAAAATTCTGGCACTAATCCATTGTATATCACAGGGCATTGTGAGACTTGAAGGAGATGATATGCATACAAGTGTTTTTAAACAACTAGCTAGATAAATTGTATCATTATTTCTCTTGCTTATATCCATTGTGTTCCACAAATGCCACCACATCACTTATGGAACTTTGTTTTTCTCGTCTTTGAGATCCTCTCGAGAAGTGTCCTCAGCTTTTCCTAGCCATTTAAGTCTCTGAAGAGTTTTTATATACATAGATCTTATTTTCTTGTCTTGCTGGGATTGTGGCCTGGATTTGGCATGCAGGTAATATTCAACCTTGGGAGACTCGAGAGGACAGTCATTAAGAAAGAGTAAGGGTGGTCTCCCAATGACTCTTGGTTTAGATTCTACAACTGAGATGCCTTTGAAAAATGCCTTTCCCAATATGTCGCTGGGACTGGTTCCCTCAAGCAATCATTCTAGTCTGTGCTTGAAATGTTACTCTCCCTCTGTTATACAGTTTGGGGTTTGTTAGCTTTTCTGATCTAGTTACCATGCAAAACAAGTCCTCTTTTATAAATAGTTCCTGTAGCAGTAGTTGGACCTGGGTATATCTTATTTTCCCCTTTACATAGGTCAAGTCTGAACTTCAAGCTCTCAAGGTCTCATTCTCCCCTTTGTATCTGTCTAGCTTATCTTCTAATATCTATGTTTCACTTAAGGTTCTCTTTTTCTCTTCTTGCTCATCATCCTTTGTAAATTTTATTTCATTTCTTCCATTACTTTTATTACATTAGTAGGACTGATTAGGATTTTTTTTTTCTATTTGAAAAAGTATTTTCAGATTACTCCAATGCCGTATTGACGTTTTAAAAAATCTAATCCTTAAAAGTAAAGAATGCCTGAAAAAGACCTTTTTCATTATCTTCCTAGCTTCTGAGTCTGCAATAACTTTATTAATTTATTTATATTCATTGAAAAATAAGGCATTTTTTCTATCATAATAAAGGCTTCAAACGCTTTTTGTTATTTCATTAGTAAAATCTACCATATTTCTTTGGTTGGATCCAGAGTTGACTCTCTGAAAACTAAAGCCAAGGATAGAGATTCTGTCATTAAGAAATCCAGAGTCAATTTAAAATAATATGTAGGGAATAACCAAGTTTCTGAATAAGTCACATTAATCCAAACTTATCCTAGAGCCTCCCAAGTGATCTCTTGGTTTAGAATGCAAAATGGAATTTAGACATCCAGTGTACAGCTGCCTACTTAGACCTGTCAGGTAAAACTGAAATCTCGTACCCCATGAGTGCTCTTACATCCTTGACATTTAAATCTCCTGCCTAGTGACCTAACTGGAAAACACTGTTGATGCAGCAAATATTATCTGTCCAACCAATACCTGAAAGATGTAATCCCATCTCAGCTTTCTTGCAATATCAAGCCAAACTGAAGCAGCCTGTACTTTAAAACCTAAACTCACTTGCCCTGGTCACACAAGTTAAAAGCCCACCTCACCAACCCTCAATTCTGCCCGCAATTATAAAAACAAGCATCATAACACAATACAGACACCTTCAACTGCCAAATTCAACATAACAAAAAATGTGGCCTTACCCATTTCATATTCTCATTCTCTGAGTGTTTTCTTCCCAAATTCCACTCCTTGTTTATTTCTCAAGATCCTCAGCCCATGTACCAGATGTTGGAATCTGGGAAGAGTCACTTAAAGACACCTCTGTTTCGCATCTGCCTACAAAGTTTGAGCCTACATCTGAAATTTAGACAGCTTGGAGGAGCAGAGCACAATGTGTGCTCTTTGCAGATGGACACATAGCAACAAGAAAGGGAAAAGGAAGGACAGAGCCATGGGCACCCTCAGATGGTCCCCTCAAACTCTCTAATCAGAAAAGTCAATTCTCTGGGCCTAGGTAAGCAGAATGAAGAACATGAAGGAAATGTCTCTCTTCATGGAAAGCAGAAGGGGATAATAAGTACTCCTCTAACTTTAATCATGACTCAAGATAGCCAGAACTATTTAGTGATTTTTTTTCTCTATGCCCCAGAGGAAGCAGAAGATTAGTTTTATATGAGATTTTGACTTTCCTGGGAACCATGGATCAGGGAGAGGTTGGTTTTTAACCGACATATTTTATGTGTGAGATCTATGTGATACAAAACTAAATAAAGGTTGATGGTTGTATTACCATAATGATCAATATAATGATGACCTCCAAAAGTGACTTAACACTAGCAAAACTACTTGAAATTTGGGATGCAGTGAAATAAATAGTAATTAACAATTATTTTCATGATTGTGAATTATTTATCACATTTGAAATATTATAAATTTAATGATTGCAATAATGCAACATAACAAAACTTTAAAGATGATAATTTTTATAATATTTAATTGGAAAATTATTTTGGGTTAAATCAATGAGGAAATAAATTGGCGTGGATAAGAGTCTGCATTTATGAGAGAGTTTATGAGGGAAAATTACTACCAAAGAATTTAAACAGAATTGTGATTCCAAGGACATTTCCTCACAGAAAGCCTTTTGTGGGTTACCATATCTCCTGAGAACTACAAAGTGTTATTTGCTATAGATCCCTAGCCAAAAGAACACCAATTGATAAATAACCTCAAGAGATTCTATCAAGGCTGAGATAGTAAAACATTAACACAGACACAGATTTTCAAGAAAGTCACTCTTGAGTTCTGCATGCACAGAACCTTACAAAGACATTCCATCAAAACCATAGGTGTCTCACTCTCTTCTTACTAGATCTGGTTCCTCAGGTAAGGCCTCAGCCAGTGCTAACTCTGGCAATTTACAACTGAACCATGTACCTGTCTGTAATTTGTGATGCAACTTCATGACAGTACTATTAAAAATTGGAGTGTCACAATGCAAAAAGGTTAAATTGGTTCACGGTATCTTCTTGACAGGAAGCTGTCACTGATTTTTTAGCTATACATCGAAGTATTGTCAGAACAATAAAAAGAAAGAAAAAAATACATATCTGGTATCACATTTTCTTAAGTGAAGGCTTTCTTAATAGAATAGAATAGAAACATTCTTGTAATTAGAAGCTTTGAGATGTTAAAATGTGTGTCAGGCATAGAAAGAGGTGTTATGTACAACAGTGGCACTGGGACAGAGTTTGTCGTAAGCTCTGTAGCTGTGTGCTGCCCTCGTTGAAGTGTAGGTTGGAGTAAATCCAATGTAATCTTTCCAACAATAAATCAGCTTTCCCAAGCCCTGGGTATCCATCCCTTGCAAGTTCCCTTGTTATTTAATCCTACAGATTCCTAATAAGAATGCCCTTTGTTTTTTGTTTTTTAAGAATGCACTTTGAAAGGTAAAGGAAGAAAACTTAAACATTCCTTTTGATACTTGCCTACATATATATGTATGTATATATATATATATATATATATATATATATATATATATATATATATACATATATATGTATTTTTTTTTCTCAGCTTAAGCTCTATGAAGTTATACCATATTCTTCCTTCATTGAAGAGAAACTGTAAATTCCCAATGCCTTGCATTGTGTCCTTTTCTACACATAACAAGCCCATCCAGGAAAAGTTACCTCTTTTCAAATAAGAACACAAATAAGAACCTAAAATTTTCAAGAGCTTAGGGAATGGATGAAACTATGTGTAGGGAGAATATGATATCACTTGATAACACTCTTCCTTTCTAATCAGTTAATAGAGCCCAGATTTGCATATCAGAACACTCTCCTTTTCTAGTACAGGAGTAGATAGTCTGTTTAAAAATAATGTCAAATTGAGACAGGTGTATTATAAAACAAGGGGAAAGAGAGAAAGGAAAGAAACAACACTACACTACTGTCCTTACTCAAGAATAGCCACCTTTCTCTTTCTGAGCAAGTCTGCTTCACCAGCAGTAAGCTGACAACTGAAGATTTTCAGGCAGTCTTTTGCCTGGTAAGCTGTCCCCATGGAGTGATGGGTGCTTGTCTGCCCATCTGTCCTCACCCCCTCTCCTACAACCAGGCCTGAGTCTGTCCTCTCCACCTGCTTCCATTTACTGGTGCCCCCAGCTTTGGCTGCCAGACCCTTAAGAGAACATGCAGCCCAGGGGAACTTTAAAAATCCCTGGGGAACTCAGGCTTAACATTGAAGTCATAGCCAGACCCACCAGGGCTTGCACAGCAGCTACAGAATGGATTAAACGGGCTTTCAAGGCCTCATCTGGAAGGCTATCTGTGCGTTAGAGCCCGAGTGCTGCTAAACATTTAAGGCTCTTTCACACACTGGCAAACACTTGCACCTAAATGTCTTGCCTCTGTGGAAGACGTCTGTAGATGAACAAGGAAGGAATTAACTGAGTCAAGTAAAAAAGTGTATTAAAGTTGTTGCATATTAATATTGAAACATAATAAACTAGAGATAAGCAGGAATACTTTGAAATCCCCATTCCCACTCTCCATCAGATATTTGATGCTAGGTTAAAGTAAAATAGCTTGAATGCCAAGATAACTGCATTTGGACTGCTCCTTTTTCTTAAAAAAAAAAATTTCTAGTCTATTTTTTACTATCCTTGCCCCTCACCAGTAGGTCTTTAATGATCCTGAAAGAAATATGACCTCCCTCTAGTAGGTAAACATTAAACAACTTGGGGTTTCGTGAGTGAGATGCCAATGTTAATTTTACAAATTGTAGATTAGCATCAATAAAAGAGAGATGAGACCTTAAGGACATACAGATAGCAAACCCCCAATCCTATTGTACAGTTTATTCTGTGGAGCCTGGTTCCAACATGCACACGTGATGTTTGAAACATCACATTGCTGTTTCCTGTGGCGCTCCTTAACTTTCCCAACACCAGCTCTTTGTCTTTTTGAGGTTAACCTAGAAGGCAACGCAAGCCTTGATGGCTGGGATAAAATTCTGGCCTCTCAACATTGGGAGCCTCATGATGTTTTTCATCCCTTCCTCTGACATTTTTTGTTATGGTTCAGGAACCTCTGAGATTCCAGTCTCTGTCTCCCATCATGCGAACAGTTTCTTCAACCTCTTTATGATTGTGTTTACCTGTATGTGGTTGCAGGACATAATCTGCTGTATCTGATGCTACTGACCATGCCCCCCCTTGAATTCCTTCGGTCTTAGCATTCCAAGGTCCTGCTCCTGGAGCAGCCAGGCCAGTTCCTTGCCTTTGGTTCCCCCAATGTAAGCAGAGTAAGTGACAATTAATGCAGTATGGCTTCAGGTACACCAGAAAATCTCCCTGTGAGTCACCATTTTAGATTCCTCCTCCTAGATTCATCCTCTTGACTTAGCCAACCACTCGAGAGAAGCTCTTTACTTAGATTTAAAAGCTATATAGCAGCACTGGTGTGAAATCCATGAAACATGCACCAAGATAGCAAAGGCTTGATATCCGTGGCATAAGACCCTCCCCTGATATTATTTCATCCTCCCCCTCCTTCATTATAAGATGTGATGCTTCCTCTTCAGTTTCTACCCAACTCAAGGCAAATGGTTATTCTGCTTCTGAAAGGATTCTAACTCCCAATCTACAACACACGTTCAGGTTCTATTCGATAAGCTTCTTTATCATTCAAAAAAAATCAAAAGATTATGTAGATGAATGAGGATGGGCTTGATAAAAGTGTGCAAGGTGATATGTATTAATTGTGCTGAGCCAGCATCTTGAGACATCAAACAACATGCATGCCTCAAGTTCTTTTCCTTAATTTACCAATCCCTGCCTCCCATTCAGACAGAAAACCATGGACAGGCATTTTGTTCAAAGGAAAGTGTATTTCATTCAATAATATTGTTGCTTTATGTTAATATTAGAACAGGAGATTCAATCCCTGGGCACTAAGAGCGGTGGAAAGGGAAGTGAAGCAGGGAAGGATAAGAAACAATACAAGGCGATGGTTTACAATATTGGCCTCTGCTTCACAACAAGTCATAAAAAGTCTTAGGTGTTTCTGCTCAGCCAAGCAAGGTGACTTCAGACAGGCTATACAAAGAAGCCATAACTTGGAACAGTCTGTCAGTGGGCGAAAGGAAACAGGTTCTACGCTCTTGAATTCTCCTAGAGATTCCCCCCTCCCTACCCCCTACTCTAAATGCATGTATCTTACAAGCCACAGGGAACTCCTGGGGTCTGCTATTTCTATGCCTGGATCTTTCCTGTCCAGTATCTCCCATTGGTCAAGGTTTTCACCATGAGGGATTTACTCTCCCATACTTACAGTTGCAACAACTAGTCCTTTCCCTTCAGTCTTCTCTCACAAGGTTAGATATCACTCTCTGAAGTGTGCCATAGTGTTAAATACGAGTTTGGGGGTAGCCAAATCTGTAGCTACATAATAGGTGTGAATGAATTTGTCTACGTATTTATGCTAGTAAAGACATTACCTCTAGAGGAGCAACTATAATTTAAGCCACCTGCTAATTCACTTGGAATAATGCATTGCTAATCCTACATCTACACAGGTCACACTTGTGGGTAAAATGAGAATTTGATGACAATCACCACCCCTTCGCTCCATCCTCCCACATCTTTGCAATTTGCGTACGGGAGGGAGGGGAAAGGGAACTTTAGGAATTTTCATTTGATCCTTGCTACCACGACATCCTAAATGCCATGGGTCAAGGAGCTAAAATAGAAACTCCGTAAGCTGATGAGCATAATTATTGTATACCAGGAACTGGAGAAATAACCTCAGGATGGTTTGATGGACCCCTTCAGTCTATATTAGGATGCTTCACGTGTTACAGATGAGAAAACTGCGTGGAAATAACTTGTCTAAATCCAAACAGCTAGAGGAAATCAGGACAAGGGCCCATGTGAGTGTCTCTGAGGACAGCGCTATTAAATATCATCCCAAAGTGATTTCTGTCACGTTAAACCATCCTTCCTTCAGAGTAGTTTATGAACTGTGTTGTGTTTCTGACTGTTTCAAAGTGTTTGTACTGTTCGTGAGAAATAAATTCCCTTCACAGCTCTGGCTCATAGAAACTAGAATACTTCGGAACAGAACATCCCTGTCATGTATTATGTACTTGAAAAACAACTTAACATTGTCACTAAAGTCATCTGTGCTTTGTTTAGACTGCATTAGTGTAGTGTTTCTGAAGTGAATGCTCTGTCACTTCTCTGCTCTAGCATACGGTCATTCCAGTTATCGCAGGGGCAGTTGAATGTGATCTACCCTCTACTATGCTCTTGGTGCAATTAATACATCATCAGATTTTGGATGTCATGAGGTTGACGGTGCATGAAAAAGCTTAAATTAAGCCAGTTTCTAGAGCTGAATGACATTTTAAGCTTGTAAAATGGCAACATATTTTGTTCTTTTTCTTGGTGTGCTTTAGGCATTTTGCAGAGCCTTTTTCTTTTTCTGTTATTGGCCTAAATCATGTTTATAATTTAAATCAAATATTATTTGTTCATAGATGTCTAGATCCACATCAAGTTTCCATTCCAATAGATCCATACTAACAAATAGGTGAGAGGCTGAGAAAACAAGAGCCACAACCACCAGGTTCAGGTATGGAACAGAGCACAGCTCCTGAGGCATAAAGGAGATGTCACAACGACACAGACTCATGCTCTGTGTCTGGAGCTGCCTGGCTCCCAACCAAGCCTCAGAGCCACATGACCCTGCCTGTCCTCTGTGAGTCTCTTCTCTGACCTAGAAGTTGCATGTTTCCCCAAAAATAAGACCTAGCTGGACCACCAGCTCTAATGTGTCTTTTGGAGCAAAAATTAATGGTGTTATATTAATTTTTTATATTATATTATACCCGGAATTATATATTATATTATATTATATTATATTATATTATATTATATTATATTATATTATATTATATTATATTATATATTATTTTATATTATATTATACCTGGTTTTATATTATATTACAATAAAACTGAGTCTTACATTAATTTTTGCACCAAAAGACGCATTAGAGCTGATGGTCCAGCTAGGTCTTATTTTTGGGGAAGCACAGTTGAAAATTTTAGCTTAGTCTTTATTAAAACCATACCAGCTTCTTGTACCCCAGGAATAATGAGTTCATGAAGATGCCAGAGAGATGAGGACAAGTTTGTTATTTTTTGTTATCGTAATTACCCCAAAATAGCTTCCATTCACTTTTATGATCTTTTTAAGTACCTTTAAGTGCCACATGTACACAAATGATAGCAGTAGAAATATGAAGTGGGAGAGAGATCAGAGAGTCAAGATTAGTTAGGCATAATTCCTATGAGGTACAAACTTCAAGACGAAGAGAAACATCAATCGGATTTCACTATTTTGTGATTAACAATTTGAACCTTCAGCATATTTATTTATGCTTTATACTATTTCTCTCTTGTTACTCCAAGAGTTATCCTAGGCCAGTGTTTCTCAAACTTTAAGGTGTAGATCACTGACCTGGCACCTTGTTGAAAAGCAGAATCTGATTTAAGAATCCAGAGGGGGCCCGAGATGCTCACAAGCTGCCAGCTGTTGCTGACACCGCTGGTCCACACACCTCAGACCATTCCTTGAACAATGAAGCAGACGACAGGCTCCTGGAGAGAGGGAAGACACTTTCCCTACTGCTATTGGACCCTACACCAACAAATAGCTCAGTTAGTATTTGTTATCCCATCAGTCAAGAGGCAGAAACTGCTCATACCGTCTTCCATACCCCATTTCCATGCCCCGTGACCATAACTGCTTATTGGGTCTGTCCAGCTGCCCATCAAGGCCTACCAATTCTGCCTCCTAAATTCCTCCCACATATGTTCCCCCTTTGCCCTGACACTGCATAATAGTTTCCTGACTGGTCTTCCTCTTCCCGCTAATCCATCCTCTCCATTTCTGCCAGAATGATAATCCAGAAACAGGATTCTCATGGCCTCAAAGAAAAAAGTCTAACCTCTACCACCATAGCATACAAGCCATCTTCACCCTCTGGCTTCCATTCAACCTTCCAGGCTGATATTATACCACTTCCACATATAAATCCTGGGCTCCTGCCATACAAAACAGGTCACGGTTCCCAGAAGCGACTATGTTCTTTTACCTTCCTGCTTTGTGCATGACTTATTTTCTCTCTGGACAATTCTTCTCCCCAGCCCTTCTCTTTATATGAGACACTTCCTTCAATACCCAGCTCAAATGTTATCTGCTCTCTGAGGCTTTTCGGAGTTCCATTATGCTTTCCGCACAGTTGTCTATTCTCTCCTGTACGCCTACACCAAGCTTCTCATGTTCTCTGGAGTGCACATCTTGCAGTGTTTTATTAGATTCCTTTACCTAGCTGTCTATCCTCACCCATACTGGGGTTTCCTTGAGATAGAAACTGCGTCTTATTCATATTTCCCCCCACTAATGCATAGAGCAGTGTCTGATGCACAGTGGCTTTTCAATAATTTTTTGCTGCGTGAATAAATGGGGAGACACAACTTTAGAAGTACATACTGACAACTTGCATGCCTATGTACTCCTGGCTGTAGGGAAACCTGCTTCCCTCCCACAGATTTCCTCATAGCCCTTCACCTGACTTCCAGCATGGAAAACCCTCCAGGAGTGGGAAGCAGAAGGAGTATAGAGATGATGGGGCCCACGAAGCCCCAGTCTTTGCCTGAATATTTGGGTCTCACTTAAAAATGTCAGGGAGGGACAATTTTAAAGAAACCATACTAAAAAAATGTAGGGCATTAAATCTAGTAATAAATATTAAAAGCTTAAAAGGTAAAAATTTCTTTTTCCTTTGTTCTTTTTTGGCTAAGTACTATTCCTGAGGGATGTGGGAGGCATTTCACAGGATTTATTTATGACTAATGACTATGCTCTCATCTAGGAAATTCAGAACGCATGTGGAGTGGGTTTAGGTTCCTCCAAAACCCTCATTTATCAGTTGGATATCAATTCCCACTCCCCTGAGCACACCGGAGGGTGTGTTGAGTGCATCACCACAGCTCGTTCCACTGTGGATCTGCTTGAATTCCTGCAGGGAGGCCTTTGATCTCAGTGCCTAGTCAGTTTCTTTTCCTGGAGGACTTGTGCTCGGTGGCAAAGACGGCCTTGACTAGTCTTGGCATTTGCTTGGGTGTTCCCCATCTCCTGTAGTCCAAACGAAAAACATTTTCTAAAACAGACAGCATTTTCTGAAACAGTATAATTTCTTTCCACTGCTGTTTAATTGATTTTTTTTTCTTTATACCAATCAAGTTATTAAGGAACGGAATACAACTTAGGGATGCTCCACGGAGGCTCCTTATTTTGCTGATGACGAAACTGAGACCTAGCGAAAGGGAAGGAGGGAGGGAATGAGGCAATTCTAGATAGTGACACAGTTGGAACTACATTTTCTAAGGGCTGGGCCAGTTTGCTCACTAACACATAGTATCTGACTATTAATTGTACCTTTTATTAAACTTTATGGACTTAGGAGTCAAAAGACCTGAGTTCAAGTCGCAGACCTACCAATGTCTAGTTCTCCCTGATAAGATACTCACTGAGCCTCATATTGGCATCTATAAATCAGGTAGAACAATAATCACTTCTACCATGAGGTTATTGTCAGACACAAATATGAACAAATACTCACATGCTATGAATGAGAAAGCACTTTATATAGACTAAGACATCATACAAAAATTAATGATTGCTACTTCTTTCTAACAAGCAGTTTGCCAGTTTTTTTGCACATAGAATTTAATAGAATTTTGTGTCACCCGCAAAATTAAAACAAACTGATTTTAAAAGTACTCAAAACTTTTAAAGTATACATGTGAACTATACAAGATGACAGAATTATTTTGAGCTGTAAATTTGCCCTTAGTATTTCTTTTTTCCAGCTGACCATATCCCAACACACCTGTTAATCAGTCTTGAGTATGTTAAATTTGTTTTGAGAATTAAGCAATATGCTCCAATCACTGGGCCTCATCATTTTATACTTTTATGTTTTTCCTTTGGGACATCCAGTGCTAAACATTGATCTAAGATTGTATCAGAGTAATGACTCATGGGATTGCCTTAGCAGATTTCTTTGAGCATTCAATGACTCAACAGAAGTTTACCTACCAATTGTAATAATGGTAACTAACACTTGCATAGACTCTGCCACTAACAAAGCCATTACCCATATAGTCTGCAGAAGCAGAGACTCTTTCTTCCATCTGACAGAGGAGACACACTGATGTCAAGTAACTTTTTCAGGTGCCCTAGCGTCAAGTTCTGATACTAAATGTAGTGTGTTTCCTACTTCAGCCCACGATCACATCTGGCTATTCCTAAGCTTAAGAGAGGGTCTTCATATCTTCCAGAAGCAGTATCCAATGCATGGAGACAAATAAGGGTGAGGAGAAGATCTGTTATTCTGAGACTTCTCAAGTCCCTACATTTGGTGAAAATTCTTATATGGTGTGTATTTATTTTTGTAGGCTGGTAGCATCAATGGTGAAACACAAAAATGGTCAAATAAAAGCTGTTTGCCATAATAACACACTCCTTTCCCCGCTGTGATGTGTTAGCAGGAAGGAAGGGGGAGAGGTGCTCCTTAGTGTTTCTATCAGCCTCCCTGGGGACAGGCTCAAAGTTAGAAGATGAGAGTAGAAAGAAAGCAAAGAGCATTCTCTCTGTGTATGCCTATGAATCTCACTCTATTCACCAGATGTGGACAGAGAGATCTGAGGTGTAGATGCATTTAGTGGTAAGCCTTGCCAGCTGTTGCCTAGATGGAGCTCAGCTCCAATCTCCAGTAACGTCTCTGCTTTCTGGTCTCATTGCACCCAGGTACCCCAGGGCCAGCACAGCAAGAGCCTTCATGATCTTTTACTGCTTAGACATGGAGCAAACAGAGTTTTGTCCCTGGGCTACTTGAAAACTCATAAAACATGATTTGGCTGACCTCAAGTGTTCAGGGCTCAAGTGCAACAATAAAAGTATGAGAAGTTGACAGGATGTCAGAAAATATTATACCTCAACCCCTACACTGTTCTTCACAGCCACCTAGTTCGTTTCAGCTGCCAGCAATTACCATTTCCTCTTCCAGGGCCCTTTCCTCCCGGGGTCCTCACAGAAACCACGTAAGGGCCAGAGAAACGACTAGAAAGCTTCACTGAGGACTCCATTCCCCTCCAGCCAGTTACACTTTGGCTTGTTCTACCCTCCTCTTTCCATGTATGTTATCATTTTCAGCATAAGTGGTTGGCTAATGCAGGGAAGTAACAGGAGTAAGAACAAAACATGATAGAGATTCTTGGTCACTTGTGTTTCTTAGGATGGCATTGCCTTCTTTCTGTGTTCGAAAAAAGTGCAGTTAGAATGGTAAGGGGGATCAAATATATGGTGATGGAAGGAGAACTGACTCTGGGTGGTGAACACACAATGGGATTTACAGATGATGTAATACAGAATTGTACACCTGAAATCTATGTAATTTTACTAACAATTGTCACCCCAATAAATTAAATTTAAAAAAAGAATGGAGAGCGTGACATATCAGGACTGTCATCACCTCCGCTTATTCAAACCTACATGTTAACACACTTACCCCTGCACTCACTTTGAGTCTCACTGATCTCCCATGCATCCCATAATCATGGTGTCCTCTGCTGACAGCAATCTGCACTCCTAGGCACCCTGTGTTCATGGACATTCTGTGCTCATGGGGCATCCTGTTCTCATGGAGAATCTTGTGCTCGTGGGGCATGGTGAGTGCTATATGCAAATGAGGAGGGAAGCAATTGAGGACACGCATATTGCACATATCTGCTTTTTCATGTGCATCCTCCATTGCCAATTGTACATCACTTACAAAACAAACATATGAAGATAGAATGATCATGAATTTTAGGATGGCAACAGCAGAACATTAAACCAAGTATGGTGTTCTTTTGAGCAGCATTCCTCAGGGGACTGCACAGGTCACAGTCCTGAGAAGCCAGCTTGGGGCCCAGCTTGCTAGGTATTTGGCCCCTTGCTGGTTAACTCTCACTCTAACCAGTCATGGGATCCTCACATTTTGACACCTTCTCGTAATGTCTGCCTTGTTGTAACCCATTTTGCGTCATAAAACTCTGACCTTTGCGGTATCACAGGCCCTAGCTTCAGTGCTCTCTTGATATTCTGTGTCCTGACTCCTCTTGCTGACCTCCAACCACCCACAACTAGCATTGGCAAGGGAATCAAAAGCAGGGAACCACTTGGCAAATGCATTCCTGGGCTTGAATAGCTAGTGTACCATCTGTTGAGTCATTCCAGAAAATAGCTGAGATAAAATCTATAACAATTTACCAAGGTAACACAAACTATGATTTTTAACATTTTCCTAGTACAATAGACATCTGTGAATTATCACTGAGGCAAAGACAGGTTTAAATCTAGTATGTGCCCATAACCATTACAAATAAAGCAGAGAATTTCAAGTTTCAGCTCGGCCAGCTTAGCCTCTGGGAGCCTTGTTTTTCTCCTCCATAAAGTGAATCACTCACTTCACAGTATTGTTTTGAGTCCAATGCAGTAATGACTGTGAAAGTACTTTGCAAACTCTAAAATCCTGTACAATGTATAAGATAATATTAATTGTAATATTAGTTCGGCAATTAAAAATAAATCTTTAACATTAAATTGAAAAGGAAGTGCTCTACCCTCAAAAGTACGAGGTTCAGAGAACATAATAAATTCACCTCTTCTGATGCTGGTTTCCTACCTCAGCCCTAATTTCCATATGCTCTGAGAGAGAGAAGAAAGATGATATGGATGTTGAAGATAAATGACAGCTACATGGGGTAGGCACTTTATTGTAATTTGGTTAATTAACAGCATGTCTTTTCTGCTTAACAATAAGCTCCACGAAGGTAGACTTTCTGTTTTGCTCCCTGTAATATCCTCAGAGGCCGGTATAATGTTAGGCATGTTGTAAGTGTTCAGTCATTAGTTTGGGAATTAACAAAGGAGTAAGTGAAAGAATGACAGGACGAGTGCATGGCTGAGCGATGCAATGAACAGAGGGCAGAAGGCATGGAGATGGTGCTATAGTAAGCCTGTCCTCTGACTTCCAGTTCTCATCCCAACTGCCGATTCATCCAGATGATAAAGCAAGTTTCTCAATTGCTTTTAGCCTTCTCTTTAACCTTCTGTTAGAGATGCAAATTACCACAATTCCCTTCTGTCACATCATAGGAAAGAATGAGATTTCAGATGAATACGGTCCCCAGACAAGTCTGGGAATACTTTGGAACCAGTCTCTAATATTTTATATTCTTAGGAAATATCTTTGCACCTAATCATGATGGTTTGGTGCATTTCTTACCACATGATGTGTCATGTTCTAGAGGAGAAGCATCCCACAAGTGTAAACAGCCAGAACCATTAATTGAATACAACGTGGGCTACATGTACTTTTTTTCCTACAAAACAATGGAAGTTCTTTTACAAGATACTTGTGTGCTAAAAATATTGTATTTATTCTGTCTATTTTCTTTTCTAATGAAGATGAGAGAATTTGCCCGATGGGATTTGATAATTTATTCTGCACAGATAAATGTTATTCAAAAAGCAGAGTTGTGAGATAAAATCCTTTTCTCTTTTCCTCTTTTTCTCAAGACAGTATTTCTAAAATACCTTTCTTGTTTCTATTTTATACTTTTTCTGTTCCCAATGAGTTAGTGGATTTTAACCTAAATTCTTATGGATACTATGCACAGTTTAAGTTTTATTTTCATACAAGTGAGTTTAGACACACTCTGCTGCCACCTTAAGAACAACAAATGAACGCTTTAAAAAACACTGACTCAAAATTCTACAGCAGAAGAGGCCTTGCGTATGCCTTCAGGCCTCCATGTAGTGGCTAAGATATAGGCATGTGTTGGAGTTGTGTTTGGTTTTTTTTTCATCACATAGTATCAAATAAATACAAAATTATTTTCTAAAAAACAAGTTATTGACATAAAATAGCAGGCTCTCATAGGTTATAAAAAGTTGATGCCTTAGTCATTGTGACTTCTATGTTCACGGGGTGAGTTTTCTCTTTTGTTATCCAGATTCTTGTATCAATAAAAAAGAAAAGTCACTGTAATTGTCAATGAGCACTATGATATATTTCAAGGGATCAGGGCCAAGACTGTATAGTACACCACTCAACAGATGGAAACTGAGTTCTCTTTTGTTAAAACTGTCAGTACTTTTGGCCCATTACATGTCTATTTGGCTGTGCATCCCCTAGCTGGCCCAATTTTTCACATTCTTATAGAAACATAAGAGATGTTAATGCTTCCAGGAGAATTCACTTTTTCTCAGCTACCTCTCAGGATGGATCCAGGCACCAGTACTCAAATGTGCTGTCAAGTTTGAGAACCACTGATGTAGAACAGTGTTTTTTAAATTTTAAAGTCCATCTGAGTCACCCGGGATCTTATTAAAATACAAATTCCAATTCAGTAGGCCTGGGGTAGGTCTGTGGAGTTTTCATTTTTGACAAGTTTATGGATAATCCTGCTAGCCCACAGAACAAAATTTGATAGCAAGGATTTAGAAAGAATAAACAATAATTTTTAAAAAATGGCTACGCTCTGTTAAAAAATTAGTAGCTCACACCTGGATTACTAAATGAATAGCCTAAAATGACAAAAAGAAACTCAAGCACGTTCACAAAAAAGTGACAAGGACGATGAAGAGATTGGACCTCTTGTCCTATTACGAACAGTTGAAGGGACTAGAGCTATTTAGCCAACTGAAGATGGGACATTATGGAAATCATAGCCAGTTTTAGAGAGTTGAAGAACTATTATTTAGAACAAAGATTAAATTTGTTCATTCCTCCCCAAGGGATAGAACTAAAAGCAATGGATTGCAAAAGGATCAATATACAGGAGACTATAATTGAGCTTACCAGAGATGGAATAGACTGCCTTGGGAAGAAATGAATATCTACAACAGGAGGTGTACAAGCTCAGATTCGGTGACTTTGTGAGGCTTCTACAGAAAGAAATCAAGCATGGGAAGGGAGATGGATCACTCCCGACGACATTTAGGATACCTTCCAAAACTGGGTCTGTGCTGTTCCAGGTCTGTTTTCAGCCCAGTGGCTGTAGCTTCTCACTAATGACAGGCAGTCAAGTCCTAGATTAACAATGGCTACAAGCCAGGGATCTCTTTCCCTTACTGTTTACATTCATTCCTTCATGAAATTATAAAATTTGGTTTACTTGAATATTAATGCAGATTAGTCCCCTTTTCTTTCAATCTGTGTTTTCTTGTTTTGTTTACAGGGCCAGCACAAATGAAAAGCCATACCATGCACTTAGGTAAAACTCAGCATCATAACCATATCAATAGTCTATAAATTAATCTGTAAATTTAATGTAATACCAACATGATATTTTTCATTAGACAACTTGACTGAATAGTACAAAATATAGCAGAATAAATAAGCAGGAATAGTCAGAAGAATTCTAAACAGGAAAGGAAATGAAAGGAAGTAGACTTACTAGATATTAAAATACCTTACAACAAGTGAAATAATTAAAATTGTGAAGAACTAAACCAAAATCATTATGGCAGAGACTACTCATTTTTCACTAATAATTCTGGTTTTAATAGAACCCTAATTCTACTAGAAGTGGACTATTGCCTGAATGTTTATGTACCTCCAAAAGTCTTATGTAGAAACCCTCACCCCCAAGGAGATTGTATTAGGAAGTGGGGCCTTTGGGAGGGGCTTAGGTCATGCGGGCACATCCCCCACACATGGGATTAGTGTCTTTATAAAAGAGACTCCAGAAAGCTCCCTTGCTCCTTTCACCATGTGAGGACACAGCAAGAAGCAGGCAGTCTACAAACCAGAAGAGAGCCTTAGCCAGGACCCTACCCTGCTGGCACCCTGAACTTGAACTTCTAGTCTCCAGAACTGTGAGAAATACATTCCTGTTGTTTATAAGCCACCCAGTCTGTGATATTCTGTTATACCAACCTGAATGGGCTAAAACAAGGTATCAATATACCCATATTTGAAAAATATATTTTCTAGCTTTTCCTTGCAGAAAGTTTGTGGCCATGTGACTGAATTCTGGCCATTGTGACACTGGTTGGGTGTCTTAGTTTCCTATTTCTGTTGTAACAAGCTGCCACAAACAGAGTGGTTTAAAACAACACAAATTTGTTATCTTACAGTTCTGACGGTCAGAAATCCAAAATGAATCTTACAGCTAAAATCAAAATGCCCCCAGGGCTGTTCCTTCTATGGGCTATCGGGGAGAATCTGCCTTGACTTTTCCAGTGTCTAGAGGCAGCCTACACTCTCCTTCGCTCATGGTCCCGTTCTTGCACCAAAGTAAATCACTCCAACCTCTACATCTGTCATCACATATGCATTTCTAAATTTGACACTCCAGCTTCCCTATGTGACCCTGTGTGGTTACATCGAGCCTACCAGATAATCCAAAAATAATCTTCCTATCTTAAGGGTCTGAGGACTCTCTGAGTTAAAGAGACAAAGACTGGAGGTCAATTAGCCAGGAATAACAGGAGTTGTAGAGAAGAGTCCTGTAAATGAGGGAGCTACACAGAGAATGAGCATCAGAAATTTGCGTAAGCGTCATCTTGAATTTTTGCTAAGTAGTAAGTCATGCATGCTAAAGTGAAACTTCACAAAGGTAGTCAAATGGCTACCAGGTATTTGTGAGCTGAACAATGGAGAGCTCGCACCGGGCACAGAGACTTCAAACCCCACTAAGCAGAGTAGATCCTGGATGATCACCTGCTCATCCAATGGAGACTCTAAGTTCATCGTGCCTTAGCAGTAGTGCTAAACTATCAAGGCAGTGAGGATTTCCCTAGGGAGGGATGGAAGTAGTAAGGAAGAAAGCACGGGATGGGATTGGGGGTGAGGGGAGATGCATGCAGAAAAGAAAGAAATAAAAATAAAAAGGCAAAAATGTAGCAGGAAGCAGACTCAGCTGGCATTAGTCATAAACATTCTCTTCCTATCTCTTCTTGATTAAAATTTACACGATTGCTGGAACTACGGCAGCTATATTGCCACCATGAAGCACTTGAGGCTAGAAGCTGGCACTAAGCTTGTCAGAGAAGAATGATGGAGAGAATTAGGTATATTCATGATGCTGTAGCACCACTGCTGCAGTGAGGGCTGCTTACTCCAGCCTGCATGTTACATGAGGGAAATAAAACCCTATTTATTTTAAACAACTACTATTTGGTTTTTCTTTTATGTGCCACCATATGAAACCTCAGCTGAATCACAGGATAGTAGAACAGACTGGAAAACCAAAAAACATAGGTGAAAATATAGACAATATTTGATAAAAAGGATAAATAGTGATAAAAAGGATAATAGTGACATTTCAACACAGTAAGGGGAAGATAGACAATTCACTAAATGTTATTGTGAATCGGATAACCATCTGAAAAAATATAAAATGGGCTTCCTACTTCATGTTTCATGTGGATCAAAGATTTAAATATAAAAATGAAGCCATAAAAGTAGAAGAAATTATAAATTTAAAAAATAACCTCAGAGGGGAGATCTTTCTTGATACAAAAT
Source organism: Rhinolophus sinicus (assembly GCF_057876585.1). Classification (NCBI taxonomy): domain Eukaryota; kingdom Metazoa; phylum Chordata; class Mammalia; order Chiroptera; family Rhinolophidae; genus Rhinolophus; species Rhinolophus sinicus. The sequence continues at coordinate 63,978,268 of NC_142502.1, forward strand.
GTAAAAGCCATAAAATAAAATATTGACATATTCAATGACATAAAAAATAAAATGTATGCAACATGAAGAAATGCACAGAGTCAAAATAAAATGACCAAAATGAGGAAAATGTTTGCAATTAATGTCAGATCTAAGGGATATTTTCCTTGGTACATAAATGAGCTCTACACCCAATAAATAAAAAACCATTGATGCAATAGAAGAGTAGAGGGTGTGAACAGATGGGTCACAAACAAAAAGCAAATGACTCCTAAGCATTATGAAAACATGCTTAATTCCACTCATGACAAGGGCAATACAAATTAAAATTAAATGGTATAGCATTTCAACTCATCAGATTGACATATCACGGTGGTGAACAAAATAGGACTCTATTGAGAGTGAAAGTATAAATTGCTTCAAATACAAGTTAAGAACAAATGGTATTATGTTTTAAAATTAAAAATGCACATATCTTTTGATTCATGAATTCCACTTCTAGTTATTTATCCCAAATACAATTCCACATTTATGAAAGAATATTCATTCATTCAATAAATGAGTGCCTACTCTATTTAAAAGACTTTTCCAGGCACTCTACTTACAAAGATAGTCACTAGCTATCACATACTTTATGATAGGAAAGGTTAGAAGCAATCTAAGTTCCATAAACAAAGGCCTAGTAAAATTAATTATGGTACATCCATACAATAATAGACCACGAACCTATTACAAAGAAGCAGAAACGTGATACGAAAAGCATTTTCAAAATAAAAGCTTCCTGAAAGTATGAATTTCTGTTTTGCTTACTACTATATCCCTAACACATAGAACTTATAATAAATATTTAATGAACTAACAAAGTGGGGAAAAGCAAGTCACAGAATGGTGTGCTACAATTATGTGTGAGAAAATATGAAAATATATATATTGATATACATTTCTAAATGCCATCTTTGGCTGCATAGCACACTAGTAATTCGAATTCCCTCCAAAGAAGAGTACTATGGGATGGGTGATCAGGGAGGGAATTAGACTTCCTTCATACCATACAACCTTTTGTACTTTTTGAATGTTGTGCCATGTGCATGAATTACCTCTTGAAAAGAAAAGTACACGTGTTGACCCCTTCTGCATCTCTTCAATCCCTTTTGGCTTCCCCTCTGGTGCTGGCTTGAGCAGATAGTATTAGCATTCCTTGTGGTTTCTGAGATGCTTTCAGAAATATACTAGGTATTTTTTTATATATATAAATGTATTCCTCTTGCTAACATTTAATAGGGGCCTGTCTATTAACCTTGCACTTACTCACAAACAATTCAATTGAGATGACATGAGTGAAGTAACTCATCTCCAAATACAAAGATGCTGGAGGGGGAGAACGGGGGCTTCCAGGGCCTTGTGAGAAGACAGTAACCTTCATAGCCACTCAATGGTTTCAGCAGGTATTACCTGTTACGTCAGCTCTGCTTAGAAGCCTCTCCTGACTCCCCATCCCACTCCCACCCTTGACACACACAGGCTCTCCCAGTCTTGATCCACATTCCACAGCTGTGTTTCCAAAATGTCCCATGAGTATCTCTCTGGAAGCTCTAATTCAGGACTTTGTATTTGCCTATATTCTTATCTGTCTCCCACACTAAACAGAGCCAACTCCTTGGGGCAGGAACAATGTTTCAATGTTTCTATAGCTCTGACATTTAGCACAGTGCCCAGTTTGGTAATTCCTCAACAAATGTTTGAAAAATGAATATATGAAAGAATGAATAAATAGTTCAGGTGCCTTTTGCAAGGAAATCTCCACCCCATAGATAAGCATTTTGGTGACATGCTAAAGGCTTGCCTGGGTCAGATGTTACCCTGCATAGAAAGAAGACCTAGTCCATGGCTGGATGTAAACTATATCTGCTAAAGAGGCCACCAGTCCCAGGGGAATATTACTGAGACTCCAGGAGAAGGGCAAGTTCAGTCAGAAGAGAGGTGAAAGCCAGAGCTCCACAAGAACAAGTCAGATGCAGAGTGCAAGACAGAACAAGTTCAAACCTTTAAAAAGGTTGACCTTAAATACATCAAGAGAGCCTGGGCCTTGATTGGAGGTAGGATTGAAGTTCAAGGGGAGGCAGATGTCTAAAATAGACAAGACTGGGCTAGGCAAAGATCTAGTTCTGAGTTTACATCAGGGATCTTATCCTGCTGTGCCAAAAATTGCTCCCACACAGTGCCATTCTACCTGTGCAAGAGATTGCTCACATTTCCCCATTTTGCTCATTGATTAAATCCGAATGAAGTTGTGATTGTTCTAATGTGGGTAGGGGAGGACTGAATATTCAGATTTCATCTGTTGAAGTTTGAGTCAATAGCGCTGGGTGCTGTATTTAATTGTTCTCAATTATTTTGTGGGTGTTAGATGTGCCTCCCAAAGGCAGTAAAAGGTCCTCGTGGGCAGGAACCCTGCTTGGCATCCTTTATGAGGCCTTGTACAGCCGCTGGGCACATACTGATTGACTAATTGAAATATGTATGCATCCTGCAAGCAACACTCAAAAACAGTGCTCTGTGTTCTTGTTTAGACAATGAACCTGTTTGAACTCTGTCATTTGCAAATTCTTTTCACTCTGCTATGGAATGTGCCTTTTAAAGTTAATGTACATATATATCAGAAGTAATGTTAGGTTAGTCTCCTTGGCAGAGACTGGCTTTTATTAACATCTTTGTCCTTTTCAAGTTCTATTTGTACAAGTGCTTCACGGGGTAGAAATTTATTCTGGATTTAGGTACAAATGTGTCAGTTGAAAGTATTCTGGTGAAACATGAGGATGGAGACCCAGGGCCTAGCCTTAGCATTTCTGCCAGCTAATCATGAGATTTGTGAGATTTGGGCAAGCTTTCCAGCCCCCTCTCCTTGATCCTAAGTGAGGCTCTGCACTGGATGGCTGCTAAGGTCCCTTCTATCACTGGTCTTCTGTAAGGTTTTGTTATAATGGCTTTAACTGTGGCTTCTCTCTGCAGTTAACAGTACACCCTGCTACCAAAGTTCTGGAAGATAGGACCGTCCACATATAGCCTTTTATTTACAATCTCAGGAATAACTCAATTTTAAATGCTGGGGCAGCAAGCTAAGGAGATTTCTTCCACTCTATTACACCTGGAAATGATATTACTATGCAGGTGGTCTAGAACTCTTAGTGCTAATCATTTCTTTTACATAAAGATATCCAAGATTCCTTTTAGTTATACAAGTGTTTGGCCTGAGGGATAACCCACTATCCTAACAGCTGGATGTTTCAAACTGACCCCAGCCTGGAAAAGGATCCTGAGGGACCAAACAAAGGATGTAGCATGAAACAATGGAAAGAGCAATGGGTTTGCAATTTATGTATCTGAGAAACATGTGGGATTGGCTTCTGCTTCTGTAAGATGGAATAATAAAGTCCTATAGAAACACTGAAACATGGTTCCTGACCCAAGCAGTTGGTTCCGTCTAGTGTGGGAGACAGATAAGAATATAGGAAAATGTAAAGTCCTGAATTAGAGCTTCCAGAGATATACTCATGGGGCATTTTGGAAACACAGCTGTGGAATGTTGATTAAGAATGGGAGAGTGGGTGTGTGTCAAGGGGTTGGAGGGATTTCCAGCCCTCCTCCAAGGACAGAAGGCTTCCGCCCACTCCCCCGTCACTATAGAGGGTCTTCACCTATGCCTGAAGGTAACAGCATTTGCTGTTCTTATCCCAGCAACATAAGGCCTTTATTCCTTAGGAAGAACAAGTGAGAGTTCATGCTTTTTCTGTAGTGGTAGCCACTCCATATCCAGGCCAACGCCACCAAAAAAGACTTTCTCCAGTTGCCCATTGTGCCTTATTCTTTCTCATGAGCACCCAGCAAGGTCCATGGAGAAGAGCCTGCAAGTGGGCACAAATGTCCCTTCTGTCTGTAGCTCCCAGGAGTTCTCATGCCAGCCCACACTCTGCCTGTAGCAATTTGAATTAAGCTGAGTTTTTCGTATGCCCACACTTGTTTGAAAGCCCTGTCTTTCTTGTGTTGTCTCCACAGGTGCTCATGTTTGATCTCTCCATGGTGCCTGCCTTTTCTGAAATTTTAGGCCAGTTAGTTGCTCTGTGATTTCAGCTCTATGATGATTTTAAGAAAAATTATTATTTTGTATTATATTTTCCAGCTTTATCTTATTGCTGGAATAGGAATAATGCTCTTTCTAGCTTTCTATATCTTAGATGTAAGCCAGAAGTCCCATTTAGATTTACCTTAAAGAGTTTATCCTAGGAAGACAAATTATATTTTGTTTAAGATATACATTTTGGTATATTTATAAATTGAGTAAAATTAGAAAAACTCAAACCTGTGCATTAGTCAGCATAAATAATGATAGCTGCTGAAACAAACTACAACTGTCAACCCATAGAGGCTTAACATGATAACGTTTCTTTCTCACTCATACCAGAGTTTGATGCAGGCTGAGGGGCCTTCCTGTGTGTCTGTCCTCCCAGATGGACCTTCCTTCACGTACACCTACCAAGTCCTTCTAGTTCTGTATAATGAAAGAAAAAGAGAAAAAGAATAAGAAGACTAAAAGATATATTTTAGGGCCAGGCCTGAAATTTCTGCCCCAGATTCCATTGGCCAGAAGTCAGTCACATAGCCCCAACCTAACTACAAGAGAAGCTGAGAAATATCGTCTTCCTGTGTACCTATGAGGAGGAAATGGGATTGATGACCATGTAACCAGTCTGTGTCAGTGTCATGAATTTAAAAAAAAATTGTTAAATTATGTCATATACATATGTGGAAATGTTACATATTCATTAAAACTGTTTTTGTAAAAATTTTCATGTCAATGAAAAATGCTTAAGATATAACATTAAACAAGAAAAGAATACAAATTAGAATATACACTATGATCCTAATTATGTGCGTATATATACATTTACATAGTCATCTATGCCAATAAAAAGACTGAAAAACTCAGAATTCAGTGGCTTTCCTTGAATGATAGGATTACAAGTGATTTAAATTTTTTTATCCTTAGAAAGCCTATACTGTCCAGATATTTATAATAATCCTATATTATTTTATGATATAATTGTATAACTAGTGTTTATTTTAGGGTATAATTTATAAAAAAATATATCAGGAGCATTTTTTTTTCAGGAGCATTTTGAGAAAATTGGAGCATTGAAACTGCAGGGAGCAAATTCTTACAGCAACTCTGTGAATTATCCATAGTTTATATTCGTAGTCTGAAAGTAATTTTCATTTTCATTATATGACTATATCTTTATCTGAGTAGCTAAACATGATCCAAAGATAATACTGTACTTCTATAAATGAAATTCTGGTAACTATAGATAAGTTTTAAAAATAAAGTTCATTTAAGTTATTATTACTACAATAAAAAGATAAAATGTTTTAATTAATGATAAGTCTGGACAATTGATGGTTAATATGAGTAAATGAAAATGCACAGAATCAAATAGACACATCGCTTTTTCTGCTTCACTTTTCATATTGAATTGGGCACTAAGTCATCTTTCCTCTGACTTCCCAATGTGTACAGAAGCTACCCCTGGGAGTCCTTTCCCACCCCAACTATAATATTTGTATTTCCCCCTATCAGCACCGTTGGCTTAGTCTCTTCCTACCCAGCCTTCCATTCTCAAAAACACTGTCAGGGTGATCTTTCCAAAATGCAAGTCTGATCCTGGGTAGGAACAGACCTGATGAGAAATCTGGAGACTCCCATGCATGCAAAGCTCCTGAGCAAAGACTCTGGGGCTGATTGAGCACCAGGACCAGAGTGTGCCCTCAATGAACAGGGAACTCAGAACATCTGCCCTGAGTATCCTTCAGGAAGGCTGTGCTGCAGACACAACAGAGTTCCTGCTGGGCAAGTGAAGGAGATGAGAGCAGACAAGAAAGGCCAGCCTGGTGCACAGTTTTAAGGCTGTGACTAGAAGTTTTCATTTGATATCCAGAGTAAAACTGAGAAACTAGTGAAGGATTCTGAGCAATGCAGTAAAAAGAATAGAAAATCAGATCTATTTTCTCCCCCCAATTTTCCTAATATGACAATGAGAGCTATTGTCCACTTGAATGAAACCAGGCATTTGACTATTTCCTGAAGCTGTCAGCTCACTTCATGTAATATTTAGCCAAGTGAGTGGTATCTTGTCAATGAAGTGTACATAACACGGCTTTTTTTACTACTCTTTTTAAATTATTCAAATGAATTTACCTCTTACAATAAAATTACTTAACGGCTGCCATGGAACTAAAAAATGAGGCCATCACCGTCACATACTCTCTCTATTCTCTGTGGTGGCAGGAAAGGAGACTTCTCTCCACTGCCTGTATCCCAGGATCACGCTCACAGGAATGTTCTTCCTCTTCTACCTCTTGCTATGCTCCTGATACACAGAGAGGGCACCTGGGACTCAGAAAGGAAAACCACAAAAGAAATACTCCAGAAAAAAAATACAAACCATTCAGATTCAAGTGCATTTCCCCATTTTTGTATGTAATAGAAATTAATATATGTATTTTAAATTTATACAAGGTGTGATCAAACCATATTGTGATTGTTTAAATTTTAAAAATTTATTACAGTAAAAGACACATTGCCATTAAACACCACCTCCAAAATACTCCCCCTCACTCCAAACACACTTATCCCATCGTTCTTGCCACTTTCTGAAGCAGTTCTGGAAGTCCTCTTTAGTGAGTGTCTTTAGTTGCTGCGCTGCTGTGGCTGCTTCGAGGTCCTGAATCATTTTGACTTTGGGGAAGAGCTAAAAGTCACACGGTGCCAGATCCAGTGAATAAGATGGATGAGGACACACCGTAATGTTTTTATTTGACAGAAATTGCCGTATACCAGAAGCGATGTGTGACACAGAGCATTGTCATGATGGAGGATGATTTATGGCACACTTGAAAACACACCTTCCCTCAACCATAGCTCACACCCGACTGACTGCACCGAACAAGTTGAAGCTTGTCACACTCTTACTAAGGTTCAAGTGGCCACTTTCTGTATTGAAGATCCCTGCCTTTCCGTTGGACGGCACTGGGCAGCAGCATTCACTGTATTCTTTTTCATCACAATAGAAAGCCTCCATGTCACACATCGCTTCGAGTATGGCAATTTCTATTAAATAAAAACATTATAGTGTGTCCTCATCCACCTTATTCACCGGATCTGGCACTGTGCAACTTCTGGCTCTTCCCCAAAGTCAAAATGACTATGAAAGGAAAACGTTTTGAATCAATTCAGGATATTGAGACAGCCACAACAGAGCAACTAAAGACACTCCCGAAAGAGAACTTCCAAAATTGTTTCAGAAAGTGGCAGAAACGATGGGATAAGTGTGTTGGAAACAAGGGGGTGTATTTTGAGGGGAATTAATGTCAATGTGCCTTTTACTGTAACAAATTATTTTTATTTAAACATTCACTGTATTTTTTATCACACCTCATATATTAACATAATATATATTAATAGCAATGATAAGACATTTCACTTATCCAGTTAGTATTACTTTATAAAAGTAAGAATTTGAAGTCAGGAAATGGAGTGAGATGAGGGTTGTAACTGGGTAAGGGAAAGGAAGTGATTGTACCTCGCACTTTCCTGAATACCAGCAATCTTACTTCTGTCTTCTTCCCAGAATAAACTCAAAACATCTTAATGGATGGTACAGCATACTCTCATTACTGCACATCCTATTTCTATCTAATTACCTCCTCGTGAATAATTCTCTAACGGGAGATGTTTTACAGAATAGAAACAACACACCCAGAATGTTAGACCTCAAAGGGAAGGTCTGCAAATCAACATCAGCAGAGGAACAGTGCTGGTTATAATGGGGCTCCCCCTGTGAGCCCTGCCCCTGATCTGTGACCTCACCTTCAGGCCTTTGTTCACACTTGGGGTAAGGGAGTATAGGATTGAGGTGTTTCACTTGCATCCCCAAAAGTTGGTGGTTGGCTGTTGGTAAAGAAAGGGCTTTACAGGGGTTAAAAGAAACAGAGATGCAGAAGTGGCAGCTCTCTGCTGAGGAGGCCAAAATAGAGTTAAGTTCTGTTCTTCTATATGCCTATGCAGATGTGTGACTTGTCTAAAATCAGAGCCCATTTTCTCTTCCTTTTCTGAGCAGAGGCAGCTCTTTGCCAGGAGGTCCTTCACCAAGCTTTTAGGTAGAGCTGCTGCTAACAACAACGGAAATAACCAGTACTGTCCTTCTGGAAGCCATTTGGTCTCTGTCGCTAAAGGTAAACTTCAGTCAAGCAAGGTGGCGACTAGCCATCTATTGTTATTTGAGAGTTCCAAAAGCAGCATCCTGCACCAAACACACATCCCCACAACCACGTACACATACTTGCCTCCGACCTAAAATTCTGTCCTCCCCACACCACCCCCTACTGTCACCATCTTGTCTTAAGACAGTGAATTTTCTTGGACCTAAACCCAGAGCAGAGAGCTCCATGAAGCAGAGAAGAGCATGAGAAGGAGAAAACCTGGGTGCAGCATACCTGCTCCGTACCTTCTGAGACTTGAGAACTAAGACAAACTCTCCGAAGGCTCAGATTCTGCAAGTGCATAATAAGAAAGTAGTAAAAGTTTTTCTCTCAGGCTCTTTCTGTCCGATTTCATTACTCCATACTATCTCATCAAATACTCCTCTGGCAGATTGAGAAGCAGAGGGAATAGTGTAGAATGCACTGGCATAGGAGTTGAGAGCCAACTCAGGTCCTAATTCCAGCTCTTCCACTTACAAGTTAAGCATCTTAGTCAAGTCACTTATCCTGGCCTAACTGTGGGGCAATCATGGGATCAAATGAGATAGTATGCATCCACCAGTCAGCTTTTAGTGCATAACAAACCATATGAAAACTTAGTGGTTTGACCAACAATTACAATTCTTTTCCATGATTCTGCAGTTTCGCTGGGTGCTTCTTCTGGTCTGGGCTGGTACCGCTGGTCTCTAAAACTTGCTGGTGGCTTGACTAGGCTAAATGGTCCAGGACAGCTTTACTCACGTGTTTGGCAGATGGCAGGCTGGTTATCCAGGGCGCTCAGCTAAGGTTCTAAAGAGCAGTAGGAAGCCCAATGCATAGGTGCTGTTTAAGGCCCTGATAACATCACGTTTGCAAATGTCCATTTACTAAAGCAACTCACATGGCTGGGCCCAAATTAAAGAAAAGGGCAAGATGGAAAGAGCATTAAAGAATTTGTGTCCATTTTTGCAATCTACCAAAATACATTAAAATAGCTTTGAAAATTACAAAATATATTATAAATTTAAGGCATATTGTTAACATTTGTTTTACCTGCAAATATTTGGTTTGAATGTTTCCGACTTTAAAAATACTTTTGCTGCTGCATTATCCACTAAGGGTCCTTCATAACCTGTGAAATGTATTGTGAAATGTATTGAAATGTATCAGATTGATTTATCTGAGCAATCTATTGTCACTAATGTCACTAGCTGGGCCCTAAAATATGAGGAAGAACAGGTAAGAGTGTGAGGGCACCCGGGAAATATGAGGGCACAAGGATACAGGGCAAGGTAAGCTTCTAAAATAGCCCAGATAGCATCAAAGACCAATGGCTTCACATCTTCCCAGGCTGGTAAAGGTGGTAAAGGTAGTGAAGGTGCTGGAATTTGAGGAACTGCACAGAGCTGACAGTACCTGTGCCGGGGGGATCTGCATGAAGGAAATTATTATATTTTAACTCAGGCAGGCCATGTCATGAGGCATGCTGTGACAAGAGGTGATAGGAAAGAGGGCAGACTGGAAATAGGAAGTAAAGGGGCTGGAAAATCGAACCTCAGTTACAAGAGGGGATCCTGATATGTTATGTTAGCTATTGTCAGAGTGAGTTAACTGAGGCCAAATGGAGATGGTGGGTCACAAGCAGCTAGGAAAATTAAAGAGAAACACAGGTGTCAATGTTCCAAGCTACTCATAGCAGAATCCCAGTCAATGGCTGACGACATTGGGAAGAAGATCTGGCTTTCTCACCTTCCCTCCTGAGATGACTGGCACCAGCTGGGCCAAATTCAGGACTGCAGAGAGGTGGGATAGAAGTGAGAGCAGTCCCAGTCTCCGGGATACAAGATACAGGTTGGAGAATTGAGCTGAAGCCTCACCTAACAGCCTGGGCCGGTATAGCAAAGACTGGAAAAAGCTAAGATTATGATTGATGGCAGGGGACACTCAGGACTTGCTCCAGGAACACTGGGTCTGAGACAGCACAAATAATTCTGGACCCATCTACTATGGCTGAGTTGCTGACAGGCTTCAGCCCTTCTCAGGGTTGATCAGTTGCCACATGGGTCTGAGTCTGCAAATAGGAGTCATTACAGGCCCTAGCTAAGCCCAGAGTCCCTCTAACTGCCTGTATCTCAGGTCTGCTTACCTATTACAAATGAGACAGAGCAGCAAATCTAAGCACTGACTGGAGACAAGCCTGGGTGGAAAGTCCAGTTTTGCCATTTACTGTCTATGTGATATGGGCATGTTTCTTTACTTTTCCATTAATCAGCTTCTGTAAAATATGGATCATAATAATTCCTATCTGGAAGGATGTTGAAGTAATTAATGAATTGAGTTAATGAACATAGATGGCGTAGGACAGTACCTGGTACATGGTAAGTGCTAGATAATTATAATTCCAAGTCTTTCTTCTTCCTGCTAAGATTGTTCTTTTTCTTTTAAGGAAAGATTAATATCAGATTGCCTACACTCAGAGCTTGACAGCTTTGTCTTTTAAAATTGTATGACCATCCAGTTTTAATTAATATTAAACAGGTTTGGCCAGAGACACTGAAAGGGAATTATTTCATTCTTACTGACGTTGTTTTCCTTTGTACTTGGCAGTTCTTGTCAAGTTTGTCTATCACTGCTAAAGGAAAAGGAAAAACTTAGAAGCATGAAGTTATAAACACATTTAGAGATACCTTCTGGTGCCTCCTCTGGAAGGTGATTGGTCAAGGGCAAAGCACCTACGAACCAGGAGATCAAAACAGCCATTAAAATACAGCATAGAACTATTGGTGAGAATGCAAAGTGGTGCAGCCACTATGGAAAACAGTATGGAGTGCCTCAAAATATTAAAAATAGAACTATGATAGGATCGAGCACTCCCACTTCCGGGTATTTATCAAAAAGAATTGAAATCAGGACTCCAAAGAGATATTAACGGTTCCATATTCATTGCAGCATCATGCACAATAGGCACGATGTGGAAATAACCTAAATAGCTATTGACGGATAAATGAATATGGAAAATGTGTATACATACAATGGAATATTATTCTGCCTTTAAAAATTAGGAAATTCTGCAATTTGTGACAATATGGATGAAACTGGAGGATATTACACCAAGTGAAATAAGTTAGTCACAGAAAGAAAAATCTAAAATAGCTAAATTCATAGAATCACAGAGTGAGATGGCTGTTTCCAGGGTCTGGGGGCAAGAGGGGAATGGGGAGTTTCTAATCAACAGGCATGAAGTTTTAATTAAGCAAGAAGACTAGAGATCTACTGCACAACATTGTACCTATAGTCAGCAAAAATATATTGTACATTTCAAATTTGTTAAGAGGATTAAAAATACATAGTGAACAAAAATGGTGAATTACATAATGTAGTTCAATTGTTAGGAGGCAGAAAATGACACAATCTCATAATGTTTTGTCTCCTGGCTACTTTCTGAAGATTGTACATCCTTCAGCTGTGTTTGCCCCTAAAGAGAAACATTTCCTGAGCAGCTGTATCCAAGTGACCAAATAAAGCAAAATATGTAAGCCTTCCATTGATCTGCTGTGTGTCTGGCACTAAATCTTACATCACAAAATCTCCGTCTTTTCTAAGTTTCCTTGCAGCCTTAAGGTCATACCTTTAAGGCATTTCTAATTAGCCATGTGCTTTCAAAATAAAATTTTTCCAGTGGTGAGATGTGGCAAATGGCTGCAACATGCACTAAAATGGAGAGTTAAAAGAAGGGACACAAAATTTAGATTTTAGACACCAATCTGGATGTGTATGACAATTTAGTTGTATAATTTATGTTCTCTGCCCCAGAGCATCTAGAGAATGAAAGAGGTGTCAGGGAGGACAAAACGAGAAGATACAGTCTCTTCCCTGGAGAAATACATGAAAGTGGGAAACAATACAAGATGGAATAACACCTCAGAGCAATGTACTACTTTAAAGTGTATAAAGAACTTACCTGTGCATTATATGATTTAACCCTCAAGACCTGTGCTTTCCTTTTTTTTTTTCTTTTTTTTTTAAATTTATTGGGGTGACAATTGTTAGTAAAATTACATAGATTTCAGGTGTACAATTCTGTATTACATCATCTATAAATCCCATTGTGTGTTCAAGACATGTGCTTTCTGAATTAATGTCCACAGCTGACAAACGAGGGACTTGAGATTTATGAGGGATAACTGACTTGCTCAAGATCATAATGGTAGTTAAGAGTTACGTTTGGACTCCTGACTGGTTTGTGAGATTTCTGATTCCCTGTCCAATGGTTCTCTCACTAATCACCTCTACATTCAGTCTGCCAGCTAGGTTTAGAGAAACCAAGGGTCCAACCAGTAGTACAGTTGGGCTGGAATAGATGCTTCATGTTGGGGATTCTAGGGAAAGAAATTTGTGGAAATACAGTGCTGCTGGGTGGAGGTCAGTCATGTATGGTCCCTGAACCCTAGTTCCTCAAATGTAATTAGTTCTAGAAGCCTGAGATGAGCTGAAAAAACTTGAGGACCACTATATATAGAAACTTAAAGAGTGGCCGTTCATATTTCCTATACTTGGGTGAGTAACATTTCAGGATAAACCACAAAATGTCCTTTTGCTTCTAAATTTCTCTGTGCTCTCTTCCCTTCCCCGAAAGCTATGGGGCACCTCATTAAGACAGCTCTATCAGATTTACTTCAAATATGAATTACAGAAAACTTGACCCACTTCATATTTTCTTGTATGCTTTTCTGTAACAAAACAAAAATGCCATAGAGATGAGTGAAGACTACCTACTTCCTATTTATAAGCTACCAACTATAACTTCAAAATTATAATACAACACTTAAATAATGTGCCTTGTTAATTAAATGGTGGCCAACTGCATCCTTGTTAGATTTCTCAGCCATTAGCGCAAGCAGCCTTGTTTTCCTTGGATGCTTGTTAGGACCCCCATGCTTATTAGTGCCATCTTCCTCCACAGAACCCCTCCTCCATAGGGCCACTACCTACCCTGGAGAGTTTCCTGTGTTCTTCCAGTAGCAGCCATCAAGTCAAAGACATAGATGCTTGTATATCAGTTCTCGCATGCTCCAATGACCCATGCCTTTTCAAAGAGAAGTGCATCATACAATGTGTCCCAATTCTCTCACTCAAAAGGGTCAATCAGATACTTTTAAGGGTCCCAAACCTCCTTCTCCTGAAAAATTATACGGGGAAATAGAACCATGCATGTGTGAATACAGGATGGAATTTTTATAGAGTATCTCATTCAATTCCCCAGTTTTATAAATGAGGAAAATAAGCCCAATGAAGTAGTTAGAGCAGTTTAGGTAATAAAAGTGATGAGAATCATTCTTTGTGCAGGAAAGTATTATTATTAAAATGGTATTTTAGAATATGGAATAAAATATCAATTAGCTAGAAAAGACCAGAACGGAGTAGAGTAACTAAAAGGCAATTGTTTGAATGTAGGAGACAGACCCTGTGTTCAGTTGGAAAATAGGAGCCAATCTGGAGAATTGAAGAGACCCAGAGATAGAAGGAACTAAAGGTCACTGTTTGCCCCACTTACCAAACCTAGCTCAATTTTCTCTGCCCAAATGCCTCTTCCAACTTCTTTTGTCCATCTATGAGGCAAAACTAGAAAGTCTTTTCATTCTGCTTCTTAAATCCTTGCTCATTCCTCTACAGTTGTTCTTTACTTTTAATTGTCCCTCAATTTGCATCTCTCAAAGGTCAAGTTATGCCTTTCAGCTCAAATACTCTGATATCTGGAAGACAAGCCTTTCCTCTGCCTGGCCCACTCCCCTTGGTTTCACCGTGTCCTTGGACCTTTCTGTTGGCATCGTCAGACTTTCTCTAGTTCTGCCATTCTACCAGCTGTGGAACAGGTTTTCATAAAGAGTTGGATGATGGAATTATTTGATTTCTAATGTCTGTCCACTACTAATTGATCACCAGGCCAGAGAGTAACACGTCTAAGGATTCGCTTATCATGGTCTCTCCCTCAACCTTGACCTGCATTTTCTCTCTGTTTTAATGCTACAAACCCCCAACACATCCAGACTGCTGATGCCCTCACTTTCTTTTTCCTTAAGAATTTTGTTTTTCTTTTGTCCAAGTAGAAGTGTGGAAAAGTTGGCTTGTTTCTCCAGATAGTAGCATGGCTCATTGAGTATCTAGAAAAGTGTCTGTCTTGGCATCTATGTTCTGAGAAGGAGTATATAAGCACATATTTAGTACTTTTAATGCCACTTTTATACCCTTAATACTCAGGGCCAGATTGTCTACCAAGCTAGGGAAACAGCAAGGCTGGAAAGTTGGATCAACAACAAAATCTTCTAATTTTGAGTAGCATACTGAATAAATTACATAAATGTCTAGCCACTATGCTGTACACCTAAAGCTAATATAAAATAATATTGAATGTCAACTGTAACTGAAAAAAATAAATAATTTAAACAAACAAACAAATAAAAATGGTCCTTCACAGGGAAAAAGAACAAATAAAAGAACCTAACTCTTTGAAAATACAGCCCCAAAGGGTGTAACATAAACAGAATATTTCTCTTTCTTGATTTCTCTTGTTTGGCACGAAGTATATCAGTTCCCGAAATCCATCTCAAAAATAAGAATAAAGAGCTAAACTACTATCAACTTTTTAATTATAAAATAAGGACAAAGTTCAGTTTTAAAAATATGATACTTCCATCCCAAAAAGAAAGTCTATGATTTTACCTGGGACAAATGAAAATTCTATTGAAAAACTTTATTGCACATAAATACCTTCAGATTGATGAAGAGAAAAGGAAATATCTATAAAATACTCTGTTTTAGGCACTGTGCTAGAAATTTTCCACAAAGCAGAGTTCAAGTAGAATGAATTAGACATATAGCAAGCCAAAATGTTAATGTGTTTTTAAAAACTTGAAAAAGAGTGTCATTTAATATGCTGCTGGTTTCATGAGGTATTGATTATAAAGCTAAAAAGAAATGAAAAGTGATTTGAAGTGGTTGTAGTAAGTGAGATTGCTGGCAATGAGATTGCAGTTGATTTTCAATGCTTTGCGAACTTATCTTCATCAGAATCAGAACTCTTGATTGGAAGCCAAGATTAAACATAAGGTTGCATTTACAGAGCTGTGGCTTGTTGTTTCATCTAAACCGTTATATCATCAACTCTATTAATTTTCAGTTTATGTCTGTATAGGAAGTAGTGGGAAAAAAATAGTCCCATTATACATAAAAGGAAGCAGAGATAAAAAGAAGTTAAGTGATTTTTATTTAACCTTCCAGAGAAGATTAATAACGGTGACCAAAGTAAACCTAACTCACAGCTATAAGAATTTGTCCTCTTGATGTTACCATCTTTCAGCTATGGAAATGATTCTTATTAGACCATCTGTGTGGATTTAGCTCTCAATTGCCAAGGATTGAATTGTTAAATACACCCACTACTCTCACCCCTCCTTTCTTATTGCTACCCACAATGCAATTTTTAGAGAAGTTTGAGTGTTTGACCTTTTGAAGTAATAGGGCATCATCCAGCTGCAATGGAACCAGTCAGGGCTAAGGGGACCAAGTCACAGAGTTCCATCCAGAAAGCAGTCCACTCAGGTAATACAAATCATTCCTGAAATGAGTCTCCTCATGATTTTCAGAGAATTCCTAAGAAAGGAGAATCAGTTCTTTTAAAGTTGTGTTAGTGTTCTCACTGAACACAACTTCATTAATCTAGTCCTCCAGGATTTATTGGGGAAAAGGACCCAATGATTTCAATATGAATTTCCCCTAGGTAAGATTGGAAAGATAACGCATCAAACCTACACAAATACTACTGAGGAGCCATATAATCTTTGGGAGTGGCACCAGTCTCTACAGGCTGTAGGCAAGTCGGAAGACCACAAGGCTGGCAATCAGAAGACGTGTGCTCTGGCCTTGGCTCGACTCTCCTCTCATTACCTGGGGCCTTGGCAGTCACATTACTTTTCAGAGCCTTGATGTCCTCTTCTGTCAGTAAAATGGATATATTTTTCCTAACTTCTTCACAGGGTTGCTGTTAGTGTCTTATGACTAAGGAATGGACAAGCAAATGTATCTTTGTCATGTCAATTTAGCTAGACTAGAACATTTTCCATAATTCCCTTCCCAGCATAGTTCTGGGTTAGTCTGGGTTGCAAGAAGCTTTAGGCAAGATTTGGAAGGTGGAAATGAGGCAGTGGTTATCTTCTCATTTTGTACCTGAAAGTTCAGTGCAGACCGTGAAACACTGATGTATCTCACACTTGGTGTTGCTTATCTGCAGATTTACCTGGGTGGTGTGGGGCGGCAGTCAAGCTTCAACTCCCACAGCTCTCACAGCTCCTGCTGGCTCTTCCTTCAACTTCTCTGACTCCTGGGCCAGGAGCTTGTTAAGATCTATGATTTGAGCCCTAACTTCATCTACAAGACACCCTACCATCAAAGCTTAGAGGCAGAGAGACAGTGACAAGAGTTCCAGTCCATCCTTGTAGGTTATAGCTTCTTTGGTCCCAGCTTCCCCCACTTCACATCGTCTGTGCTTCCCAAATGCTTGTTCTGCTGACTCTAGGATGTAGCTTCAGATACAGAAGAAATAGCCTCCCACAGAGTGTGTAGCTCCCACAATTGCTTAAGGTCAAATTTCTATAATACATCCCTTATCATATAGATAGAAATATGGATGATGATACAGATAGATATAAATACAATTATTGATTCTACTTCTGTAATAGAACCTTGACTGATACAGTCTACTATTCTTAAAATCATGAGCCATTTATCTCTATGTTCCCAGCATCAAGCACATTGTTCAACATAGCAAGTACTCAACAAATTATTAAATTGAAAGCATTTATTTTGCAAACTTTCAAGCATTAAACAAAAGTAAGGTATTTTTTTTAAATGCAATGATCACCTGAACAAAATAGCAAGTAGCTAATGAATGGCTTTTCTTAATAACATATTAGTAAAATAAATTACTACCTGGAAATATTTTCTGCTGTAATAAGATCAAAGAATTTGCTATGTCTGGTACCTTGACAAAAAATTAAAACTAAACCTTGTAAAATTTAAATTTGAAAACATGTTCACTCGTGGTTATTTTTAATGGCAAATAGGAAGCTGTTTGCACCCAGCTAGTAGTGATTATTTCAGACTCCAAATAGAGAAGTATTTGTGATGATGAACAAACTAGTGAACACACTTTGAAATGGGTAATATTCTTATGTATAATTGGGATATTTTGTCCCTTTCATTCTCAAAGATAATAAAACACATATATTTACTGGCTTTAATAATGATGACAAGGTTAAAATTATATAAATAAGATTTCCATTAATCAAATTTTTACCAAAAAGAATATATGTATATAGTTTTAAAAATTGTGGAGAACTTTATTGGTCTCAAAAATCTTTCTCAATTATAATCACTAAGCTATATAGTATGACTCATAAGAGAAAATAACTGCAGCTAACCACCAAAGACTTGGAAAGCCAGGGAATTGGAAGTAAACACAATCATGGGAGTGGGGCAGCCACTGGGACTTTGGGGTACAGAAAGTCAAAGCGCTTACAACCAGGCAGGTAGGATACTGCATCTAGAATGTCAGTTAGTAAAAAGTGGGGTCCCAGTTCTTGAAGACATGGGAGAAGAGCTTCCTCTCCTTCCAAGTGTAAATAATGCAATTTCTAGGCCAATATTATGGGTCATGATTTCAGGGACTGGATTATTCATTCATCTGATTTTCTCTGTGAAATTCATTCACAGATTTTTCTCTTCATCTTGTTTCTCAGTCTATTCTGTTCTCCTGAGCCATGTTTATGTCTATACACATGGATTAAACCACCAGCCATACTGGCACGTTTCCTAAGTTTACATTTCAGCCCAAAGTTGCCTGTGGAGTTAGAGTCCACCACATGCCATCTCATGAATGATTCACAGCATCTCAATTTCTACATGTCCAGAGCCTGTACTGACCAGAACCTGTTCCTTGTTTCTATTCTCCATCTATTAATTGTTAAAATATATACTGAATGCCAAACATTTGCCACATCTGAGGATTTGATGACAAATTAGGTGTTCCCAGTCCACAAGATATTTAAAGTCTAGTGCAACAGTTCTCAGCTTTCATCACAAAAGGGAATAGTTAACCTGAAATCTTGAAAAAGTATCAAAGCATGGGCCCAACCCTCAGATATTCCGATTTAAGTGGTCTTTATTGAAGGGGAAAGCACCCTATTGTTTTTTAAAAGCCCCTTAAGTAAATCTAGTTCGTAGCCAGGGTTGGAAAAACCTAGTATAATAGAATACTATCTAGCCTGCGGTCCATGTAAAAAAGTTAGAATTTACCTTAGACCTCCTACTTTTTCCTACCTCCACTATCCAATTAGTTACCAAATTTTATGGGACTGCTTGCTACAAGAACATTTCTTAATTTCAGGCCTCATTTTTGTTATTATTTCCATTGCCCTATATCAAGCCACCCTAATTTCTCCAAAATTTTGGCAATTGTCTCCTAACTTGTCTTCTTGCCATTAGATTTTCCCTCTCATGATTCTTTCTCTACACAAAAGCAGGAGCGATTTTTCTAAAACGCAGTTATGATCAGTGGTCTAAACTATACTCGCATGTATCAACATAGAAAATAAATATATAAACAAAATATAAATCCAAAATAAGAATGTTAAATGAAAAAAGCAAGTTATAAGAATATGTGCAGTCTGATTACATTTCAAGACCAAAAAAGGCAAAACCAAAAACATATATGGTTATTTTTAAAATAAACTTCTTACTAAAGAAAGATTTACAAAAAGTGCTCAGATCAAAACCATACAACCTGAAGAATTTTCACAAAGCGAACACAGCCACCACACAGTATAGAAATGAAATATTACCAGCATCTCAGCAGTCTCTCTTTGTACCCCATGCTAAACAGTCATTCTTTTCTCCCCAGATGTAACCAACTATCTGATTTCAAATATCATAGATTTCCCGGTTTGCAATATTCTGTACTTCCTCTTTTATATCTGACTTCTTTTCAACATTACTTTTGTGAAATTCATCCATGCCATAGTATGTAGCAGTGGTTTTGTCTTTTTCATTGCTATATAGTACTCTCTGTATGAATATTCTAATTTATTTATTCATTCTACTAATGACCATTTATGCTTTTCTCACTTCAGGTTGTAACTAATAACACAGCTATCAACATTCTTGAACTGGCATTTTAGGGCATGGAGGCATGCATTTCTTTTGGAAATTCCATTTCTAAAAGTGGAACAGCTGCGTCATGGGGCATGCAAATGCTCAGTTTTAGTGGAAAGAATCAAATAGTTCTCCAAAACGGTTGTAGCGGTTTATGCTCCTAGCAAGAGTATGTAAGAGTTCCAGTTGCTACATATCTTTTCAGACAATTGTTATTTTCAGTCTTTAATTTTAGCCTTTTGGAGAGTTTAGTGCTATCCTACTTAGGTTTTAAATTTCATTTCCTTGATGACTAATAAGAATGAGCACTTTTCCATATGTTTGTTAACTGTTTGGATATAGTCTTTTGTTGAGTGTCAACTACCTATCTCCTTCAAATTGCTTTGGCTTAACATCAATTGACCATATGTAGGTCATTTTCTGGACTCTATCCTGTTCTGTTGATTTATATACATATCCTTTAGTGAATTTCACACTATTCTGATTGTTGTGGCTTTTTAGTAAGTATTGAAATATGGTAGTGGGTGTTTTCTGAATTTGTTGTTCTTCTTTTAAAATTATTTTGGGTATTCTGCTTTCTTTACATTTCCATATAAATTTTAGAATCAGTTTGTTGATTTCTACCAAAAAAAAAAAAAAAAACGAAAAAAATCTGTTGGCGTTGCAGCATTATTCTCAATAGCCAAAATATGGAAACAACCTAAGAGTCTGTCAATGGATGAATGAATAAAGAAGACATGGTATATATACATATGATGGAGTAGTATTTAGCCACGAGAAAGAAGGAAATCCTGCTGTGACATGGATGGACCTTGAGGGCATTATGCTAAGTGAGATAAGTCAGACAGAGGAAGACAAACACTGGATGATATCACTTATATGTGGAATCTAAAAGAGCCTAACTTGTAAAAACAGAGACCAGAATGGCGATTACCAGGAGCTGGGGGTGAGGAATTGGAGAGATGTTGTTTAAGGATAAACACTTGCTACTAGTAAGTAAATTACTTCTGGAACTCTAATGCACAGCACAGTGAGTGTAAGCAACAATACTATATTATAAACTTCAAACTTGCTAAGAGACTAGATCTTAATTTTTCTCACCACAAAAAGGAAATCATAATTATGTGACATGATAGAAGTGTTAGCTAAGGCTAGTAATCATGGTAGTAATGGTAGTAATCATATCATTTAATATATATAATTTGTACACCTTAAACTTTATACAATGTTATATGTCAATTATATCTAAATAAATAAATACCAAAAAAAAGTGTATAACTGTGTTTTATAACTGCTTTTCATGATGTTGGCTGGAGCACCCACGAAGGCTCCACATCCATGTCTCCCAGTGTGGCCTCCACATGGGGTAGTTGGAATGCCAAGGGAGGATGCCAGGGCAGGGCTGAGCTTCTCTTTCTTTTCCTTTTTTTTAAAATTTTTATTGGGGAATATTGGGCGACAGTGTGTTTTTCCAGGACCCATCAGCTCCAACTCAAGTCATTGTTTTCATTCTAATTGTGGAGGGTGCAGCTCACTTGCCCATGTGGGAATCGAACTGGTGACCTGGTGACCCATGAGCACTGCACGCTAACCAACTGAGCCAACCAGCCGCCCATGAGCTTCTCTTTCTTAATATCACATCATCTAGGACTTTTTTCAACATGGCTTCCCTCTTCAGGGATGCAGTCAGACTTCTTTAAATGGTTGTTCTGGGCTCTGATAGGGCAAAAACAGAAGTTGCAATGTCTCTGAAGGCCTAGCCATGGTAATCCCAGAATGTCATTTCTGCTACATTCTGTTATTCAAAGTGAGTCACTAAGATTTAAGGGAGATTTAAGGGAAAGAAAATAAACTCCATCTCTTGTTGGAAGAGGACAAAGTCACATTGAAAAATTGCATGCAGGATGGGAGGAATTGTGTGGCCATCTTTGAAAACAATCTATCATAATCTCTGTACACTCCCTTGGAAATAGCCTCAGGTAATGACACCCAGAACCATCTTCACATTGGCACAAGAAAATCTAGAAAATACCTTCTAAGTCAGCTATTGACTCAACTAGTTACATAGCAGTGTCTGGGTAAGCGCCTCTCTGTGTGCTTCACCAGAGAGGTCCTACCAGGAGGTCTGGCTGCATCTTGGCAGGGGAAGCACTTACTGTGGACTTTGAGCATCTTTTCATAATGAGCACAATTGCAGCCTCATTTAGTTAATGCCAATCAAAACAAATATAGAGCATCGGCTTATTGGCTATCTTTGTTGGTCAGGAGTAAAGGACTCAGACCTGGAGAGACAAATAACAATGTGTACAAACAGGTACTTTTTGTGGAAGAAGAAAGCCCATTAAAAGAAGATGGGTGGAAAAGGAAGCACAGGTTTGTTCAAATACATCCAATTACACATGTGGTCTCTCAGTCCAATTATAAGTTAGTTTTTTAAAAGTACACTGTATTTAGAGACTATCTGTATTTGCAGAGACCTCTTGATTTATTGCACCTAGCAATTTCACTACTAAAGTAATCATTTCAGGTCTGTCCATAGTTTCTATTTTGATCAGCAAAATTTGGCTCAAAATGTGATTCCTACTTGGCAGCCAAAATAAGCTTTCCAGCTGCCCAATTTTAAAAATGAAATGATTTTAAAGTGCTTTTCTGCAATGTTCAGGAAGACCTTGACAACTCAGAGCTGCAGCTGTTCCTTTCACCATGGCAATGTTATTTAATTAATCCATGAGCTTTAGGCTTCCTGTGGTTGCCACCAAACCTACCCAAAACCCTCTTTGAGGCCAGAGAGTCAGTATTTTTGCAGTATTACCCTCTTCCTTCTCCTCCTAATAAATCCAACTTCTAAAGTGTTAGCAATATCAGAGGATAGAGTTACTTAACACACTTCAGCAAAACTTTCAAATTCTCCTTAGATCTCTAATCCCTTCCCTGCAAAAGTTCTTTTCCCACTATCAGAACCCTCATGTCTCCCTGCAGTCTCCATTTAACCCCCTTCTATTCTCACAAGCAATCCTCAACTTGGATACTTCACTAAATAAAATAAAGCCTTTTGTGGCTGACCTTCCTTATCGCCTTGCTCCAAGGAAAGCAGTTCTGGAATTATCAATGTTGATAGGAATAGGTGCAGTAAGAGAAAGTTCTTGTCCTTCCGTCCCCAAACAATTTATCAAATATTTCCCTGAACAAAGCAGAACCTTTGGGGATAGAGGGAGAAAAGTAGAGTAGGAAGTGTTAAGGAGCAGGGAAGAAAATAAGAAAATAAAGAGCAACATCTGCCATAGAAAAGAAGTAGCTCCCTTATCTGTCTTCTCTTTTTTTACTTTGTCTATCAGATAGACTCCTAGCTCTCAGATTATCAGATGATAAAAATGTGCCATCCCCTGTTCAAAAGCAACCAACCAAGAAGCTTGATTTCAACATGTCACCCTCCTACCAGGAATCCAGCACTTAGCTAGTGACAGGAGGATGAGGCAGAATTTCCTTTCCTCCTAAAAATTATCAACTTGCTGGAAACTCCGAGACATGTGATTCCCAGAGAACCAGACACTCCAAGAAAGAATCAGGCAACTAACACGTGATTTAAAGTTCAAGGTTATGGAAACAGAGAAGGGGGTGAGCAGAATCAATTAGGGTAGGTTTTTTTTAGGAAAGGTTTCAAAATCTATCCATGAAAGAGTGGAAACATCATGACCAAGACTGAAGATATAATTTG